>NC_089802.1:33771642-34088259 GCF_029633855.1 Hoplias malabaricus
TTGTAAACAATGTTTTGAATCATTGATTTGAATCTGAACTCTATTTGTAAACCAATTCACTCAATGAGTCGACTCTACTACACCCCCCCCCCCAATGTTTTCCTGCAGAAAACCCTGTTAATAGTACTCATATCTCCACGTTCCATTTTGTTTTATTTAACTTCATCTTTGCACTTTGACATAAAGGTGGGTCCTGTGCTGTGATTAAAGGTATTTATATCCACATTCACTGAATTTTTTTCTCTTCATATTTAAGAATGGCGCTCTTTCAACACTTAATAGAAGCTTACTAACAGTGGTGGTGTATTCTACTAACCATAATCAATAGTTAATTACACAGAATTGTATTGTCTACAAAAGGCAAAAAACCCACAAAAAACAAACAATTCAGTAACAACATATTAATGCAAAGGAATGAAGTAGCTAACTCAAACTAAAATACAAACAACAAATTTTGAAAGGCCACAAATCTTTTGCTGACATACAGATTACACTATCCAGTCAGTGTTACAGCAACAACAGAAAACATAGCAAAAATAATAAATAATAACTGTCACCAGCTACAATGCTTTCATAATTACAAAAGGAACAGGAAATCCAACTGAAGTACAGGTGCCTTCACTCCTCTCCACATTAAAAAGTTTAACTGCAGACATCCCTTGCTTTTACATGGAAAACTCTGTCTAGTGATGAAAACACTTTTTCATGGAAAAGGTGATCAAACTAGTAGAGAACTCTACCAAAATACACTGGTCACACTTGCTGTAAAAGAGGGCTAGGTCAGGCATTCCCCAACTTTGATTACACTCCAATACCATAACACCAGTAGGTACCGTATGTGCGTGTGTCACACTTTATTACGTTATTAGCTCTATTTAGGGGCTCTTTGCACTTATACAATTACAGAATCTAGTCCATCTGTTTCTTGGCATTCTTTCTTATGCCTTTTACCCTGTTCTGCAGATGGTCAGGACCCCCATGAAGCAGATATTACTCGGCTGGTGGATTATTCTCAGCGCTGCAGTGACACAGACGTGGTGGTGGCGGCGTCTTAAGTGTTGCACTGGTACTAGTGGATCAGAAACAGCAGGGCTGCTGGAGTTTTAAAGCCCTGAATATCACTGCTGCACTGAGAATAATCCACCAGCCACAAATATCCAACCAACAGCGCCTTGTGGGCAGCATCCAGTGACAACTTATGATGGACTAGAGGATGACCAAGACAACCTGTGAAGCAACAGGTGAGCTAATGTCTCCAGCTAACATCTACAAGGTGGACCGACGAGGTAGGCGAGTTTAACTGAGTGGAGAGTGAGTGAGCCCCTCTAAATATTCAAGTCTAACTACTTTAAATATGAGATTTTTATATTTTAAATCACAATCTCTCCATGCCATAAGGGAGCAGCGAAGTAGTATTAAGAGTCAACAATCAGAGCTCCTAACTTTTCTCAGTCAAATTTCAAACATATGAATGTAGATTTATACCTAATAAAGAGGCCAGATAGATAGAGATCGAGAGAGATGTTGTTACACCCAAATTTGGGGTTCACCTACTATACCATGCAAAGGTCAAATGGCAAAACATGTTTTGCATGTGTTTAGCACTTGCATATGGAACGTGTTATGGAAAACTTCTTACTAAAAAATGGATGTAAAAATTTAACTCGTAATGGCCATACACAACCTAGAAAGACAACCAAAACTGTAAATAAGATATTTTGAGAAAGGATGGAAAATCATGTTTATTTCTTCGGATCTTAAAAATACCCAGTGTTGTTTGTCCATGGTAGCTGGGACTGAAAGGACAAAGTTTCAAAGAGACACTTTCAAATATAAAATAGGCTACTGGGAGAAGGGGGGGGGAGGAAAAAAAAAATATATATATTTTAACTGACTGTTGAACTGGGATTTACACTTTTTCCTTATGGTTTTAGGCCATTAAGAGACTTGAAGGCCACTAGGGATAAATATGTGTTTTTGACAGTGACATATCACCTCATAATGTTTACATGGGGTGGAGTATTTATACTCTTAGGGGCTCCAAATAAACTCTCCTCCCATGAACGCATTGCACTTACCAACAACCTAGTCACACAAGGGGGTTATTACCCTATAAAGGGCAGGCAGGCACACACTGTGCATTGTCTTGATTGCACATCAGCCCACCATCTGGCTTTTAGTTTGGCCTACAATCAGTTGAAGTTAGTCTCTGAGTGACAGTAGAATTAGAAACACAGCGACTTCTCATGCACACTATACAGTTATATTACACAACGTGATGTCCAATGAGTGGTGTATGCCAGATGAAATATGAGGAAAAAACAAAACAAAATCTTGTTGTCTTAGTTAATTAGGCTGATTTCCCAAATTAGGACACACAGGTCATTTAGTCATGGATATGGTGACCCTACTCCCTTTTGTGTGTCCATTTACTCTGTGTTTTCTCACTTCTAAACCAACAAAACTCACATGGCTCCTATACAATATAAATAAACTTGCTGCACATCATTGCCATTGTTTCCGCGGAGAGAAGCCGTCTTTCCTAGAGCTGGAGCCCTGGAGGAAATGGAGCCTACCGAGAGAGTTCTTGAAGCAATTTCGGCAAAACAGGGCCACGATCTTGCAGCGAGCAGCTGAAAAAATAAAACCTTCAGACAGGCATTGACATTCTGTTTTAGGTCAACTTTGAGTTTCCTGCTAAGAAACACTGACATGGTACACCCACTTGGGCTGTGGCGCGGCCAGGCCGCCATGCTGAGCCAGATGCCGGGGGCTCGTAACGAAGTAAAGCTAAAGATCCAAAGGGTCTCCATTTCGACATCTGGTTCAGCTCACAAAGCTGATCCTTTTCCCTCCCCCTCCCCCTTAAAAAGCAAGTAACAAAAAGTACAGACCTAATGGGCTTTATCATCTGAATATATTCCTCAAACACAAAACAGAAACCCTAGCTGACATCTAGACTACATCTTATTTATTAAAACATCAATAACGCATTACTAATATTGTTTTCTAAGAGATGGTCTTGATGATGGCACATTTTGCACATAGATTTTCCCATAAGAGGGTAAAATCGTCAATACAACCTAGCACAACACGGATCAGACTGAACTTTCTAAACAAACACCATCCTCTCAAACCACTATCATTCAAGTGGAACAATAAAACCCAAAATGCTTTTTAATTTTTCTACCAGTACATGAAGAATTGCCAAACACATAAAGAAGGTGAAGAATCAAATGCAGCATTTGGCAGAAAAAGTGGCCTTATATCAATAGTCTCTGTATTTCTCTATATTAGGAAACATAATTATTAAAAACAAATGCCCCAAAGAAACAGTAAAGCTGACAGTTTACAATATTAACTGCAGGAAACTGGTTAATGCAAACAGCACATGTGCAAGATCCTTAAAAACAGGTTATGCACATAACAACATGTTATGTAATGTGAAAGAGGGCCCCTAGCAGTGCTGTCAGATTTTGAATGTTAGGGAAGTTATTTAAGGACACTATAATGCAACTCCTAGATGTGGAGACTGCAATTATTAAAATCTGAAATAATTCCTTTAGACTTTTAAAGAATGTTTTTCTTGGTTTAACATCTTTTACAGACCTTTACCAGAGCAATATAAACATTCCTAAACCATTTACAAATTTCTATGACGTGTTGCAACATATACATAAGTTAATGGTAGAAACATTGAAAACTTGGCTAAATACTGCCTTAAAGCTAAATCACAGCTTTGCCATGTTCTGAAGATAAATCACAATTTCTCATAATGGCGATAAACCTATGAATATGTAGATGACGGTGGTGAAGAAAAAGAGGATAAAAGGTGGGGAAGAGTAAAAAAAGGAATAAGAATGAATACTTGATATTGTCATCATTATGATACATTTTTTAAGCACTTAAAGTTATCGAATTATACAATAGCAACCTAATAAAAAAATAATGGCCTTTTTTCACCTTACAGCTATTCTATGTCCTTTAAATGTTAGAAAACATTGTCTCTAACAGAACCAGTTATTATTATTATTTTCCACAAACCTCCAACCTCATATGTTCAATTCAAGTGCATCTGTCAAATAGTATTTCAGTATGCTGTATCTAATGAAGGATGCTCACCATTCCACATTCACAAATTGCACTGCAAGGTCACTTGCTGGAGGGGTTGTGTAATGTGTCCATTGACAACAAAAAATATTACATCAGGTTTGTCCAATACAGCGCACCAAAAGAGAAAGAAGTATCCATAGCCAAGTAATTATCTGAGCTGTCAGCAAAATGAGTGTTACTTCGGTTTAACTTGGCGAACAGAAAACAAAATATGTACTTCATGTTACATGATTAGTTTCCTGTGCAATCCTCGCAACCAATAATCATTCCTTACTAAACTCGCTACTCACGCATGTTTCAATGGCAGAGACAGAAATGTGCTCTGTACTTGACTGACAAAGAACAGTTTGAGTGCATCACTCTGTATTGGATGCATTGTGGAGGGGAGGATTAATCAGCAGACATGTGCTTTTTCAATAGAACTAATAATTTATTTTTAACAATCAATTCATCTTTTTTGTATTAGTTGGTTTATTTCAAAATAAAAATAAAGACATGCATTGCAGCATTCCAATTAAATGTACTGAACAATGCCTTCCCTTTTTTATATAAAAAAATAAAATGAAATGTTTGAACTGTTTATGTTTGACAATATTTTATATTCACAATCAGTTCAAAAATAAGAGGTAGAACTGAACTATTCTGTTGACACAGATGAACACTCCCGCCCTCATCCACTTCCTACATTAAAAGGAATTTTCATTACAGAGTAAAAATGTTAACGTGTCACATGTTCTAGGCCAAGGCTGTAGAGAAGAGACACTCAGTGTTGAGGAAGCAGGGATTCATAAGAAGGACCTCCCAGGACACGTCCTGAGTCAACAAATGGCTCTTTTGTAATCAGGTCCCCATAATGTTCGCTACATAGACCAGCCCGCAGTGTAAATAAATACAGTGCTTTATAACGAGAGAAGATCTGATTGTCTTTTGTGGTTAAAACAGACCAGAAATTCAGACTACAATTTTCTGTAGATTCTGTGAACTGTGGCCATTTTTAGGGTCTGGTGTTAGTCCTCTGACTTTAAAGCAGCAGCCTGCTAGAAAGCTAGGTTTATTTCAAGTAAGTAGATTCAGTATTTAAAGGGCCCATCTTGCAAACTCTGTGTCTGTTATATCTCACATACTTGATCTAATATGTCAATAATATTCATCCATGTTACTATGGAATAATAAATAGACCAAGTAATTGATGATGAAATTAGATGGAATCTATATTTAAAATTTATGTTTAGCAATATTATGGATTAATTGTAGGGGTGGGTGATATGGCCCTAAAATAATACCACGATATTTCATTTTATTGTGGCGATAAAGATATTATTGGCGATATGACAAAACAGTGAAAATGTATAATTAAATTAAATATATTTAATATATACTAATATTAAAGGCTTCTATAATTTCTAACATAATACCATGTTTTTTTTGTACATCTGATATTTTGTAACCGAACCACCTCTACAAGTTTTTTGGAGCAAACCACTTTCCACCATACTAAACTGTGCCTAAAAGACTCATGTAAATAATGTATGCTGTATTATGGGTAACATCATTACATAAACAAGTCAGAATATCACAATTATCATGATATTGATTTGTTTTATTGTTTAAAAAATTGACGATTTTATTGTGAACGATACGATGTGGCACAGCCCTAATTAGATGCTGCATCCCTTACTGCTTTGCTGTAAATGTCTCTCCCCTGAGCTTGTGATTTGTACAGACAGATATCATAGATCTGTCACTTTGAATATTATTTCCTTTCTTATGCCATGTCAAAATAGATTTGATGGAGTTATATAGGTTGTATATGTGAATGGTATTTTTGACCCTCTTCTGTGGATTTCAACTCCAATCAAGAGTGTGTGATACTGTCAAAAAATCTCTTTACCCCAAAAAATGTGGTCACATTAAGAAAGGAGTGATCCAGCCATAACATTAAAATAGTTTCCTTAAACGAACACTATGTAATATTTTTATCTTTAAATTATAGCTTCAAAATCCTTCTGAGGCACCACTATCCTGGAATAGGGGAATAGGTCTTTTGTCATTGATACTCTCTGTAACTGAAACTACACTCTGTAACTTCTGGGGGAGGGTAGGAAAACACTCCCCTTCCCTGTCCATTGGTTTCAGTACAGTGCTATAAAAATTAATTACACTCATAAATCTGATATTGTTGCTGCAGGGAGTTATTCACTTTTACAGCAAGGTCCTGAAATCATAGAAGGATGTTTCCTACCCTCCTCCAGAAGTTACACAGAGCAGTTTCTGCAGTGCTGAGCCATGATTAGCAACTTCAGATATTCTGTTCTCCTTATTACAGGTCAGTGAACCACCACAATGATTTTAAAGCTGTAGGGTAAAATACTACCTAGTGTTACTTTAATTCTACAATTACAGACAGAAGCATGTTAGTTGCTCAGCACATTTTGTTAGCTCCTTGTAACGCTGTCTTTCAAATAGTAAAGAACCCACTCAGGACCATTACTGGACATTATGTTGCGTATTTACTCAGTTATAAGAAGCCACAAGAGCACTGGTAGAGCAAATAACGTTACATCAGCCTGCTCTGGGACAGGCCTGATCATGCTAACTTTACAAGGATAAACTTCAGTTTACAAAGACCGTATCTAGGACAGACGAGAAGGAAAGGGCGAGTGAGTCAGAATCTTGCGATACATAACTCAACCGGGCCTTCAAGGCATGCTCCGAGTAACGAAAGCACATACAGCTTCGTCTCGACAAAGCACAGCATAAACAAAGGAAGGTTGCCTTGTAATGCAGGTCGATATATATTTACTCCAGCTATGATTAATGGCACCACCGATCCATAGACATATTTGGACCTCCACTATGACTAAAGATGGTGGTTATTTACATCACTGAAGGAAAGTCATCGTCCCTGAGGCTGGTACTAGCAGACCTACACACGTATACAAAGACCAGCTAGTTCAACGGTTTTATAAGCACAGATGCCGTTTGAACACTTCCATATTTTAAATCACACAAAAAATCAACTTCAGCAACCCTGTACCTGCACAATATCTGTATTTCCAATTTCCTCATTGAAAAAATAAATGATCAACAATACATCTACAAACAAAGCAGGTTTTGTACCATGAAAAACAGTGAAACTTGCACATGCGCCTCTTGGGTTTTTCCTTTCCACCTTAAATACTGCACTGGTTAGCAGCTGTTTAAGGTGGAATGGAAAATTCCACTAAGAAGCTGATGCGGTAGAGCCCGATTTCAGGGTCAAAACTTACACTACGCTCCTCGAAATTATCCAAGACACCATCTTACTCCAGGTGAGCAGTTCATGAGAGGGGAAAAATAAAAAAAGCCCCGCGGCGAAGTTCAAGAGGCCGAGGCGGAGAAACGTTAAGGACAGCCGGTTGAGCTAGCGTCTTTCTCGCTAACCGAAGTTCCGTAGCAAGTTCACAAGTGTGGGTTAAGGTCGAGCGGCTTTAAACTGCATCTTAAAACCCGACATTTTCAATAAATAAGGCTCCTGCGGTAAGTTACACGCAGCTAGTTTGGTTTCGGCCTCCTTCGGCCGCTCCTCCGAATCCTCCACCTAACCGACGCAGCTAAGGTGCGCGCATTGACGTCACAAACCATTTTTGATTTACAGAGACCGCCCTTCGCGTCTTGGGATTGGTCAGTCATTTTTGTTTACATGAATTTCCAATAACGATTGGTTCAAACGCGCGTCAATCAGAGTGTGGCTATCAGACGAAGAACTGAAACATGGCAACGCGTTCAACAAAAACAACATTTAAACTGCAATTTATCATATTACGTAAACTCTTGAAAAACAGGTTATTACTTTAAGATAAATTAAAACTAATATACTCTCCAGCTTGGCGTATAAAGCAGGCTGTATATATCAAAATAATTTTTACATAAAAGTATTTACATTTTTAATATATATTTTTTTAAATATACAGTTGATTTATCCCCTAAAAACTCGCCTCTGTTCATCAAAATTACATATTAAGAAGTTAATTCTGAGAAATGAAAACGCAAACAAGATTGGTTACTTAGGTTTATGAAGTAGGAAACCATGGCTGTCTGAAGCAGCCTTTGAAATACTTCAGTTTTAAAACAGAAATGCTCACTCATGGGGTCTGGCTGCTTATTACAAAACCCTCTTTCTCAATAGATCACAGGAAAAACAAAATAATTTTTAAACATGGCCAAAAACATTTGAAAACCACTTTATATATATATATATATATATATATATATATATATATATATATATATATATATATATATATACATATATATATATATATATATATTTATGTTGATTTTGTTAAATTGTTTTTGATATAATTATATTAATGTGGTTTTCTGGAAAGTTGTAACTAAAGAGCTAAAGTCCAAAATTGCTGTTGTAGTCAAAAAATATTATTTTAGTGGAGGTCTCCATGCTCAGCAGATACCAGATCAATGCAGTGAAAAATGCCTTTAACATGACAAAAATAAGCATGATTTGTATGCAACTCCACATACACTTGCTGCATAGATTCAGTATGTTCTCTATGCAAAACATGTAGTTTTTCTACTCTGAGCCCATGAAACTGATGAAAGTAATCCTTCCTCCACCCCCAAGGGGAGGTGAGGAGAAGCTTTCTAGCTGATTGAAATACATGCTTACAAGGCACACATCAAGGGTAGTAGAACACGCTTGGCAACAGATGACATCTGTGAATTGTGGCTTCTCTTGCTAATCTTGTTGTTATTCATGGGCATGGCTGTAGTGGAGGGAATTTCCTCCCCCAGCCTCTATTCTAATGCTATGTAGATCAGCACTGCATATCTGCAGTCCTTCTAACAACATAGCAGCCAATGCAAAAAAATAAAATAAATAATTAAATAAATGCTGGTCTGTGTTGTAAATAACCTATTGTTGCTAGTGTCATCAACCATCTAATTTTCCCTTAGAGTGTTAATTACACAAGATGGAGATTTCTTACCTTGTTGCTTGTGATAAAGTAGTAATTACTATTCCACAAGTGGAAGAAGTAATATCCAAATGATACCTAATTAAACAGAGGTCCTGTTGATACAGTAATGCATTTAGGCCTACATAGAAGAGCATAGCGTGAGGTGCATTGTAATTTCAATTTGTCGAGAGCTTTGTATCATAAATAACACTTAAACACACAAAGCTATTCAAAGCCTTTTGGTTCTGCTGCAAAACAAGCCATCACGACATGAACGAAAGCCTTCTTATAGACCAAGACTATTTTGTTATTTTGAAATCGTGGTCCAGAATAATTAACATTTCACAAAGTGAAATTCAAAACAGTTTACTGATACAGATCTTTAAAATGGCCCATTCCTATCAAATGTCTGCTACAACAAGCATTCACAAGCCAAGTCAACTGTATCGTCATCTCTTCCACTCAGCGAGATTAGATATGAGCCAGTTTAGAAGGTGCCTGTCTATTTCCTATTCATTACATTACTATACCAAACGCATTATATAAAATACTCATTAATCACTGATAACATAAAGCAAAAAAAGGATTAGTCCCTCTGTACAGGGGTTCACACACTAGTGCATACCCTACATATCCAGACACTGCCGCACTGTGGCTTACTATAAAAGGCTGACAAATTGCACTGGCCACTTTTGCTGCTCTTCTATTCCACTCTTCTCTTCCAGAGAGCTTCTTCATGACCAGACAGGCAGAGCTTAACAACTGTCCCAGGAGCTCTATGATTTGCGATTCTATCAGCAGCAGGCTATCTTTCTCCATCTACTCCTCTGACCTGAAGGTGACACAGGGCTGATTGCTTCCAGTGGACATGCTTTACATACAACAGCACCCCTCGTCGCCGCCGCACAGCCCTCGAGGGCAACCTGAGGGGTTGCAATAAAACCTGAAAATGTGACAAAACCCAAGTGTACATGAAATGCAATCAGCTTTTGAATTCTTGCACTGCGTAGATCTGAATGTACACACTGAATAAAGCATGCACATCCAAATTTCAAAGGCATGCCTTGGTTATGTTATCGCAGAAATACTTTCAAGATCATATCAAGTCCAGTTGCATGGGTTTACTACTACTGTCTTTGCTATTTTATATTACTGTGTGTGAAGTAACTTTGGAGGAGTGAAAACCTGCACAGAAATGTAATCATATACTTATTTTTGTATATGACAGTCATTTTTTTAATTAGTTTTTCCAACATATTTTGTTTTACATACTTATGTTTTTTGTAACCTTGCAAATTTCAGTAATATTATACATTTATTTTACAGGAGGTTTCTGGCCAAGGTTTGTGAAAATGAAGTCTGTAAATTTCAGTCAGTTTTGGAAAAATGTAAATAGAAGTCAGTTTTTCCTACTTCTGCTTGTACAAATGAAAAAAAAAAAAAACAAAACAAAAAACAAACACACAAACAAAAAAGATAATATATGAGCATAGACCATAATTCATTCATTCATTCATTCATTATCTGTAACCGCTTATCCAATTAAGGGTCGCGGGGGGTCCAGAGCCTACCTGGAATCATAGACCATAATTCCCTGGTTTTATCTAATATAACCAACAATTACAACAACAAACAAAATACAGATTTATATATTGAAGTGATATAGTAATATTCAGTACATTCAAGACATAGTTAGAAAAGAGTAATGGGTAAAACCCCTAAAAATGGCCTTAAATCTTAAGAACGCTATAAATGTGTATATCAAAGTGGTGATTATACACAACACAAGAGCACTATTTTCCACAATCAGGCAGGCTTTGAGAATGAATGCGTCTGGCGGATGAAGACGCGTGAATCGGCTGCTACACACGGAGTTAGAGGGAGGCGGAGGGATATAGAGCATACCGTGGCAGTGATGCGTCCCAGTTCAGTTACACACAGAAGGAAAAGAGCGAGTGAGTGAGTGCGGGTGGAGGCTGAAACAGATTTAAATCCCTCCCCGGGCTGCGGTCAACACGGCAAAAGGAGAAAGGAAAAAAGGCAAAGAAGAGTCTTTATTTTATCTGTTATTTTGTTTGTCTTCTCTTTCTTTCCTTTTGTTCCATCCACCGATTTCATGCCCGATCGCTAGGGCTTCGGCGCTGCAGTTTTCCGAGGGCTTTTTCACTCTCGCGTGGAAGGCCATGGCGGTGGAAGCGCGCCCGGAGCTGGTGGGGAAGCGGTTCCTGTGCGTGAGCGGGGACGAGCGGCTGCAGCTCGGAGAGATCGGCCGCTGGGCGTGGAGAGCCGGAGTAATCCGTGCAGTCAGCCACAGAGACACAGACAACACCGAGCTCACGGTAAGGAGACGGTTCGCTGTAACCACATACCGTCGCTGTCACGACAAAAACCTTGCGTCCAAAACTGCATACTACTAACGTTACCGTTACGCCATGCATACAACTCTATAGTATACTACTGTAGTAGTATTTACTATACGGTGCACTGTGCACTACCACACATGTACGGTTATATTATGTATTAGAATAATTCTTCTTATTATATACTCTATAATATTACACTACTTCACTGAACTAATAGAGGTGTAAGGTTAATAACGTTGGCTTTCTCTTGCTTTAGTATATGTTCTCCAAAACAGCATCTTCACAGTAGTGGGGAAAAAACATTCTTTACTTCCAGTGGAAGTTTATGGAATAAAACGCTTTTCTTTTTCTATTTTTGTAACTTGCCCATCCTCTTGGTCTGCCCCTCGTAAAACCTGAACACATTTAAGACCATTTGGCACTCTAACATCGTGTAACCGACAGGATATTTAGCATGTTTTTAACCTCCAGTCTAAATCTTTGGAAACTAGAGCTGGCTCCATCTCTCCAATTTTCCCTTCCACCTTAAATGGTGCAGCGCACTCATTCGGGCGCCCAGTTAATGGAATAATTTTTTCCAAGTAGTTTTGGACCATTTGAGCTGTCTAGTTGTTGTGAGGATTTTAACACACTGTAAATTGCAGCAGGCAATTTCAAACTCTGCAAAACCCCAGACAAATTTGAGATAAATAGTGATTAACGGCTGCCTGTTTGAGTCGAGTATTCCAGGCTGTTGTCACGAAGGCAATGAGCTCACCGGAGATGTAGTGTTTTTCTGCTACAGAATGTTTCTTTGTCAGCGGCATTTTTTCCTCTCTCCAGTATTTTAAAACATATTTAACGTTAGCTCGCGGTGGTCCGGTGAGTAACTGCTGCACCGTTTAAGGTGGAACAGAAACGTCGAATAATTTGAGATAGCAAATCTCTGGCTCACAGTAATTCCAACTTTAGGTTATTCCGAGCTGAAAGGCAGCCAGCAATTCTGTCTACATTTCTGTTTATCTGTTAACATTTTAGCACATGTTTAAGTAAGCGTTTGTTTAGCGTTGGTCTGAGAACAGCCATAAAAGCCATGTTTTGGGACTGCTGTTAGAGTTAAATTCAGGCGCTTGGATTTGGGAATGGTAAGTTAACCGAGCTATAGGAAAGCTAACGTTAGCCTCTTAAAAATAGGTCGACATTATAGACGACAAAATACTGTGGTATGAAGCAAAACATCTAGTTCTTTTGAAGGGTTTGAGTTGAATTAAACCAGTCCAGTCTCCACCTCATAAAGTCATTTTAGATTTTTAACAGTGTATGTGCTTTTTTTGCAGTCTCATTTTTCAGCACTGTTTACATTTGGCAAGCCTTGTAAATAGACTGCCAGAAGACTGCTTTGGAATTTGGACAGACCATAGCAGGGTCTGCCCTGTTTTTTTTTTTTTATAATGAATAAAAGAACCTCTCCTCTCCTTTCACACCTTCGGTGACATATGTTTATTATTATTTTTTGGTAAGTGAGACTTGGTAGTGTTTGACATTTTTTTATTTAAAAAAAAATCTGTCAAAATCCAGCTCTGGAAACCCTTTCCTACATCTAAAATGCCTTTGTAGTCAAGGCTTTTTTTGTTTTCCAGATGTAGAAGTGAGCAAGGACGCCAGCTTTTGTTCTCCTCTTATTTTCATCCATTCATGTCTCTCTGTGTTAAATGAAATGGCATGGCAGTAAAATGCTTAAAAAGTATTGTGCTCTCGCAATTAGCCACAAAGCTTATTACAGAATTTATGCTTAAAACATTGAAAAGGCTATTAAACAGCAAGCTTGTTTAACACAAGTAGCTGCCGGTTTTATGCAAGATATAACGTTTGCTGGTGAGCGTGCCTCGTTGTGCTGCGAGAATGAAGAGAAAGGGATATTCTTGACCTTTCAGATTCTTTCACAGATACAGTAGAAATGCAGACAGGCAGGAAAGTGCCACCTTGCAAAGCGACACAACTCGAGCTGAATGGAGCGGCTCGGGCCATTGTGTTCATACAGTCGGTGTGTACAGTACGCCACTGGTTTGTTTTCAGGGATGTGGCCCGAGGTCACCAATTGCATTAGCGCTAATCAGCACAAACTGGGCAGAGGACGAATTTTCCACACTGAATGGCTGGACTGTTGAGATTAGAAGCATGTACATGTGCGGTTACGAGTCGACATACTCTGCTTAGAATCAATCCTGCAGTGAAAATAAAGCAGGAGTTCATCAGCAGGAGAATTGAAATCAATTTTAGGACGCTGTTCAAAAACGTGTTACAGAAAATGATCACTCAGGCGGATTGCTGTGAGGTAAAGAACCAAGCGGCACATTTCGCTGGCTGATTTTGAGCGATGCACACTTCTACAGTAGCTTCCAAGCATAAATTCCCAAGTATATAAAAGCAGCAAGATGACATTAGGAAGTTGTTATGGGATTTGCAGCCTTCTGGACCTAGAATTTCTATTAGGCTGTGTTTTTAGGGCACGTCAGTGTGGTGTTATTACATTGCAGGTACCTTGTTACAGGGATTCTTGGTGCTAATTTAAGTCCTAGCATAAACAACTCAGTTTTTAGAAATATAAAATACGCCTGGACACAGACACCAACTGGCTGTTAAGTGCTGGAAGTGGGCATGTGATTTGTGGCTTAGGAAAACAGCCTGTAACATGAGACCACGGTGGTCATTCCTGGCCCTCCCCCCACTGCACCACAACATAAAGACTGCTATGTTCAAGACCCCTCTAACACCCCTCTGAGTCTGAGCTGTTCTTTCTCGTAGTGTACACAATCTATTCCTTTGATAGCGAGATTCAGTTTAGCTATTTTTGTGTGTAGAGTGTTGCCAAGGAGAGCCCTTTGTTTGGATCTCCTGTAAATACTGGTATCTTAACCCAAACTCGAGAATATTTACTATCTTCCTTAAATCTGTATTACATCATGCAGATTTGGCGGCATGTAATCCTTTGCTGTCATAAAATAGGGACTGGAGATATGACGGTTATCAGTGCAGGAGATTTACTGTTGACATGCCTGAATGGTCAGACATTAAGTGGCGCACAAAAGCCTTGACCTATATGCAAACTGAATAAAACTCTTGGGTTCCTCACTGATAATGTGGAAGGATAAATTTGGAATTCATCCCATGAAAAGCAAATGTACATGTAATGCCCAGAAATTCAACATTTCATAAGTGAATGGTTAAAATGTATGAAGATTCCTTTACAGTATTGTAGCGTGAAATTCATTTTCAGGGGTGTTGTAAGGAAAATAGTCCTTAAAGACATTTCTCTCCTAATATTTATCTTACTTATAAAACTAAGAAGGCATATGTTGGTTCTTAAGATCAAAATTAAATGTACTGACATTGTAGGCTTTGTTCTAAGTTATATTTGACCATCTCTGTTGAAATTGACACTGCTTGAGTTACTAGGTGTTTACTTTTGATAAAGAAACCCAATCGGAGTGAACCTTAGACACCTGAGAGTCTCTCTTTTTTTTATATTTATCCACAATGTTAACAACATTTTGAAGCTATTTATTTGATTTTCCTCCCTACAAACCACTTTGTTTCATTCGATTTCACTTGCCACACGGTTCTCATTCTCCCAAATGCAGGTCTGAAAACATAACCATAATAAAAGCATATGCAGTTATGATTAAATTGAAAAGAACTAGATCCAATTCATTAATCGGTGTGGACTTTACAGAGAGTGTGTCATGTCAATAATTACTTCCATTATAATGTGAAAAAAAAATTGTAACAGATTAGAAATAGGATTTGTTGCTGTATCTGGTCAACAATATCTGGCACTTTACTAAGAGGAGCTAGGGTAGGTTAGGGTGGGTGTTTTATGGCGTACATTGTATACCCTACCCTGGTATTGGCCTACTGTTTGCTAGCTCGCACCTGGCCCCTAGTGCAAGTTCCACATGTCGTCCATTATGTCAATCTGTAGCTGAAAGAGATATAGCGAAAGAGAGAAATTGAGGGAATGAGAATGTGCTTCAGGAATGTTCCTGACCGGAAACAGTACAATAAAGGGGGCCTCTGATGGAAAGTCAGTTAGACGTTGGCTTGCCTTTTTGTTCGCGTAACTGGATATGGCAGAATTGCGAAGCCTGTCAAATGCTCAGCTTGTTGAAGGAGCGCCGGTTGAGCTACATTTCTCACAGCCAGACTGTTGTCTCCTTTAATGCTTTCACCTTTTCAGCTGCGCATTTTTACGCACTCCATCCCAGCATTGACCTGTATAATTGGCCCCTGATGAAGGTCCTGTTTTTGCAGCTCTGCTGTCAGCCCTAGGTCCCTGTCTGCTGTATGTGTCAACAGCCAGCCTCCTCTGACAGACGCTTTTCCCAGAATGTGGCTACGCTAACCTAGAGTGACCTGCTTCCTGTAGCCGTGCCTCTCCTGAAAACAAAACGCTGCTGGTTCAGCTGCCTTCGAGCTGGGAACACAGACCTGGAGGGAGCTGTACTGTAGGCAGTGTGTAGAACAATAGCACACTGATGTTTTTTCTAGGCACGTTATTATTTTCAGTGCTGTGCTGCATTGGCAGATTGACAGGCTGCGTTTCTGGTTGTGTGTGTGTCACAGAGGGCCATCGTAGCCTTTCAACCTCCAATTGTACAGTTAAGAGAATGAACTCTTTAACCTTTGTCAGAAATACTTGCAGAACCACAGCATGGAATATACTATAGATGAGGGATGTAATAATGGGTTGGTTTAATAATATAACACTAAATAATATTTGTGGTAATTCTGATGAGCACATATTATGTAATTCTTATTGTTTTATTATTATCTTCTCAGCAAAAATATACAATGACATCCTAGTGTTGTCTTGTATTTGCATTTTCCAGTAGAGTGCTTGTTTACATAGTTATTTTAGATTTGAATCAGTAGTGCTGATAATTTACATTTGCTTCGATTGCAGTGTATTGTTCTTTCGCAAGAAGACTCCTACAAAACCATACAAACTGTGATTAAATAACTATAATAATTCTAAGAGTATGTTTTAGTAACACTATTACAATATCACAAACTAAATGGTGTCTTCAAATACTTCAGTAAATACAACCGCTAAAACAGCATCGTAGGACGACAAACTCAACTAACAACAACAAATGCACGTTGTGAGTGTGTGCAATTTCAGCACAGGTTTCTTACAGAAATGAATTGATTATAATTTCTCCTCATAAACATTGCCTGCTCTGTAAACTTTTGAGAAAGATTGTCTCTTTAAGTGATTTCAACTGAAGATTAATTTTGAATTATGGATTCTGTAAAGATCCCTTTGCATGCCATGTAGTTTTTTGCATGATGAAATTGTTCTTCAGGTTGATGGAGAATGTTGTTTATGGTTCTGTTTAGAACCAGAAAATGCCCTGCTGTTGTAACTAACGGGTCATCGTTTCATTCAAACAGCATTTCAAAATATACAACACATTCTCCTCGAAGTTAAGGAGCAGTTTCACCAGGCAAAGAATCATTTAGCAAGCGAGTGGTTCTATACACAGTCTATGATTCAAAATAAAACCGGTGCCTTTAATAAAGGACCCCTGAAGGGCTCTAGTTTTCAAGAGTGTACTGAGCAGGTAATGTTTATGGGAGGATAAATAATAGCAAATAAATTCCCGTCCTGAAATTGCACAAGGGGTATGCACACAGATACCAGAAGAGTGTAACCATTTTCTTTTTTATTATAGGATAAGAAATGTTCATGCCATCTTATCGACGTGTAGGTTGGCGTACAGTGTCATCATCTCTGTGATGCAGACATCCTGCCACATGATTGGATGGTTTTTGCAGAAATGAAAGTATGTCTCGCTATGGCTGTGCTGAATGACAATGTGGAGTTCTTTCTCTGGGCGCGGGCCTTTCACCAATGGCTGGACCGCATCCCATAGCAACATCAGCTCAGCCATGTGAATGACAGAGCCGCCTAGTCCGACAGCCTCACTGGTTTTAACCCTCCGAGTGCCGCTGTAAAGAGTCTGAGCTGATTCTCTCTGCACTGCGAGGACCATCTGGCTTTGCGTTGCTTCAGCTAGAGCAGCCTGTGTGTTACATTGGCTTAAACTGCAGAAATCCCTGATTGGGTAGCAGGCTTGGAGCGAATGGAGCTTGGAGCGAATGGAGCTTGAAGCACGTTTTTAATGCCATAGGAGTTGCAGCAGCTTAACAGTAACAAGAGTATCTACTGGATACAGAGCAGAAAAGACAGTTTGTTTTGATCTCATGTTGCAAAGTTGGTTACAGGCTGTATATGAAAAGTGTTTGGGTAGCATTTTAAAATAAAAATACATAAAAAACATCACTGTGATGCTTCATTGACCGGGGAATAGAGCCTCTGCCCTTGCCACGCTGGTCTCAGCACTACAGAAACTCTACTATGTATCTTTGTATCTTTTAGAGGAGTGTAGGGAACCACCGGAAGCAAAAATGCCAAATCTTACCCAGTGTTGCTTTAAAATTGTTTTCAATGCAAACACTTGGCTCATAAAACATTTAAAGCATAACAGCATTTTCCAGTGCTCCACTGCTTGACCTCTCCGTGTGAACTGACACATTAATGGTGTAACTACGAATAGCTGTGGAATGATGCAACCAGATAGCAGGAACATCTGTCACGCTTAGCAACAGAACCCACACAGTGTATTTCCCAATCAAACGTGGAGTGACTCACTTTCCTGAGGTCCTGGTTGTCGACAATCGGAGGGTCTTGACGAGAACAAGTTATTGTTATGGCACAGTAACGCTCCAATTGTGTCACTTCCTGTGGATTCCCTTTCCCTTTCATTAGCTCTCACCAGACTAACGTTGGTTCACACAGATACTCTATCTGTGGCAAAGCCTCTCCTACCCTGCCTAAGACAGCAAACCATCGGCTATGAAACACAAACACTGTTAGTCATTTCTCTCTGGAGGTGGACTGGACATGTGAGCCAGCGCTGACCTTCCAGGCCCTATCTCTCTTTGTACTGATCCGGCCGTGCTTTTGTTGAGCGCGGCCATAAGCGAAACCAGATGGCTTTCGTTTAGACTGCACTGTATATTCGTTTTTCAGCGCATACTTTCACAAATCAAATAAATGGACTGTTACCCTAAGGGCTTTGCTCGAAACGGTTTTGGCCGCCGTTCAAAATAAGGCCTTCCCTTCCAGCCCCTTATTTTTCTTCTCCGAGGTGGCAGTGTCGGCATTCGACAAGCCTGCCGGAATGTGCCCTTAATTAAATTTGCTCCCAAACAAGTTAACTCTTGTTACCTTCTCAAGGTAAGTAGCAGGGCCATGGGCGGAGACCTGAGGATGAGAATGGCTTTGAGCAATACTGTCTCTTTTACACTTTTAGAGCCCAACTTCCTCTTTTAATGGTTGTGTTTAATGGTACTTTGGATCAGCCTTGCTTGGAGCACTCATGATTACATCAGTGCCATAACCTGTATATTGAAGTAGCCTCATAGTTAAATTAACATTTAACTATGAGTCTATAATAAATTACTTAAATTAACTGTTAACAACCACTGCATGTTAAATGTAATTGCAACCACAGTTACAGTTCAGTATATTTCAACCATATATTTGTTTGTTTTACAGTTTAAACAGAATCGAACAAATCATGAATAAAAATACATAAACGTTTCTTAATTCAAGTAAAATTTAAAGATAAACCAATGTTTTTGAAAAATGTGCTTATTCAAATAAAATTCCTAATGACTTTTCTTTAGTAGCGGTTGACTTTACTACTTTTCTCCACTAGCTTCATAAAATCATTGACCCCCCCCCCTCTTGCTGTGTAACCAGCAAGCTGATTGGCTCTCTTTTTGAGGGTGAGACTTTATCCGTAAACAGACTCATTCATATATCAACCATTGATCTGTCTCCTTATTTATAACATTTCTGGTTTAACCGCACACACCGCTGTCATCCCCAAAGAGCTTTTATCTCGTCATATTCAAGCTAGTCACAGCACTCATCATAATGCCCACATCTGACTGGCCATATAGCGTCACGTGGGATATTTACAATGCATGTGATTGGTCTGTGAGTTTCCTGGACTGCAAAATCTGAACCGCAATGGCTATAAATCTCACACTAGATAAGATAAACACTCCGTTCAAACTTAAATAAAAATTAAAGTTTATCAGTCATAGCTATAAGTCTGCGCTCTGCGTATTAAGCCTGTTTCACACATGAAGTCTGGAGAATTTCTAGATAAACTCTGCTCCACAGATGTCCCGAGTGGACATTCACACATGCAGCGCACAGCAGGAGATGCTATAGGCATCAGTACCTTTGCAGCACGTAAATATGAATCCCCGGAACATTTCCCGTGCTGTTATCACGCACTCAGATTTTACCCAGGGCCTTTACTAGGGAGCAAGGAGGATAAACTCCAGGGTTATGTCCCAGAAGAATGTTGCAGGTATTCGTGTTTACCCTTACATTTGGGTAAACTTCAGAACCTTTCTGGATTATAGTGCATGTGTGAAAGGGGCATTAGTGACCCCTGCTGTAGATCCATTAAAAATGGCAGAAGTTGTTTTCAAATCAGAACAGACATCTGCAATAATTCATCACGTTACTTCTAGAAATTAAAACTGTACCTGGAATTGAAACTGATTAGTGATGTACCTCCCTTTTGTTTTCCCACTCATGGGAAGACAGAGAGAGCCCTCAGTAATTTCTCCTGAGCTTGATGTCAGAGTTTTGGCGTGATCCATTTTCACTGCTCACAGAAGCGTCTGGCGATTTTGGGTGGGAACATGCAAGCGAGGCACATCTGGAAAGTGGGCAAGTGTGAGGGTTTTTTTTTGTCATGTTGTCATGGCTCTACGGCTGTTTGGCAGGATCTGAGGATGACTGTTGAGCGTCTCAGTTTATTTTACTTTGTGGCGCCCGGAGCTACGGAGGAAACAAAAGTGAATGAGAGGCTGCACTGTGGCACTGAGAGACACCTTGAAATGAAGGCCCAATGGGAGGCGTGTACACGACTGGGAGCTGAAACAGCCTTTGGAGCACAGGCACTAACACACACACACACACACACACACACACACACACACACACGCACCTCTTATCCTTCAGCATTTGAGGCACATGATGTGGCTGCTGCACTTTCCCGCGAGCAGAATTCTCAGGGGAAATTTGAGTGCAATTATTGCGGGCAGTGGATTGTCCAGGAACAATGCGCAGCTCTGGCCTATTCATCAAGAGCTGGATCTGTCACAGGGCTCTCAAGAAGCCTTTGATTCCCGTACTGAGTTTCTGCTCTTGTACTGTCCTCCATTGATGAGTTTTACTAGATTATAGGCTGCAGAATGCAGTTTTGTTTGTAGAAATGCTGTTCCAGATGGAATACAGTTCAATGTCTTGAATGTTAACAAAAGCCTCACACAATCAGATGATATTTCAGTCTTTTATAACATTAACAAACCCATGCTTCCTCAGTACTGCTGCTACACACTGAATGAATGTCTCTCAAACCTGATATATGTTGTTTTGATTGGACTGTTCTGTTCTATTCTGATTAAAGAGGAACCTCGTGGAGTATTGAAAACACTTAACCAATGCAGGTCATGTTTTGAGGAAGGAAATATAGGCTACTATTTATTTCGTTTTTGTGGTGTTTCTGCTGCTTCGGGTGCTTTTGAAGTCTTTGAGAAATGGCAGTGAATTTTCAGTTACAGGGTCAGTGATAGAGACAATGAGTTAAATCAGTTTAAAGAGTCTGAATCTGAGTTGAGTTTTATTTTTTGCATGAATCTGAATTGATTTTTATTTTTATCTTGACTTGTGGGCTTTATTCCTTCCGTGCCGTTGTGGTAAGGACGTTGTCAGTGGGTTGTTTCCGCGTAAATGGCCCTTAGATGATGTTATCTTTTGCAGCAAGTGTCTAATTATATTATGTTAGATATCTATAGAAGGAAAATTAATTTGAATTTACAGTAAGGTTAATTTGAATCATATTCATTATAATAGATGTTACAGTTAAAATTGATGTTATACCGTGGAATTTTTTAAATTGAAATACTATAATGTGTGGGACATGAATGAAACTCATATTGCGACCAAAAATATGTCAAAACACCTATGTAATATCAAATATATAATGTAGGCTTGGACAATAATTCAGTATCGTTTATATATTTCAATAACAATATGATTTTAAAATACATTTTCTATATTTCAAAATACATTAGTTACATCATCTGTCACCGAGTGATGTTCAAATATAAAATTAATATTAACAAAGCCAAAAGGTTTATGTTTGAAGGTGATGTTATGTTCAGGCAGGTTTCTTGGCAGGTTTTCTGTGGCTTTTACATTGTTCATGTCAATATCGGAATGATACCATATCGAACACAATTAAGAAACTTATTGTGATATAAATTTTTACCATATCGTCCAAACCTATTTGTTAAATATATTTAGGTAGAGTTTTGCACATGAAAATGTGCTCTAGCAGTAAAATATATTTTCCCTTAAAAAGTGAACGCGGAAAAAAATGGCTGGGAAATTTGGAACAATTTTTTAAATTTATTTTTCAGTTTTTAATAATCAGAGCAACATATATCCTATTTACTATTGTTGTTCTCTCACTATTTTACAAATAAATTCCTGCTCTTCTAAAGGTTTGCTTCTACCACATTTTGGTGTAGAATACAAAGTGTGAAATATTTTCATGAATGTAGATGCTGTCTCTGGTCTGAAATAAAATTGCATGTGAGCTATTTACCTGTGTGGTGATGCCCCATTTGGTCATTTGTTATCCCACCGGAGCCCTTTTCTGCCCTGATTGGTCACCTCTGCAAATTCAGCTTATTGGACTAGTCAGCCCTCACATGACTTCACTCTTTTGATGTCGCGAGCAGTGTTCCTGAGGGGTTATCTTGCCTCGGGGAGAGTGAATCTGTAACACAAGTGTCCTTTTAAAATGTAGGGCAAGGTTCCTTCTCCAGTGTGAAACACTATTCTTTGTTTGGATCCACTTGTGGAGCCGAGGACTGTTCTATGGGCTCCATTGATTGGTTCCATACAGTGGAAACTTGACCTTTCAGCAGATGTTTGAGGTTCTGCCAAGGCGCAGCGTGATCTGCAGAGCAGACAGCTTTTTCCTTGTTATGTCCGCAGAGAGGCATATCAATCTCTGAGAAGACACACACACACACACAAAAGATACCCTTTGACGTATTCAAATGAACCGACTGCTAGCTCATTAGCGCTGATAGGAGGAGACTTGTGAAAAGACGGAATAGACTATGGCCCCTGATATTTTCACTGAGAAATGACTGGCTCATGAGCGTTACGGGGTTACGATGACAATGCACTGCAATTTATAGCTGTAGGAAATGTTTGTTGGAAGGTTTCTTCATTAAACAAGCAGCTTTCCCTAGGGATATGAAAATGCTTCTGGTCTCAATTGACGAGGAAAAACAAATGGACCCCAAAGAATTAGAGCTGTGCCTTTAGCTCAGAAAGAACACAAGGATAAAGCTGGCCCATGAATGGTAATGGGATTTCTCTTTGCCCAGAGAATGACCTTTTGTCTTTGTTTTAATTAACCCCTCTGTTGGTATTAGAAATGACTTTGAACGTAAATGACTATGCGATGTAACAAAGGAATGATTTTCAGGTTGCTGAAAGATTGCAGTGGTGTAACAATGTAGATCAAATGACACTTAACACTGTGTTAATATGGTAGTAAAAGGCTGGTGTTTCAGCTTTCACTATTAAAGGCAATGTAGCATTTGTGTTCATTCAGAAACTCTACATATTTTAAGGGGGAACTGTATGTTTGAGTACAAAGCCGACTGTAGCTTGTTTGTTGTTGACGTTGAAGTTGTCTGTAAGTTTTTATTCCCTATTTGATTTACCACTGAAACTCATTTGTGCATATTTACCGTCATGCAGTTAGTGGTCTATTGAATTTGGAGTCAGTTCCACCCTATGTAATGCAACTAAAACAGCAGAAATAAGTCAGTATTGCCTATTTACAGAGCAGGAATAGAGCAATATCCTCATCCCTTTTTGTGATTTTCAACGTTTGGACATCTCTTCATTGTCCAGGCGAATCCAGGTGCCGTACCTCAGCCGTGGTGCCTGAGCAATTTCAAACAGCCTCTTTGGGTTTGCTATTTACTGAGCCAGGGCAGTGTATAAACACCAGAGCTTTTTTTTTTTTTAGAGCACGAACAGATAGACTGCGTTGGCTTAAAATTTTGAACATCACACTTTTGAATCTCTCCCAGATTTTCACAAATTCGATTTTATTTTCTTCCCCTCAAAATAAATGAATTCTTTTTACCCATAAGAGAATGGGTAGTGCAAATATTTTGTTGTATTAACATTGTATTATTGTAATAACATGCAAAATCTGAAATCTGTTTCAATCATACATTGTGTCAAGGTTCTCCGCAAAGCTGAAATGGTAGGGATCTCCATTCTGATTACGCTATGGTATGCAGATGTTATATAGCCCGTGTATAACAAAGAAACTTTAGACTGCAGAGGCTAGTGAAGGTGTTTAAGCTCTACAGTGATTTCAGACTTGCTGACGTGTTCATATGAGTGTATCTAGTACTAAACGATGCTTTCTGTCTACTGTCTGATTTCAACAAAAATATTCTGTCCTCAGAGGACTTGTTTGGCCTAGTCAGCACACTCCAAGATGACCCCTCCGTGTCTCTGTTTCGTCCCACACTAACAACTAAACCACCAAAAAATAAACAGAAGTCCAACTCTTGTGCGTCCTTGTTAGCAGAGGACCTTGTTAACAGAGGATATGCGGCTAATCAAACAGACTTTTTGTTATGACGTGCCGTTTGGAGGCCCGGCAGCCGAGGCCGGGAGTTACTGTGCAGGATGTTGTGAATTTTATGTGAATGGAGGTCCCCGAAGGGCAGCTTAATGGGACGGGAGCAGACACGGCTGCCCTGCAGAGGGGTTCGGGAATGAACAGTGTGCTCTCTGTTTTCCCTCCCTCGCTGCTACTTTCACCCCAGCCAGGCTGCCTGAGCAGGAAAGGCCAGGACCTCAGTATGTGTGTGTGTGAGTGAAAGTATCTGAATGCATTCAGATAGCCACTGCTGGAATTTTCTTTCTGCAGGTGGCGGTTGGCAGTGGAAGTCTCTGTGTCAGGCATGGAGGGAGAGAAAGGAATCCTCTGAAAATATGGCATGAATAATGGCCCCCATTGTTCTGGGGCTAATACGACATGTCTTGGTGTTGCTCTCCATTGTTGGTGTTTCTGAAGCTGCAAGGCGAGCTTTCAGAGAAGGGTAGCGTGAACATTTAGCTGAAAGGATGAATCCCAGAGGAGTGGGGTTGGGGGGGGTGTGGGGGGTCGGATTTGAACTCAAATGCCAGAAAGGCAGTTGTGTGCCTGAATTAATGGTCAAAGAACTTTTTTAATAAACTGAAGGTGGGCAAAAATAAATGGGCCTGTGCCTAATAATGATTAACCAAGATGCTTTAGTAACAGATCAGAATGATCTAAAGACTCATATAACTCCAGTGTAATAATTAATTTATTGTCATTTAATATAAAACTTGATTTGTCATTAAAACTAAAGCAAGCCACTTCCCTCTCACATTTATAACTACAAATTTAAACACGTTGGAGCTTTGATGGATACCCTGTAATAACTGCACAATTTTTACACGATGTAGATGAGTTTGTTATAGAAGTGCGGCTGTTGAGCCGAGCTGGTTAATTGTGTGCAGTCTGCACTTTGTACTCTATCAGCAAGTGAATGTCGAAGCTGTAGAGTTTTTTTTTCCCTCTCTAGGACCTCTCTAACACACAGCATCAACAGCGTGAGACGAAACAGACCGTTAACGCTGAAGGCCACTCAGAACTCCATTGTTTCTAACTAGGTTTATTAATGTAGTGAATAAATTGAATATAACTATATACTACATACACTAACAAAGCTTTTACTGAAAATATTATTATTAGAAGGGATGCACCAATTTTTTTATTTTGAATAATTAGCAACTTAGCCGATTAAAACCGATTATTAATAACCGCTAATTTTATCTTTTTGTAATTACAACAGATTCACGTTTTATTCATTTATTATTGTGTTTTATCATTGGACAAACCTTTGTTTCAGTATTTGTACATTTCTGTACTACTTAATTTCATTTTTTAAGTATATTAGTTGTGGTTGATTTATATTTTTATTAAAGATTTACTGCTGGTTCCACATGAATAGTTTCTAGAGGGGCGCTAATTAGTGCAGCACTGGGTTTGTTTTGAAGAGCGAGGGAGATAGCAACATCGAGCGAGAGAGAGAGTGTTTGAGCAAGTGTTTGTAATCGTTTATCATCGTCTTTCTGTTGTTTAACCTGCTGTGTGTGTTTTTTTTTTTTTTTTTTACACCGCTGTCTGTGCGTGTACTGAGCGTCACTGAAATTTTAAATTAGTTTTCACCACAGAGAAATTTAATCCCAGAAACTGTTAAAAGACGTCCACGCGGCAGACATAGTTGTGTATTTACAGGCGTCAGTGCAAATCCGCAAGCGCACACAGTTATCGG
This sequence comes from Hoplias malabaricus, assembly GCF_029633855.1. Classification (NCBI taxonomy): domain Eukaryota; kingdom Metazoa; phylum Chordata; class Actinopteri; order Characiformes; family Erythrinidae; genus Hoplias; species Hoplias malabaricus. The sequence continues at coordinate 33,797,627 of NC_089802.1, forward strand.
TGTAATATCGGCTAAAATGCCAATATAGGACCAATAACAAATAACTAAAAAAAATCCACATATCGGCAAGTAAAATATCGGCTGCAGATATATCGTGCATCACTAATTATTAGGTGTACAAATACGATTTTATTTGTTTTTGTTTTTTGTTATTTGTTTTAGGTGCATTGGGGATAAGTTTGTATCCAAAAGTACACTGAGTTTTGGTTTAAAGACGGTGATTTCTAGATTTGCAAACATGGCATATTAATACGTAATTTTAGTTAAATAAAATGACAATATTTATTTTAAGCACTGTTCAACAGTTACTATAAAAAGAGCAGGAGAATGTTTGAAACTTTGAATTACAGATTATATGCTACACAGAAAAGCGTAATAATAAGAACATATTCCTAATATGTCTTTCTTATAAAGGCTACACATACAACTTGCAAATATAACTGTAGCTGCATTTACTCCAGTGTTGGAAATTATTATTATTGTTATTCGTATTATTAATTCTTTATTATATTAAGCATCTTTGTGTTTTTTTTCCACACACTTACTGAATTAAAGTATTCTGTTCCAATTTAGCAAGACCTCTGAAAGACACCCTATTGACATTTGGCTTGCGCCAGTAACAGACTCCTGGTGTTTGGTAACTACTGCGGCCTAAAGACATTGTGTAGATTCCCCCTGAGGTGGGAGTAGATAAAGCAGTTAGATAAGTGACATAATGAGCGAGCATCCACTTAGCTGTTTGTCACAATACTATAATAAGTCTAATCTCTCTTTTTATGCTGCATGAATTTTCCCAGTGTTCTAGACATGCTTCTAGACACAATGATATACTCAATAACCATTGTCAAGATAACAAACGATAACAAATTGTAATATTGCCAGCCCTTTTGTGTCTCTGCCAAGGTGGATAATATCCTCTGCCGATTTTACTGTTCTCCATTTAACTCCTTTCAATTCAGCTCCTATAAATGGTGCGGTTTTTCAGCAGTAAACTGAAAAAAAACTAAAAAAAAAAAAAACGTAATGACAGACAAAGCTGACCGCTGCTGCTAACCCCAGGGCGACTATTTAGACTTCTGTTATAAGCTGTGTCACAGCCGAGCAAGATAAATGAGTGGTTTGTCCAACTTTTAGACCTCTTGTTTTTAGTGTGTGTGTGTGTCCTTTTAAACAAGGTTTTAACTCAGCATGAGTGAAGCCATGATAGTAAAGATAAAAATAACCCACACACAGTGCCTCTGCCTAAATGCGCTTTGGTTCGGATTAAGCCGCGGAATCAATGCACGTCATGTCCCTGCGATGGGTGTTGTTTGGGCACAGCGCATGTTTGAATACGCCTGGCTTCTCTGCAGTTTCAACTTCTCAAATCCCCATGGGCTGGGGACACGGAGCGGGGGGGGGACTTGTGCCACAGTCTAGGCCATGTTTCCAGCTCTAAACCTTCAAGTCCTTTAAAGGAACACTATGTAATATTTTTATCTTAAAATTCTAGCTTCAAAATCCTTCTGACGCTCCACTGACCTGCAATAGGGAGAACACGGCTTCTGTGATTGCTACTCAGGGGTCAGCACTGCTGAAACTGCACTATGTAACTTCTGGAGGAGGGTAGGAAACCACCCCCTTTCCCTGCTCCTGCACGTTGGTTTCAGTACAGTGCCGTAAAAATGAATTACACTCGGGGGAGCTCCAGGAGCAAAAATTGTAAATCTGATATTGTTGCTGCAGAGTGTTATTCACTTTTACAGCACTGTCCTGAAATCATAGAGGGTGGTCTCCTACCCTCCTCCAGAGTTTACATAGTGCAGTTTCTGCAGTGCTGAGCCCTGATTAGCAACACCAAAGGATTTGTTCTCTCTGTTACAGGTCAGTGAACCATCACAATGATTTTTAAGTCATAACTGTAAGGTAATATACTACCTAGTGTTCCTTTAAAATAAATTATTGCACTGCTTTCTTGCCAAAACTTTGAAGGAAAACTCTTGAATAACTCTTGACAGCTGCCAAATATGTAAAGCTTATGCTGCTTTTTGTATGGTGAGATCTTAAGTTTAACATTTGTATAGGTTGAGACATATTCTTGGATGTCTCAGGCAGCATACGGATAGGAGAAGTGTGTGTTGTTTTATTTATATATTTATTTATTTTCATTTCCACTGTGAGCTGCATCTGACATTCTGCCAATGGCTCTCACCTGGAACCGTTTGCTTCTTTGCCGTAGCCCCTCCTCGACCGGCTGCTCCCCCGGGGCTCTGAAAGCGGGGTCCTGGTTGAAGTGTGTCAGTATGTGGTGTGGTTAAGAGTGTGGGTGAGCTGCTGAAAAGGCCTGTTGTGCTGCAACCTCCTTCTTGAACACAAAATCCCATGCTTCCTCCAGAGTCTTCCTTCAATGTCAGCAGCTAGGGAAAGGCGTACTTATTCAAATATACTGACACTAGCAGACAAGCAGGAAAAGCATTCTTAGGTTTTAAGTTATTTTCCAGGTCGTTTTAGAGCAATTCTGTTGGTCTGACCCTTTTGAAATTTGCTCAAAATGTAAAGAGCAGCTGGTAATTTAAAAATCTTTCTTAAAAAACTGAGAAAACGACTAAAATGGAGATAAAAGATTTAATTCAGAGAGCAACGCCATATCCCCTCTAACCATACTGACAAATGGGGCTGGGCAATTAATGAAAATTGAATCAACATTGACCTTTAGAAGCTGTAATCCACATAATCTTGCCTATATCGATTATATAGATTTTTTCTTTTAATTTTATTTTTTAAAGCTCTGTTAATGTCCCCCTCTGTGTGTTCATGCACTGTCCCTTTTAAAACCACACTACTGCCCATGTAGTCACGTGATTGTGCCCAATCCAATCTGCCACACTAAAGCCACATGTAGGAGAACCTAAACACAGTGGGCGATCGAGCAACTTGACCCACTTGTACCAAAGAAATATTGTGGACATGTTTTGACTGCAGTGAAGACGGCACTGAACATAAAGAAGTCAAATGTAAACACTGACAGTTAAACAAAACCCAAAAAAGTTACAACAACCAAAATGAATCCCACCAGTCATGTCACTGAATATGAACATTGCAGGGCTCAAAAAAAGAGAGGCTGATAAGGTCCTAGCAAAAACAACAACAACAAAAAAACTCCCATCTTTAATACTTGAGCATATTTACAGTACAAGCTGTGTTAGTGAACTATGAGGGCAAAAAAATAGTTGTTCATTAATCATAATCGAGGTAAAATGTTAAATTAATCACGATAATGATTTGCAGATATATCGGCCCAGCTCTACTGAGAAACCTGAAGGAGGATTGGCTTGAGGCCTGTTCTGCTGCACGACCGCAGGAGCTGGGGCGCTCTTTGTTCACACACTGCAGCAGCTGTAGATCATGGACTCCTTATGCTGAGCTAAAGGAGATCCAGAAGACACAATCAGGGAGTTTTTTTTTTTGTTTTGTTTTAGGAGGTATTTCATGGTGGTGGGGTGGGGGTAGTTTCCTGTAGGTTCGTGGGACTTGGTGTAATTTAAGGCTGCTATGCTGGGACTTCCTGGGGTTCACACAGAGAGGCTTGAGGCCTCGTCAGTCTCATACCAGCCACAGCTCATGGCTCCCAGGGGCTTCTGGCTTCCTCCCACTCTCTTCCCACCTTTTCTACAGCTCTCTCAGCCTCTGTATGACGAATTACCCCCCCCCCCCCCCCCTTAAATAGAATGTTTTTTTTCCCTTGCTTTTTTCCAGCTGATAACTTTTCCTCAGCTCTTTGTAGCTGGAGGCAGTTGGTTTTCTGGACATTCCTTGAAAGCCACATGTAGAAGAGCCATGCGCTTCTCTGCTTTCGCTTCACCTAAGCCTACCTTGTGTGCTTCTCAGTCGTCGAAACGCCTCCCCCTTTGCGTTTGGCTTCCCTTCGCCTGTTCTCTCCGTGCGATGGAGTCTCTGTTTTTGGCCATGTCCTCATGGAATGTGACACACCGATAATGGAATGTCAGATTTTCTCGAGCCGTGCTCGCTGGCTCCGCTTTGCTGGAAAATCCCATTGCTGTAAATTAGGCCAAGCCTGAGAGGAAAGGCAGTGACAGCAGGCATCTTAATACCAGACTGAGTCTGGACTTCTGCCCACCTGTGCAAGCTAGACGAGCCTCACTGCAGCATGACGGCACAATGTACGCCGCTGAACAAACAGCAGGGACAAAGAAAGGTGGACTGTGAATGACAGAAAAGATGCCGATGTTCAGAGTGTTGTTTTTTCTCACAATGCTTTAACGGCAAAGTGGAGCCATTTATTGTGGATTTCCAGTGGCATTTGACCTTGCTGAAGCCATCATTTGGTTGCACTGCAATTTCAATGCAAAGGCGAAGGCATGGTGATTATAGGTGTGCGCGCCGGTGAATATAACGCACCTTGTCAGCTCTGCAATCACATACGGGATTATTGCGATTTGCTCGGATTAAGGGAGCGGGGAGTGGTGGTCTGCGAGGATGGAATCTCATTACCCGCACGGCTTTCATTTATTTCGGAAAAAAACAAAAACCAAAAAAATAAAAAACTGGAAATGAAGTTTCCATCTCCTGCCTCGGTTGTTTGTGTTTGGCGCATTCTGGCTGGAGGCCTTTGACCAGATGTCTGGCTTCTATTAGGGGGCCAAAAACACCCTGCTATGTTCCAGTCTTGGCATCAGGACGTATGTATCTTCAGAATTTTGAAGCTTGTGTTTGCCTGTTTATTGAGTAACACGTCTGCGAGCAATTGACAAAGATGTTAGTGAGTGGCCGAAAGGAAAAGCAGACGTGTAGCATGCAGGCCCGCATGGGGTCATAGCACAGGCTGTTTTCCTGACATGGCACATTTGCTGGGCTTGCAAGTAGTTTGTGTGCTGCAGGACTAAAGATTATTTGTCAGGAAATGGTGCGGACCTTTAGCTGCCCTCCAAAACGTCTACCGACTCAGATTACGATGTTGTAACCTCATCGTTATTAATAAGCAACAGACACGTCGTCTTTTAACTTTGTTTAACCGTTTGTTTACAGCCCTGTGGCCTACTGTTCTCATTCATGTTTGCCAAATCTCAAGAGGAAGACTGTTGAATGAGTTGCCTAATGTTGCCAGATGATAAATGTAGTCAGTGAAAAGCAACTGTGTTTCCACACCCTCAAAATGCATTGCGTAATGTACAGCTTTCGTGGGAAATAGTACATTGCACAAAAGTAATAGGCCAAATTTGGTCACAAAACTCACATCAAGGGTCTTGCATTGGTCAGTTTACACAGAATATAAACAAAAACATTATCACTGATGTTATTATGAGATGTAAACAAAGAAGGTGGTTTGTGAAAGAGTGCATTGTGTTTACTTACTGGGTGAACAAATGTACAATGTTTTTTTTTTTTGTCGATTTATGGGAACAGCTGAGTATAATTAAAAAAAAAAAAAAAAAAACCACACTGTTTTAATTCAATTCAACCAAAAAGTTTTTGGTGGTAATATTGTATCCAAAAGTAAGTATGAGTTTTAGTTTAGACGGTTTCAAGATGGTGATTTGATGTTAGCGATCATGAACATAGCTTATTAATTAGGGCTGGACGATACGGGCAAAATTTATATCACAATATAATTTATAATTTTGGCCGATACCATATAATTCCAATATCGCTATAATCAGTATAAAATCGACTGAAATCTTCCTAGAACGTACAAGAAACTTGATATCACCATCAAACAACAACCTATTGGCTTTGTCAATATTAATATTTTTAAACTAACGTTTAAATTGAGTGCGCTGAACTAACAACAGTGCTCTTTAATGAATGATGATCAGTGACAAATGCTGTAAATAACGTATATTGAAAAAGCATTTAAAAATCATGTCATTGTGATTGAAATATTTTATATTGTGATATGATATTGAATTATTGTACAGCCCTAGTATAAATGCTTAATTTTTAGTTTGTTTTTTTGTTGACTAAAATGTCAACAAAAATTACAACATTTTTAAATACAAATAGGTCGATGTGTTTCACAAAAATGCTTTAAAGTTTATTTGTACACCTAACACATTTTTTACACGGGTAGTGGTGGGAAATGCAGCCATTTTATTTACTCTCCCCCACCACCAATGAACCTAGTCATCTCTACGTTTTTATATGGACTGTTGATAATGGTGAAATAGTAGCAAATCCAGAAAGAAAACATCTCCACCATGGATGGGTTTTAGACCTAAATCTGATATCAGAACATCGTCTTTATCATCAGACAATATGCGTCTATATACATTTCTTGATATAATTTTCTGTGCAGAAGGTTTTAGAAGCATTAAACTCTTTGAATGTCTGTTTCCCATCACCATAGTTGTGTACACATTCTCTAAAATTCTTGCCATGCTGCTAAACCCAATGCAAAACAGCTTGAAATTTGTTTGTTATGCTTAGCGTTGCAGCAGCGATCTGATCGGCCGTCTATATTTAGATGCTGACGCTGAATCAATAACCCATGATTGATAGGCGTTCTCATCCTGTACACACATGCCTTTTGGCTCTTTCCAGGCCCCCAAAACACAACATTGAAATGTGCGCAGCACCTTGGAGGAGCAGCTGAACTTCATTTGAGTCGGTTTTCTCGCCCGTTCCCTCCAAATATGATCGTGGTGGTTGAGAAATCCAGTGGCCTCTCGACAGGAAACACAGACAATGCCAGTAATGATTGTGAAAAATGGAGAGCTGTTTTCCATGATGTCAGGCTCCAGCCCTGAGGTGAACTGGAATAGTTTGTAAGGGTGTGTGTATATGTGTATGTGTGTTTCAGAAATCAAATTTCCTGTTCTGAGATTCACCTGGCCTGGACCGAACGCATGTGTGTATTAAACCCTGTTGTCAAAACACAACGAACAAGAATAGCTGGCTTGCCATTTGCCCCTAGTCCATCAGGCTGACCTACGTCCTGTCCACTCCGCAGCCTCTACATCCGTCATGGGGGACGGAAAAGGAGTGTGGACCGAAAGGGAGCAAGCAAGAAAGGAAGAGCGAGGCGGAGAGTAGGGAGTTTAAGGCTAGATTTATGCGATAGCAGCAGGAATTTACATTTCTTCTTCACGCAGCTGAAAGACATTAGAGCCGCTGTGAAGCGAAGGCCCTGGCTCAGGGGAGAGGAAACGGCCGAGCGCGGCACTCCCTCCTCAGCGAAAGGTCACTCTGTGTCACCTCATAGACAACACCAACGTGTGTGAAAATCACCAAGAATATGCCTTTGGTAAAAACATATGAAGACACAGTGTTTGAATATGAGCTCTATAATTATTCCCAAATAATTTATTTTGGAGCATTTCTATTGGTCCAGCTGCCGTGTCCTTCCACAATATGGAGATGTTTTTATTGGACTTTATTTGATACCTCACCAACTCATATTAAAGCCTAGTTGCTATTTATTGCATAAATAATTAGATCCAAGACCAACTTCTAAAAACTGGTTTCTGAATTTATGGATTTAATTTGTGTTCTCACTCTGTTCAGCTTCTAAAATTAACCATCGTTGGTTAACTTATACACTTCTGTCCAATGATAGGCTCAGTCTTTTGCCCTGTATTCCATGTTGCATATTCATTCTTTATTTGTATAGCTCTAGTTTGTTTATTGGTTTTCTGTCTGGTGTTGACCAGGTATTTATGTTCTCCTTCAGATGCTGCGTCACTTAATACTAGTTCTAACTAATGTTTATGTAGTATGTGTAGTTAATATAGTTAAGCATTAAAAGTTCATAATACCAGTCAATTTTTGAGTATGCTACTGATGGGCACTATTGTCCTACAGTCAGTGGGAAGCAGAAAGGCAGGAGCTTATCACATCTTTCCCAAAAAGTGTCGTACTTCTTATGTATCGCACTTGAAAAATCCTAAAACTACTGCTACTACGCTCCCACGGTGCACTTGAGTGTTAGAGAGACATGAAACTTAAATAGAATATAAAGGGTTTTATTATCCAACATATAATGCACCATTATAGTGTAGAAATGGCTGTGTTATGACCTACACTGTGCACTACACAGTTTGAAGGGAAATATTCAGAGCGTTGCCATTGCATCTTGTTATGATGGATGTTGTCATAGCAATGGTTAAATCACATCCTTTAAGTAAGAACCAATGTAGTGCTAGTTATGTTTTGTTGTGTACTAGACTTGCAAACTCTCACTTTTAAGGTACTAACTGTATAGCATTAGTATGTAGTACAAAATGTCTTTTTTCATGACGGTAAATGTTTTATACAAAAGTTCTCTACAAATGAATTTGGCACAGTTCAACAATTCCAACAACTGTGATTTAGTGAAGATCCTGGAGAAGGCTGGCTGGATAATGTATGCCTACATTTGAGAAATTGCCAGTAGAAATGTCTCTCTATGGGGTACACTTAACCTCTGTTGGCTTAAAGTACATGGTTAAATGTATTATGAAATATACACAGGTCAGGTTGAGGTTTGCTGAGGAATACAGTGAAGCACCCCTGAGTAATAATGTGAAATATTATTGACCTGAGGGGATTAATAATCCACGTCTGCTGTTTAATCAACCCTCAGATATTCCCCTGAAGTGACTGAATCCAGGCCGGCTGGCAAAACGGATACTAGAAAATGCGTTCAAAAGATTTTGCAATAGGAAGCAATTCTGGGGTGAAAATCAGTAAATGCAGTCTGTTTAGTATTTTTAACAGTTCTCAGACTATATTTGAATAATGTGTTTATACAAACTCATCATTTTCTTTGGTTTCTTAATGTGGTATTCCACAAAGGCATCAAAGAGATGAATGTGCTTTAGGAGTAAAACACTTCATGGAATTGCACTGTAACTCACTCGCTCACATTTAACAATGCTTCACAGGACAAAATACACTAGGCTGCCATTTGATATTCTTGAAAGGCTCACCTTACTATGCTCTGTTTGGAAAGGCTTGTGCAGACTTACTCAACTTCATGGCATTCCTGCCATTTCGCAGTGTGTCTGAGCAGTCCTGAATCATTCTGTGTTCTACAGACAGACAGCTAGGCCTACATCTGCATGTGCCTGTCAGGCCTGTTTCGTTCTTCTTATTATTTTTTTTCTTTTACTTTCACACTTTCCCAGTCTGCCTCAGGCAGAGTTGGTTTGGGCGTGGTTACACGTCTGGCTTGAAATTATAGAGGAGGCAGAGCACAGGATGGGTGCTTCTTCACATGTTGTAACCTTATTAACTTGATTAATTGCATTCATTCTGTATACTCGCATTTTCTTAAAGAAATAAAAACAGATATGGTATAAATCTCCTTTTTGCACCGTTTGTTAAAGCTGCATCCGCAGAGGTGTACACTGAAAATGATCACCTGTGGGCAGGGATTATCAGACTGTTTGATTCAGTGGTGCATGTGTTTTTTTTTATTTTTTTTATTTTTTTTTAAATACAGCTATAAGTGGCTATAAACCAAGTAGATCATTATGAATTACCATTACTTCATATGTTAAAATTAATTTAAATATTTATGGATATCCATTACTCCATGCCAAATTAAAAACAAATAAACAAACAATACAAGCTGCTCAAAATTTGTAATAATGGTGGTGTATTATGGGAAATGTAGTGCCTGTAGTGAATATGCATGACATGAGCTGCAGTTCTGCTCAGCAATACAGGGTAAAAATTGACTTTATACTGCTGTGATTTTAGTGGGGCACAGCAACATTTTGGTCCAATCAAATTGTGTCTAGTGACCCCTGATAATAGCACTTCTGTCTTGTTTCTCTTCCCAGTTTGACATGGTGGTGGTGTTGTTGTTTTGAGATATTTCCATTGATATGAAATATATATGGGACCTTTCAATGTAAGCTTGTTTCATTGGACAACAGATATAGCCCTTGTAGTATGCCTCTTCATGTCTACAAATATTTAAATGAGTTCATGCCCACACAGATGTACAGACGTTCAGTCTTGTCTGTGGTCATTTTGCTATGAAGCAGTTTCTCCAGAGACAGGGATGACTAGTAGCCTGGACAATGCTGATGGGATTTTGTCGGGTTCATGGTCATCAATCATTGAGCAGAGGAGAGAAGAGCGGAGGGTTGATCTGCTGTGTTTCCTCCTCCTGCAGTGCGTGCACATGTGGTATTAATACTCAGATAAATGCCATTACTGTTTTGGACAGATGACTGAGGAGGAAGACACTGGCTCTTGTCTCTGAAAGTTGTCCCACTCCAGACCTTTTGTATTGTAGCAAAACTGATACTGTAGTGTACAACAAACTCTTCTCCAACAGGCCATTCTGCTGCTAGACCTTCTGTTCTCTTCCATTCACTCGCATGTGTTCATACATGGCTTGTAACTGGTGTGGTTAGGTAACTGTTTGAATAGGCAATTATTCAGGAATGCTGCTGACCTGCTTTTCCTTGTGTCAAACAAGGTCGGGTAGCTATTGTTTTGCAGGAAACAGGCAGCTGCTTCCAAACCAGGCTCTTTTAGATTGCATTTTAGATTGTACACTGCAATTGGGAGCAAGTTTAAGACCTATCCCCACATGTTTTCCTGCTTTCCTTTAATGTGGAGCGTGTACCATGCTTCATACTTGGGCAGTGAGGCACGAGGTGAATATTTGACTGTGAACGATACAGCGCTGTCTGGGCCTGTTCGTCATGCAAAACCCAGTCATTCTTCATTTTGTTCTCTCGGCAAAGCAGCCACAACCACAGCGTAGAAGAGTCTCACGCCACACCTTGAACCTGAATGTTTCAGAGTCAAGAATCTCACTTAGTTTATTAAGGTAATGATTCATGCAAAAATTTAATTAGCACAATTGGAAGAGTACAGCCACCAGGTTTAGCAGACTGCACGTGTAAATCATCACTCTTGCCTCAAACCGTACCGAGTTGTTAAGTAATCTCAAAATGGCTTCATCTCCACAGGCTATGGACAATCTCTCACCAGCAAGGCTTGGTGGATAATTACATCATCAGCTATTATCAGGAAAAACCCTGGGAGGGCGGCCTTATGAATATTCAAACAATTAGCATTAAATCCTCACACTTACCTCGAACCGTGTTAAGTACGCTCAAGTGGACTGTCTTGTGTGGTTGCCGATGCTGATGTCTGTAAAATCTGTAAACATATAGGTGTAATTCAGGCTTAGGTCGAAGCTCATTTCTTAATTTTAACCCTGCCCCTTGTCTTGTCCCCTGGAGCTGTAATTACAAAGTGTATTGGTCACCTAGGAAACTGGATAAACTTTCAAGAGCCGGATGCATCATCAAAACACAAGTAAGAGCAGAGCTTCAGCGACTAAACATTACTGTAATAACATACGCCTTAAGAAGTGTTTGAGAATCATATATTATCACCTACTTTTAACTCTCTGTGACATGAAGCTGAATTCAGCTGCTCTGGCTGCTTTTTTGATCGAAACTTCCACCTTAAATGTTGCAGTAGCATCAGGCGCCAGAGTTAAATTGCTTCGACATTTAAGGCGGAACTGGAAATCTACTAACTAACTACCGAGACATCGGCATACTACTAGCAATGTTTTATGTTTGTTATGAAATAAAGGGACATAATGCAGTGAAATTACATTAAACTAATACAATCTACTTGTTAGTGTCACACTCACGTCCCGTCTGGTCCGTTTTCTCAGCACATGGCTTTGTTTTGTTGTTTTCCATGTCTCCACCTTTGTCTCTACCTTCGTCTCCGCCTCTTTTACGTCATCCTCGTTATTGTCTTCAGGTGTTTCTCGTTTGTTATTGTATTTAAGTCCCCTTCCCTCACTTCCTGGTGTCGTTCATTGTTACTTGTTTCGTTCGAGTTATTCTCTGTTCCTTGTTCCGTTCGAGTTGTTCTTTGTTCTTCGTATGGTAGTGTTCTTTGTTTCTCCTGCTTGTTTCCCTTGCTCCTTTCATGCCCCATTCGTGTAGTGTTGTTTAGCTTGCCCTGTTTTCGTGTCGTGTTAATTCGTGTATACCCTCTAGTTCGTTTGTGTTTGTTCTTGTTAATAAAGTCTGTGTTCTAAGCGTTTGCGTCCGCCCTCCGTCAGTCCGCACCCCACGCCCCTTACAGAATGAACGACCCAACAAAGGACGCAGCTAGCGCAGACAGTTACTTTCGGAGGCGAGGAGAAGTCCAAGCGTCCATAATTCAGGCAATGGTAGCCTCTAGGACTTTAGAGGAGCCGAATTATGGACAGAAGGACTGCTCCAGCGTGAATCGACGGAGCCGATGGAGAAAGCGTACTGGAGCCTCCCCCTCGCTGGTAGTTTACCCCCTCAGTCCCGGGGAAATTTTGGGGGGGGCGTTAAGGGTAGGGGCTGTTAGCCTCCAACCCCAGAGCTACGGAGGTGAGGCTAACAGGGGTGCACCTCTAGGGAACCTCAAGAGTGCGCCCGTCAAACCCCCTAAACCCTCTAAAGCTCCAGCACAAGCCCGGCGAGCAGCACAAGCCCTTGCCTCCGTGGACGGCGTCGCTGCAGGGCCCCCTGCCTCCGTGAACGTCGTCGCTGCAGGGCCCCCTGCCTCCGTGAACGTCGTCGCTGCAGGGCCCCCTGCCTCCGTGGATGTCGTCGCTGCAGGTTCCCCTGCCTCCGTGGACGTCGTCGCTGCAGGGCCCCCTGCCTCCGTGGACGTCGTCGCTGCAGGGCCCCCTGACTCCGTGGACGTCGTCGCTGCAGGGCCCCCTGCCTCCGTGGACGTCGTCGCTGCAGGGCCCCCTGCCTCCGTGGACGGCGTCGCAAGGGTTCCAGCTCCTAAGCACCTCTCTACACTCCCTCCTGACCTCCAAGTGAAGCTTGAAATCTTGGCAAGTCTGGAGGTCTCCGCGGAAGCGGTGCAGCCAGCCGCTCCTCTGCTCGTGAATGCGGCGCAGCCAGCCGCTCCTCTCCTCGTGAAAGCGGCGCAGCCAGCCGCTCCTCTCCTCGTGAAAGCGGCGCAGCCAGCCGCTCCTCTCCTCGTGAAAGCGGCGCAGCCAGCCGCTCCTCTCCTCGTGAAAGCGGCGCAGCCAGCCGCTCCAGCCCCAGAGAAGGCGGCTTCTACGGCCGTTTCTGCCCTCGAGACTGTGAGTACGGCCGCTCCCGGTCATACCCGTAGGACGGCCCCAAGGACTTCGGGGCCGATCCCCAGAACTGTGCCCAGGCTGGTTCCTCGGACTGCCCCACAGACATTCGCCAGTCCTGGGCACCCCCATGTTATATTGGTTCCCCTGTCTGTCCCTCTTCTAGTTCCTGTCTCTGTGCTTGTCCCTGTACCCTTGTCTGCATTGGTTTTGATTCCTGTCCCTGTCACGGTGTTCGTCTCTGTCCCTGTAAACGTTCTGGTACCTGTTCCCCTGCCAAGTCCTGTCCAATCTTCTGTCTCTGGTTCGGTCCTGTCCCCAGTTATGTCCCCTGTATCGTCACCGGTCTTTGATCCTGTTCACTCCCAATATAGATCCTCCGTCTCAGCACCCGTCCAGTCTATGTTCCAGTCCAGTGTCTCTCCCCCTGTTTCCAGTATAGCCCAGTCCCAGTTACCTGTCCCATCTCCTGTCCAGTCCAAGTTTCAGTCCCCTGTCTCTGCTCCGGTCCTGCATCAGTCCCCGTTTCAACCTTCTGTCCTGTCTCATGTTCAATCCTCTGTCCGGTCTCCAGTCCAGTCCCGTCACCCAGTCCTGTCACCGGTCCTGCGTCATTTCCAGCACCCTGTTCAGTTACGTGTGTCTGCTCCTGCCTTGTCTCCTGTCTTCTCGCGATTCCCGTCTCCTGTTTCTAGTTCTGTCCAGCATCCGTTACTGTCTAGTCCCTTGTTCACAGCTCCATTTCCTGTGTCTGTTCCCGTCCTGTCCTGAGTCCTGTCTCCTACAGTTCCTTGTTTTCCTAGTCTGTCTTGTTTTCCGTGCTCCCTCCTGCGCCAGCTTCTGGGGAGTCTAGGTTAGGCGCCCCGGGAGTTGCGCGTTCAGGAGTGGGCATCTGTCACACTCACGTGCCGTCTGGTCCGTTTTCTCAGCACATGGCTTTGTTTTGTTGTTTTCCATGTCTCCGCCTTTGTCTCTACCTTCGTCTCTGCCTCTTTTACGTCACCCTCGTTATTGTTTTCAGGTGTTTCTCGTTTGTTATTTTATTTAAGTCCCCTTCCCTCACTTCCTGGTGTCGTTCATTGTTACTTGTTCCGTTCGAGTTATTCTCTGTTCCTTGTTCCGTTCGAGTTGTTCTTTGTTCTTCGTATGGTAGTGTTCTTTGTTTCTCTCGCTCGTTTCTCCTGCTTGTTTCCCTTGCTCCTTTCATGCCCCATTCATGTAGTGTTGTTTAGCTTGCCCTGTTTTCGTGTCGTGTTAATTCGTGTATACCCTCTAGTTCGTTTGTGTTTGTTCTTGTTAATAAAGTCTGTGTTCTAAGCGTTTGCGTCCGCCCTCCGTCAGTCCGCACCACGCGCCCCTTACAGTTATCATAGTTTTTAAAGGAGAAAATACTTTTTTTGGTCACTTGCGCTGCCATAAACCTTTCCTTTTGAAATGTGCCCCTGAAAAATGTCCATTTCAAAAAGTATATAACCCAGCCTCTTGGCCATACACCTCTCTCCCAACAAAAATTTAGACATCCTACCCCTAGGCAAAATGGAGGGGTAGGACTAAGGGGTGAAATGGGATTCGCCCTTAAACTTACTTCAGCTATGACATGGTGTTTAATCTGTTGGAGGCCACTGAACTCAATATGGTTTCATGCTAGTTTTCCATACACAGTTTGCATTATGCTAAACTAACAGTTAAAAGGTCACCACACTAAACGCATATCAGATACAAAGCACAGTTATACCAAAACGAATGGGTCGATAAATGTCAAGCTCAAGTTGATTTTGCGCTCTTGCTTGATTTATTTATTAGGAAAAAAACAACTAGCCTAGTAATATTAGCTGATGTAAAAGGCCATTACCCTCTGTTGGTGTTTTCATGTATTTCGATAGATGATTCATGAGCTGTAACAGCCAAATGCTAAGTGGCATGCGGGAGAAATTGAGCAGTGCTGAAAGTCTATAGACCTCAGTTAAATGGGATGTATTTTTAACCATTTTTTCCACAAGTTAACACACTTCTGGGTTCCAAATACAGCAAGGATCAAACACCCTTTTCAGAATAACAAATTATAGAGGCTGTTGAGAATGAACCTCTATTAAATCCAAAAGCAAGGTGCCCAAGAGTAAGGTGGGAGGAGAAGAAACTCTGGTTTTTAGCCATTAGGCTTTCTTTCTTCTCCATTCATTACAGTTATTCCTCCATGCTCATTATATTAGTTTTGCTTTCCAACTTTGTGATTGGTGAAACTCAGGTGAGGTGGGACAACCCTGAGTTGCCTGCTGTCTATGTAAAATTCACAACAATCAGAACCAATCATTTTATGCTATGTTTTCAGACTTAGAAAGGCTACATGATACAGAAAGGGTTGTCTTATTTCACAGTGAGTGTTGGTAAGATCCCCAAATGAATGTGTTAATATGGTCCAAGTGATTTTTTTTTTTAGCATAATATATCCCCTTTAACAACAATAGTTTTGAACTGGAACTGGCTTCCATTACGTGTTGGCAACATTCGTCTCATAGCTCCTGTTTAAAACTGATAAAGCAAACTTTAGATACCAGACATAATTGACTTCATTTGGGGAAAGGTTTTTTTTGGCTGAACTCTTGCTTTAGGAGATTCTGTAAACTTTTTTACATTAAAAACTGGCACAGATGTGAAAGAACAAGCCTTAGCCACAGCTAAACTTTCCCACACCGTGCTTGTGTTTGCACTGGGCTTTACATGCAATTGACCAAATGATGTAGAGGAACCTTATCTCAAGATTAACCTCAAAGCAGATGTTTTTCCCTCTAATTCAGCCAAGACCCAACGGCAGTGGACTTATTAAAAGTCTGCTAAATCAGTTAATCTGAAGCAGAAACCTTTTTTTTCCCTTCTTCATTGAAAGGCCATGATCTCAGCTCACCTCAAATCTGCTGGTTGTTGTTGTTGTTGTTTTGTTTGTTTCTTTTTTCCCCTCCCCTTAAGCAAGCAATTCAAATCTCCATCTTCTCAGCTACTCAAGCATTCAGAAGCTTTCTCGAGTACCCTCGAGATGGCATAATCATTACCTTCACACTCCTAGGGCCTTTCCACACGTGAGCCTTTAGCCTCCTGGCCGTCGGTGCTCTTTCCTGCCTGTGGTTGTGCCTCAATCAGCTGCAGAAACCTGACCTTGTCTCTCACGGCACATTGAATTATTGATCGCAGAAGGAAGGTAGGGGAGGATAGCTTTACGCAGAAATGACACCGCGCCTGCACAAAGAAACATCTGGTCCACGGCATGGCTTCTCGAGCAGACGCTGCACAGACCATGCTTTATGACCTTGGGTTTACACAGGGCTCTGTCCTTACCTTTTTATAGGTGGCGCGTTTTCGCTCTGTCAGCAGATGTTCAAACAGGCAGCAGCGGTGAGTTTATGGAGGCAACATCTCTGGCCCAGAAAATAAATTTACTTTCCTGAAATTCAGAACACATCGATTGTGTATTATGTTTGTGCCTGATTTGACCACATTGTGCTAGGAATTAATTATCTCAAAGAATGCAAAGAATATGGTCAAAAATTAGCGATGTCCCAGTTCGATCTCAAAGCACAGCATTATTTTACTGATTTGTATTGGTTTATTGAGTTCGATCTTAAGTATGATCCTCTGTTTCCTCCCCCTCCTCCTCCTCGATCCCAATGTGACCAATGTGAATATTCCCTACAGCACCGGTGTTTCTAAAATGTAGTTTTGTAAATGTTATTGTGATCTGACTCTGCTGACCACCACAGTCGGGCATCATCACGTCTCTACTACCTGTATCCGTCATTTCAAATTAAAAGCCCTCTGCTAATAAAAGTCTGAAGCGGCAGTAGTAACTTCACTGGACTGAGGCAAACTGTGGTTTTTATTTGTGGTGACTATGAATATTAAGCTGCTCTAGCACTTCAGAGTGGTATTGGGG
This sequence comes from Hoplias malabaricus, assembly GCF_029633855.1. Lineage (NCBI taxonomy): Eukaryota > Metazoa > Chordata > Actinopteri > Characiformes > Erythrinidae > Hoplias > Hoplias malabaricus. The sequence continues at coordinate 33,814,591 of NC_089802.1, forward strand.
ATATATTATTCGTTTTGAAACACTTTTTGTTTACTTTGTTATAAAAAATTAAATTAAAGAGCAGCTTCTTTCTTAATGTGAGATATTCAGTGTAGAGCAGATACACTGGGCTAGGAAAATATAAGACTCGGACTGGGATCGGGGGCAAAAAAAAAATCTTGCATGAAACCACAACTGACATATGACGATAGCCTTTTTTTTCTAAATGACTCGAGGGTCGTTCAGTAACTTCCCTAATCTGGCAGGTAATTTTATAATGGTTCTAGAAAGTGACACTTTCTGAGGGAATAAAGAAAACATCAGCTCGTTTTGATAATTTGTTTTGTTATAATTGCTATAAAAACTAAACCATTCTGTGGAGTCCTCTACCCCCCCCATATTTCTAAATTTGAAGAAAGATGTAATCTAACAAATGTATAAACATTAAGAGTGATTACATACACTGTCCGAAAAACTGTCTCTGTGGTGGTACCCTCAAGGGCACATATTCAGTACCTTTAATTAGGGAACATAATTGTACCTTATTCTATTCTAATTTTAGATTTTCACAATGTGTTGATTTCATACACACCCTTTAATCTCTAGGACGTGTATTATATTCTTTTATTTTACACAGTTCTTTAATGAAATCTTCTAGAGAAGAGAATGTAATGTACATTTAGGGAACAAAACTAATTTATTACCACTGTTATACATTTTAAAGGTACATTTACACCAATAATATAGCTCTACTGTACCTTTTTGTTCTGAGAGAGTAGCAAAACAAAAATAAATAAATTTCCCATGTGCTATACCTCATACCTATCTTGGTACATGTATCTACAAGATAGACTCTATTTGGACTCATGGTTGTTCTGTTTTTGAGGACCTTAAATTTTGCAGAACACACTGTAAAATATTGTACAGATTTTAATAATTTGTTTATTGATAACTATTTTTACCTGAGTTTGTCTTCATTAATTATCTAGGTATGATTATCTAGATAATTTTTTGCAGTTTCCAGAGGAACGCTAGGTAGTATTTTTACCTTGAAATTGCAGTTTCAGAGTCACTGTAATGCTTCACTGGCCTGTGTAGGGGAGAATAGAGCGTCAGTTATTATTTATATTAAATAAATATTATTGATTTCAACTTTCAGGCATCTGAATCTCCACTTTCAGATCAGTGGTGATCTTGATGCACTGCTTTGTTTTTTTACACTTCTGCTCCAGTGATCAAAAAGTTCCAAGTGTTGTCCCCCCTTCCCCACCCCCATCTTTGTTTGACACTGCGGCGATTGTGCAATGTGGGAAAGGCCTGGGAAGCTGTTTTTCACCTCGCCCCCAGGGCCACATTATCACACAGAGATGGTGTAACAGTAATGGTGCCAGATGCTAGCCAGGCCTTGCTCTCCAGGATCATTTTGCAACCGGGGGAAAAAACACATCGAGTCACAGAAGCTACATTTAAATGTCACTGTAAGTGACCTACAACCAGAATGGTGTCTGAAGTGTTAGTGCAAGTTGTAGAAGGCTCAGTGTCATGCAAAAGCCATGTTGCTCCCCATGGGGATCATCCGTTTATGTTTCTTCCCAGTGAAATTGCATTAAATATTATTTAATTTTTACATAAAGTGATTAAATAAACTGTTTTGCCACTTCTAGATTAGATCTAAATGGCTTCCTCTATCGCTGGTCTACTGCAATCAAAAGCACATCTTGATAATCCATGCACCTCACTTTAGCCAGAGCTACTCGAGCTGGAGTCTGGCTATTATTCAGCTGCTCGGCGAAATGAATGCTCATGTGAATAAATCATCCTAATTAGGCTGGCTGCCGTGTGTTGGTTGTGTAAAATAATCTGTCAGGACTGGGCTGGAGAGCGAGAGCAACAAACTAGCTAAAGTCCCGAGGAGTAGATGGAGGACTGTCCTTATCGCTGTCCGGAGTGGGAAACCAAAAAGGTGGCGTTTGATGACAAGCGCTGTTCTGAAACTGTTCCCTCAGCACACCGTCCATGCCTTGTTGTTACTGTTTAGACAGTTGTTTTGGCAGTGTGATTTGTGATTATGATTAGGGTACACTGTTGAGGGAGTATCATTAATATTCTCAGTACTTCCAGATCACTGACCAACTGAATGTACAATAGGCTGCTACTGCATTTCCACACAACATTAGCGTGTGGCCACGTAACCTGATGCTAATAATGGGCTCCTGGGTAATGGCAGCATTGTCTTCTGCCATTCATTGTCTTGGTGGGGGCCTCTCAGTCAGGTCTGATGAGGTGTTGGATGATTGTCAAGTCAAAGGTAATAAGAAGAGAAGCCTAGGAGGCAGTGTGCAGTTCATTATTAATGACCATGCTCGTCAGACTTGGTTCGGGAAGCTTTGGCACGCTTGTGGAAACATTGGCTCAGAAAGGTAGCACATGGTAACATATTTAGTTTGTTTACTGACGTTTTTCAAGTGTGGTAACCCAGTTTTTCAGTATCCTTAAGGCGTAAGGAGTCAGATATATACAAGCGGAAAAAAAAAAGTTTCAAAAATAAACACACATATATTAACCCTGTCTTTCACAGCGAGTCAGAAACTGACACTGTGACGGTATGTCAGATTATGAATTAGAACCTGTTCTGTTTTCTGCATGTTCGGATTAACGGATGCGTTCAAATCAGACTGACCAACCAGAGCACTGTTGTCATGGTTTCCAACCAAACAAATGAGCAGGAAGATGGTGGCAAAACAGCTCGTATTGTTTGTAGCAGAACACTGCAGCTTAAAGAACAAGCAATATGCTGATGTAGTTACTTTTTTTAAAATAGAGCACCAACACGCAGAAGCAGAGTCTCTGTTAGGTCCAGTTAGGCCTGTCACAATAATTACATTATCGATTTATCAATTTCTTATGTATTTTTGTTGATCTCAGTATTGCATATTATATTTTTATTTTTGTGTTTGTGTCACAGATATTTTAGCCGCACTCTTCATTTTGTTTTCTTTGGTTTTCACTGGCCTTTATTTCCATTTACTTGACAACAGTAGTTTTATTTTATTTGTTTTGTTTTGTATATTTCAGCATTTTTTTTTAATTCCAGTTCCAGTGTCTGAATATTCTTAATAACTATGTTTTTGCTGAAATTTCATTGCTTTTTAAAGGGATGTAATTGCGTTATTAAGCAGTCATTATTTATACAGAACCCACTCTTTGATTGTGAAGCTTAGTGCTGCAGAAAGTAGCCCAGAAATGGGGTGTTTTATGTTAACAAAACTCTATTGAAATTAAAATATAAAAAAAAAAAGCGAGTCATCCCCAAGCTTTTGAAAGGCAGCGATGCTTCCTTGCACTTCATTCTCAGTTAACGTCTGCTCTCGTGATTCAGTAACGGGACACTCTCGCTCCTGATGTGTTTCACGTTGGGTGTAATTAAGCCGACCTGAGCGGGCGGCCTCAGCTCCAGGCCACTTTGGAGGTTAGGTTTCACGGCCGTAACTCAGGAATCCTTTCTCAGACGGCCGGAGCGGTACGGGAGGAGAAAGAGTTGTGTGTTTCTGTTTGTTAGTGAGCTGGAGTCAGTCGCAGGTGTTGGAGGAGTGATCAGCTACAGGGTTACATGACTTGGTGGAAGTCCTGGCAAAGATAGTAACACAAACAAGCTGACAGAGGTTATGTGGTTGCTGGAAGGTGGTGCTGTTGACATGAGGTGTTCCTTTCATGTGCACAGACAGGCACGACAAGACCAAGCCTAGCATTGAGTGGCTGTGTTGGGAGAGTGTAAGGCGGGGGAGTGGGGGGGTGGTGGTGGTGAAGCCACTCCCTTCACTTGTAGCAGCCTGTTGGGTAATGAAGCGCCGCTGTCAGGGGGATCATCTGTCTTCAGCCTCGGCTCAAAAGCCAAACATCGGAAGGCGCCTGAAAAATGTGCCGTGTGCTTAAAGCAACACTAACCTAATACAGTCCTCCAAGCCAAGCATGTGCACGATGAGAAACAGAGGTGCCCTTTGTTCACAGTGTGGAAAATCATAGCCTTTTCTTCCTGCTTACAACTGATGGGGTTTTTTTTTGCACACTGTTTTTTGCACTAAGGATTGCTGCTGGATGACAGTGCGTTTTTCGTGTCCAAATTTCTCATGCCATCAGAAACCCACCTCCAAGCCAGTGACGTTGACAGTTAGGCCTGAGGTTGCCAGTCCTGGTTATGTAGTAATCCTCGTCCTGTATGTATTGCTTTTTTGTTTAGTGGTTGCTGATGTTCGTCCAGGAAGAATAGTACAAAATTTTGTCAAGATTCCAATATAAATATGATACTTTACTGTTCAGCCCTATTGCAATGTTTTGTTTCAGTACTCACTATAGTCTACAACAAAGCCCAGCTAACAGCCTTGCCAACTATTGGCCATCTTATAGGTTTACACAAGTGGCGGAATTGAGCATTCATTGCAGATCAGGTGTGGTACCAATGTAGTACACCATTCCGCCATTTTCAGCCAAGCACACTGTCCTACCGCCTGGGCCCCAGCTTTGTCCGTGCTCCCACTGTGGGCTAATGTTTCTAGAAGCTTCTGCAACGCTGGTCAGGGATTTCTCGTCAGGAGCTGTGTACTGGATTAATCCTCGCTCGTTCCGCTCCACTCCTCCTCATGCCTGAGTGGGCAGGTGGGGGGCGCCGGGGGCCGGTCGGGAGACATGTCCGCACCGAGAGAGATAGAGGGACCGACGGAGACACGGAAAAAGGAGAGAAACGACCTGTCGTAAATCCTTCCTGGCTCCAGCATGCTCCAAGAGGAGGGGCAATGTCAAGGTTGGTAGACGGCAGAGATGGCGTCCTCAAGCCAGTTGATGGATATCCTACCCAATGCTACTTTACAAGAATCGTTCGTTGAGAAATCTAATTTACAATTTTCCTCTTAATCTCGTTGAGCTCACTCACTCAAGACGAGTTCAGTGTCTGATGTTTGCTGCTTTAGTTTGTGCTGGAGCCATTAGGCTAATGTTGCTCAAAGTGGAGTGGAAGCCTGTGTATATTAAGAGTCACTGAATGTGCTTCTTGTCTCTCGTACTCTGAACCCTGTAGGAGGAGAGAAGAGGCTTTCCTCGCTCTCCGTCTTTAGCTCTCTGCTGGCTGTGAGGTGAGCCGGCTCCTCAGGGCTTTATTCGAGGAGCAGGCAGCCATCTGCCTCGACCACCAACCTCAGCGCATCCGCTCCCTGGTCCAAATTTGTAAACAAAGCCGCTACGACGGCTCAGTGTCTCGCTCGTCATCCCCACCCAGTCCGCTGAGGCTTTTGGCTTGTCCCGGATCAGCGTGTGGTTTCCTGGGGCAAATCTGTGGTGTCTGAACAAACGGTGAATGCAAACCATGTAGGAGAACAGTTTGTTGGGATGGGCAATGTACACAAATGCCTCTTTTCGCACTCCATCCGTATCTCCGATCACTGTAACCGTGGACAGTTATGTAACTATGGAAACAGGCTGAGACTCAGCGCAGTTGTTCGTTTCCTTGAATTAGAGCCACGACTCAGAAGGTCATTGGAGACAAAAGAAGGATGGTAGAATAGAAAATGCAGTTCTGTCTGCAATCGTAGCTCAGCTGTGTCGAAGAGGGGACATTGCACAATGGCATTAATAAACAACATCCATTTATCACATTTGGCAGACACTTTTATCCAGAGACACTTGTTTAATCAAGTTATGTGCGAATGTGTTAGTAGTCTAACATTAGTTATTAGTTTGGTGAAGTGGATATTGCAACATGGATATTGTGCCAAGCTCCATGGTTATGTATGAAGTAGAATGGTAAAGATCAACACATCTGCTTTGCAATTTCTATCATATAAGATTAGTAAACAAATTCTGACTTAAAATTGCCTCTACCCTTGTGTTTTAAACATATGAAGTTTGCATTGACATAAAGGCAACATACAGGATTCTGGAGGACTGCTGTGGGAAATAAACTCTCTTCCCATTTGTGTTCATTCAGACATTGCATCTTTTAAGGTGGAATGGTACGTTCGAGTAAGAAGCCGACTTTCACTTAGTTGTGGTCTTGTCGCTGTTCAGTTTTGTAGCAGTAGTAGTTTCAGTTTGAGTTTACTTGCTGATGTAGAGTCAATTTACCCCCAAATAATGTAAATAACAGCAAATACAAGTCAATATTACCCACACATGGAGCAGGAATAGAGCAACATCCTCTTCTTTTGTTCGTTTTTTTTCAAAGTTCGGAGGTCTCTCTGTCATCCAAACCCCGCCAGCTGTTTCAACCCCAGTTTGTGTCCCGTTTACAGAGCCAGGTCTTCATACAAACATATGACCTTATTTTTCCCAGCACATAGCGGGTGTAGGATTAAGATCCAATCCATGAACATCACATTTAACGAGTGAAGTAATTGACCTAGCTCTTGGGAGGTTAATGTTGATTTCAAGTAGTATATGTGTGTTTGTATGTTTGTATGTGTCCTAGTGCTGTGCTAAATCATGATTAGGAAATGTGGGGATCACAGAGAGAGTCTCGCCGAGATAACACCAGTCATTTCCTCCTAGCAAAAACAGTTTCCAGCTCTGTGTACATACAGCTGAGGGTCCGTGCCTGGTCCCCTGCGACATGGAGCAATGATAAACTACCTATTGCTTTGTCATTATGTTTTATCTGTATCATGCATATGTATGAAGCATACGGTGTCGTTATTATATATCTGTATGAATCGTATATCATTGTTAGTGTAATGATGTAAACTCAGTAAACCCTTGGATGTGCTGTGTATAATTTATACTTGAGAGTAACTACTTGTATTGTATTACGCTTTACTACAGAGCTGTATAGCAGCTGCTCAACACGTGAGAGTGTTGCTAAGGATGAGGACATGACTGAGCAGGAGAGGATAGCACTGTTGTGGGTTTTTCAGTATCCAGGCAGAAAACACCTCCTCAGTTTATCCAGTGTTGTACAGGTTAGCTTGAGTAATAGTGGTGTTCTAGTGTGTGTCATGCTTGTACGAGTGGATCAGACACAGCAGTGCTGCTAGAGTTTTTAAACACTGTATCCACTCACTTTCCACTCTGCTAGACTACCTCGTTAGTCCACCTTAAAGAAGTAAAGTAGCACAGTGTTGGCCGCCCTCTAGTCCTTCATCAGTGGACACAGGACACCATCACTGGACGCTGGATGCTGGATTAAAAACTCCAGCCGCACTGCTGTGTCTAAATGGCCTGGCTCTACCTTTTTTCATTTGGTTGAAAGGTGAAAATGCTCCCAAAATATGCAAAACAAGAAAGACTATGCAAAAAAAAAAATAAATAAAATAAAAAATGTATACACTGCAGTGTTGGTGTCGATGGTTCCTTGCCATTCATTGTGATTGGCTATTCAATATCACAGTATTACCGTATTGTGTTCATTGCCACAGGCCTGTATGTGAAAATATCAATGTGTAGAAGAGCTTCTAATAACTACAGCAATAAGAGCATGTAGGACAATGACACAAATAACGCCTCGACTTTTTTCCCGTGACCCCCGCTCACGCAGGAATGCTCTGAACGCATATGTCCAGCGTAAGGGGAGCCCTGGTATGAATAGTGCGGGGTAGTTCAGCTAAGCTTGGCCACTTTCTGCCCACATGACTGTAAATTATGTACATGACTCACTCCAGGAGAACATTCCTATGCATCTGCACTCGTATTTCAGCGCGGAGGACATTTGGACTCTGTTATAATCATTCCATAACGCTCTGCGATCTCCCTCCCCTGCAAATATTATGGATTGTGTTGTTTGTTATTGTTGTTTTTTTGTCGCCGCTCCTTCCCCTCCCCCAGTAGCCATTTTTAGGAAATGACCACATCACGTGAGTCAGTCTATGTGTGTCTCTCTCTGTGTGTCTACAGCAAACAGCCACAGCTGAGCCTGTGTGGCCCGTTGGTTTACATTTCATTCTTATCTCACCCCGGCGGAATAATGAGCGCTTTCCTGAGCAGCCACTACTGCTGCAGATTCGCCCCCTTTGATCTTGAGGAAGTGGAAAGCAAGCACTTTACTTTTCTGTGGCGCTTGACCTCTACAGACAGGACGAGACAGGAGAGGAATAGGCAGGCTGGGCCGAAAACAGGAGAGCAGGGTATTTTCCCATGCTGCGAGTGCCCTAGATTTTTAGCTGCAAGATCGTTGGTAGATACAGGGAAGCTATTTATAGAGCGCTTTGCTCATTGAATAAAAACAGAGGAGCTCTTTGAACAGATGAAGACCTTGGTTCCATTGAATATTATCAGACCATTGGGAATCACGGCTTTGGTTTGAAGGGTTTGTGAACGTGAAACATAGTATTTATTTAAGATTATAAAAGGTGTTGACTGAAGTACTTGGTTTAATTTGCGCAATCAATATATATTGCCATATTTAGTCTTGTGTGTTCTCCCTTTGTCTGTGTTGGTGTCCTCCTATAATCCCCAAACTCCTGTCGGTAGGTGGGTTGGCTGTGTGAAATTGTCCACAGGTGTGTGTGTGTGTGTGTGGCTGGGTGAGTGTGTGTGGTTACCTTTGATAAATGAAGCAGTTACAGAAGATGAATAAATATAAAATGAAAAAAAAATGGCATTTGTTTATTTTGATATTCTGAAGGTAAAAAATGAGTATGATTAAGTATATTTGGAAAATCAAATATTTGACAAGACAACGAGTCAGAATCAAAGAACGTTACATTCAGCTACTTGTTTCTGCACTGGTTCTGCAGTTACTGTACGCAGGTTGTTGTTGTTTACATTACGTGAAAAATACCGTGACGTATTAAATATAGATTCTATATCACCAGCCCTGGCTTATTCCAAGACGCTTGTGCTTTGCTCGACGCGAAGAGGCTTTCTTGCCAGAGCCGTTCCTGAGCCGTGGCCTTAATTAGTTTCCGCGCTGCATTTTTGCGGCTTGCTGGAAAAATGCGAGCCCGCTGCCGCTCGGTTTGTGAGGAATTACAGCGTGCAGAGGAGTTCAGTGAGGGAAATCTACTGAGATATCATTATAACAGAAGCCATCTTTTGCACACTTGCTTGAGTGGAAAGCTTCAGAAGCAAAGGGTTATTTTTGGAGATGCTGTGCTGGCCCCAGGGTTCTCACACACACACACACACACACAAACATTCACTTGCATGCATAACATCCATGCTCACTCACCCATTGGTGGAGAGGGATTCAGGACACAGTTGCTGCTCATGGCACTCGCACTCTCTCTCTCTCTCTCTCTCTCTCTCTGGGTCTCTCTCTCTCTCTCTCTGTCTGGAATTGCTTGACAAGACTGACCTTGATGGGAAATAGATGCCTCTTGAAGCTGTCGCTTAACATTACTGCAGCCTCATCGCCCTCTTTCTAGACATTTAATTTCTTCCAGTGCCATTTTTAAAATTCAGTTTCTCAGCACGCTTTCCAGTGGCTATATTGGACAGTCCAGCAGGCTTGTTTACCAAAGCTGGATTAAAAAAAAAAAAAAAAACAGAATAAACTGATGTGGAGTGGCTGTAAAGGAATGATGTGGATTTTCTTAGGGTGTGTTTACACTTGTCAGATTTATGTTTTGGATTAAAATAAACACTGTGTGTGTGTTTGAACATTTCTTTTCAGGACCAGGTGCTGATCTAACAAGTGCACAGAGACCACCTGTGTAGGTGGGTCTCAGTCTCTTTGTAAACCAATTCTGGTGCGTTTGGTTTCAAGTGTGAACAGTGCACTATTGAGTGTGTCCGAATCCAAAAGTGCAATTCGAATGTGATTTTGAGGGCACTACAATGCACTCCCACAGTGCACTCGTATTTTATAGTGAACATCGTAGCTCACCACATGAGCTGAGTGTGGACCAGGATGCATTGCGAGTTTCTTTGTTACTAAACAACAGACAGTGGAAGTGTCTGAATTCTTTTATGATTCTTAGCCTTGTTATAGCACAATAATAATGAGGGATTAGGGAGCCATTTCAGGACTAAACACAGGACGCGAAGCCACAAGATGCGACAGTAAATGCTTGATGAGAGAGCAGATTGCATTGAATACAGCAGCAGGTTTGGGCCGAGGAGATCGTTTTACCACCTCTTGCTGTGTTTTCTTTTAGTGATGTCATTAGCTAGTTAGCTGTGGCTGATAACTCCACTCTATTAGATCCTTTGCTGAGGGGGGTGTTTACTCAAAATATCAAAATAATCACATGGCATATAATTTTTCTTACACTGCATTGGATTAATCCACTTATTGCTTTGAAACAAGCAATCTGAAGTAAAAACCCACGCAAGGGAAAACCCTGTTATCCTCTTCAGAAAAGGACTAGCTGATCACAGCAAATATGGTTATACAGGCCTGTCTCAAGCCCTGCTTTGAAACAAACATAGCCCGTTATGTTTGATTAAGATTATAAACTGACGATGCTCTTTGAAAGTGTTTACTGAACCAGTTCATCCACAGCTTTTTGAATGAACTGTAAAGCAGTACAGAGCTGATCCTGAAAATTGAGAGGCCATTTCAGGGTCATTTATGTGAGTCCTCCTTCTGCTTGATCATCTCTGTGAATCGGTTTTGCTTTAGTGGGGTTTGAGGTGTAGTGAGTTTGTGGTTTTGATTGAAGATTGTCTTGGTACAGTCATCCAAGGCTGTGGGAGCTAAAGAACTCATAGATTATTGGATTGATTGATTGTGTTTTTGTTGTAGATGTTTATATGTTGTCAGTGTTTTTAAAGCCACGAGTGACTAAATATGACTTTCCACATTGTGGACAATGCATCTATTCTATTCTGTTCTATTCCTGAGTTTTTTTGCTCAATTTTTTTTTTTTTTTGCCAAATTATTAGTTGTTCAAATTCTATCACCTCGATGAGGCCAACCCACTGCTCTATTGCCAACTGCTGCTGATGAAACCATACTGAACGGCTTAACATACCAGAGGAGAATGTAAACTGGACAGATCTGTTACATTAGCTGACATATGCTCCATCACTTACTTAGCGGAGTGAGCAGATATGTGCCTCTTTCACAAACTTCGGAATATCTGGCCCGGAGTAGCCTATCACAAATGTAGTCTGCATCTTGTAGTCTTTAATAGGGTGCGAGGAGGATAAAGTCTGTGTAATGTCCGGGACGAATGTTGTGGGTGACCTTGGGATTATTTCTAGATTACCGGTCATGTGTGAAAGGTGTGAGTTAGAGGAAAAGCTGTCCCACTCAGATTTCCAGGATTCCCAGCCTCCGAACCTCTTAACCACCGATTTCCAATGATTGGAACAGTGCGCCACTCAGGTCAAGAGGTCAACTACACTTGCCATAAGTATAAATCAGAGCTAAGCAATGTTGTCCTCCAAAAATATTGAGCTCCAGACATTACTTTAGCGTAGTTGTGTTAGTGCTTCATGTGTCCCAGTGTGATTATGTGAATATGTGGTTAATGAGTGTCATTAAGAAACGTAAATGACTGTAGTGCTGTTTTGAACTTGAGGAGGGAGCTTAAAGGGACGGTGTCAGGTCATGCTCCGTTTTAGCCGTTAGCCTTATTTCGTGTTTGCCAATAAGAAACAGTTGTCATTTGTTAGATGCACCTTGCCTTAAGCAAGATTCTCTGGATCTTTCTTTCTCTCTCTCTCACTTTTCGTGTGTGTGTGTGTGTCTGTCTCCTGTGGTCTGATGCTGATGTGCTGGTCATTGCTATGCTGCTCACGGCCTCCACAAACCTACCTCCTCTCCACGCTTCCAACACACTAACCAGCTTTACACAGCGGAGACATTTTCCCAGCGCTCATCCTCCTCTCGGAGAAATGGCCGTCCGAGTCGGAGAAAGCGGAGCGTGTGCTGCGCGAATGCAGGTGGCGCCTTTTAATGACGTTAATTGTTTTGTTAAACGGCCGTGTGTCGGAGACAAAAGTCACAGGGAAGATGTGGAGTCTGCCTTTTATGTCTCCCTCTGTTCTGCTTTAATGACACCAGCAGCTGCACTCATGCCCGTGTGTGTGTGTGAGGGAGAGAGTTAATTGGTGTGTCTCGTCGTCAGGCGAGGAGTGTGCTGCCTGTTGGGAATGACACGGCTCCAGAGGTTGAATGAAAAAAGTATTTAATTGGATCCACAAGACTTTTTTTCCTCTTTTCCTCTTGGTTTTCTTCTTTCTTTCTTTTCTTTTCTTTTCTTTTCTCTCTCTCTCATTTCTCTCTCTCTCTCTGTTTCCCTCCCTCTCTCATTTTTCTCTGCTTTCTCTTTGTGGCTGTGACTCTGTCCTTTTCATTTTTTCTTCCCTTCCTCCATATCTCAACCTTTTATCTCTTTCTTTGTTGTTCTCTCTCTCTCTCTCTCTCTCTCTCCCTCTCTCTCTCTCTCTCTCTCTCTCTCTCCCTCTCCCTCTCTCTCTCTCTCTCCACATAATGTCTTATGTAAGTTAAAACAGGGCCAAATACAAACCAACAAAACAGAGTGTTGTTTAATAACCTCACTGTTGGTCAGAGGGGGCGCTTTTCCGGCCATTCCTCTGACTGACTGGCTCCATCCTAGTTAGTCCCAGCAGCGTTCTCACTAGGCTCCAGCACTGTCCAATTAGCAGCATCCTCTAAATGCTCTATTTAGCGGAGAGACACTCTCCAAAATGCATTTGTCTGCTCATCACTCTGACGCGCGTAGTAATCATAATTCACTCCTCTATATCTCCACAGCTTCAGACCACTGTAGTTCATCTAATACAGCCATGGTTCTTAAGACGAGAGTGGCCAAAGGAGCGACAGTCCTTTTGTAAACTGGATGAAAGAAGACAGCTTCGACAGTCATTTTGTGCCGATGTTTAGCCTTCTTTTCGGACGTGATGCTAGGGGCTTGCTTTTGGGGGGTTGGCCTGTCGTTATGACGTTTTCTTGCTGCATTTGTGTGAGAGAACTCATGCGGCTTGTCTCGTCTTTCTTGTACATGGCTCTTACTTATCCTCTTCAGCAGGAGAATCAATCGGCGGCGCCTATCGCCAGCAATTAGGTTCAGTAATGCACCTAAAAAGATCCATAACACTGAGAAATCCATTAGCAGCTGCAATCAGGAGCAGTGCCTCATATAGAGGATGAGATTCCATGACAGCAGCATGACAGTGTCTGGGCTGTTTGATTACATCAATGCACAGTAAATCAGTCATTAGTTATGATTAAAATGTTGATAGAAGGCCACAGTATGTAAATGAACAAGAATTACAGTGTGTTTTACTGAATCAGTCTCTGATTTTTAGACCTGACTGATATTTGGTGTGTGTTACACTAATGATAATTCAGTTTGGCTTGCGTTCACATTACCAGGAATTTTTTTTCTTTGGTCTTAATGTGGCACAAATTTATTTTTTATTTTTGTGAACCTGTCAAATCCACATTTTTATCAAATCAATTATCAAATTAGAGCCACTTTAATTTGTGGCCCTAGATGGGCATGCAACATGAATGTGAACGATCAGATCAGATTTGCCAACAGGCAAAACAACAATGGAGAAGCTTTAGCTGCATCCCAAATGTTGTAAGAACGCCTTACAACCCTACTAGTGCACTTCACAGATTATAAAACTAAATCTACTGCACCCAGACAGGGCAGCACTTGTTCAAAAGCGAGGCATGAAGCTTAAACCTGATTATATATTTAAATGGTTTTATAATTTGACACACATACAATACAGTATGTGAGTGAAGAAACCATTATGACCTACAGTGTGCACTACGTAGTGTGGAGGGAGACACACTCTCTTAATGGTACTTAAGGTAGCTTTAAGTAATAAATTAAAATTAAAAAAAGTAAAAACCAGAATTATTGATATAATTCAATAACAGAAACAAAAACAAATATTATTTTACAATTTTATAAATTCCTAAAAAAATACTAGTTAATGATATTGCTGTTATTATGATTTACTTAAGTATTAATTGACACATTACCTAACCATTTAGCGAGGCTTATAACTGTCTGAATTATCATGAATGATGTACCCTTATTGTAAAGTATTAACCTCGCATCTTTGACCACCTCATTAAATCTGAATTCTGTGTTAATGCGCCAATGTATTAAACCCAGTTTTTTTCGGTTCTCCGCAAAGACACTAACATTAGCGTTCGCAGTATTCTCTTCAGAAAGAGAACAAAATATATGTTTTTCTACTCAACTTAAAAGCCTTAAACACATGAAAATATTTTGTGGCTACTCCAAATTAATATAGTTAAATCAACACCCTTATTTTGCCTAGCAACTGTGCTCACTGTTAATGGACTACATTGTGTGGCAGATGTTTATTATGATTTCATTTTCTTTCTTTTTTTTTGAATAACCATAATCTAAATAAATTCTTTTATGAATTGAATGTTAATATATTTTACAGTCTTTTATATTGCGTGCTGTTTTATAAAAGCAATAAGCCACTTGAGGCTACAGCGGTTTTATCACGGCTATCAGGTGCTCTTAAGGCTGAACAATAATTACAATTGATAAATCAATATCAATATATATCGCAATATCAAATGTTTAAATAACAATGGTATGATTTTTATACACATCTACAATATTTCTATATATATATTATTTACAGAATCTGTCACTGACTGACAGTCATTACTGCACGCTGTTGTTATTTCACTGCTCTCAATTTTAAAGTTAGTTTAAAAATATTAACAAATCCAAGTTTTTCTTGGTTTGATGTTGTCATGTTGCTTTCAGTTCTTGGCAGAGCTTCTGTGGCTTTTTTTATTATTGTTAATATCGATATCGAAATTTTATTGTATCGACCGATATTAAGAAATATATTGTGATATACGTTTTGGCTGTATCATCCAGCTCTAGGTGCTCTGCTTTGTGTTGTGCCAAAAACACCCTTCCCTGCCGTTTTCAGGGACAGATTGACAGCCAAATCCGATCTGAGCAAAACATCTGGCTTGCAATGTGAACATAGCCTTATTTTCTTTCAGTTTCTTCCAAGTTTAAAATGCCAGCAGTGTGCCGGAGAGACTGTAAAGCTGGTTTTCAGGTGCTGTGGTGTTGGATAAAATGACTCCACTGAAATTGTATTAAGACTACTGGGAATGAACATGGGTGTATTTACAGTTGTAACTATAGCAAATTACAGTTTTTGATATCAGAAAAATAACTGTACCGGTATAAAGAGAATGAGGGGTAACTGTAGCCCACACACACACACTTCCAAATGGTGATTTCTGGCAGTGTTGGTGAATCGCTGAGTAGGCCGTGTGAGCTGAGGCTGCTGCTCAGTGCAAACATACTTATCTGTGGCGTGCAGGTGCTGTTCCCTGTCACTCGCTCTCCTTTCTGACCACCCACAGACACACACACACACACACACACTGAGATTTCCTCTCTGTAAAACCCCACGCTGCTGAGCCATTGTAATAAAGATGACAAATGGGACAGTAATCTTAATGATAATTTAAGCTGCTGATATTAGACAGACTTTCTCCAAGCAATAACCTATTAATAGATTGGAGCGCTGCCAACAAACAAATACCTCCAGCAGTGTTTGGCACCAGTATACGTTAAATGAAACACGGACACAGCCCATGCCTCCGTTTAAGACCTGCAGAAACAGTCTCGAAATCGGAGAACCGTTCCGTCCGATGCACTGTCACCGAACAGAGGGAGAGGCCACTCGGCGTGAGCTCATTTACCTGGTGTTTACTAACCCTCGCTGGCTTTTCTTCAGGAGTGACACTTGTTTGTAGCACTTTCAGAATGATGTTTTCCTGCAGGAACCTAGGAGACTGTGTATGAGGAAAGGAATGAGAGCTTAACGCGGCCTGTAATGGGTCTCTCTGTTTTTGCAGCCTGTCATGATTGTTGATACAACTTGGGGGAGACTGGCTGGAGCTTGCAGGTTTGGTCAGTTCACTTCTGACATTTGCTGTAAAAGGCACCACCGCATTTACCATGCAGTGGTTAGTTCAGCTGGACGGCCAGGTTAGCCTGAATAAAAGAGATTTAAGAAGTATATGCATTAGAAATTGGAACATTCTGTGGTGTAAAATATCTCTCTCTCTCTCTCTCTCGTTTCCGTTCTGCGAGAGTGCCGTCTGGATAAAGAACTCATTTTAGCAGTGCAGTCGAGATGTTTGTGGTCTAGTCAAGCTCAATAAATCATATTAAAGCTGGGAAAGTGGAGGCAGTGGATGGTGACCATGGAGCCCCACACTTATTATTCATGTGCAGAACCCACTGTCGTCTGGAGCATTGTTCCCAAGGACGGACACACACACCCTGACGACCCGGAGTTGTGAGGTCGCCAGCGTGTGCCGGGTGTGTATGGCTTTATGTGAGCGAGTATGTGGAAATCCCCATCCCCGGGCAGGAACTGAGCATCAGCCAGGACTCTCCGGGGGGCACATGTGAGTCGCATTAGTGCAAAACACACGCAGATCTACACTTTCTCAGGGCTGCTGCCGAGGTGGCACTGTCCTTCCAAGGGGCACTTAAAGAGAATGCAGGGTTAATGATGGATACATAAACAACTGTCTCCAGTTGTAGTCATTGCCATTTTCACTCATTAGCTAGCACCCTCACCCCTTTGTGGTGCTTTTCCACTGCATCGTACCTACTCAGCTTGGCTTGTTTTTGCTTTCCCTCCAGGCAAATCTTTTACTCCAAACTAGCAGCAGGTACTCATCATGATGTGTAATCATTACAGAGCACTGATTGGTCAGACAGACATTTTGTGGAGGTTCAAATGCACCTTGGATCGGTGACTGATGGAAAAATCCAGTGAGAACCAGACATGCATCAACGAAAATCTCTGCTGATCTGTGAGGACTGGGACACAAAAAAACAACAACAACATGGGAATACACAGTGAGAGAACATTGGATGATATTTCCGTTGTGATTGTCAAAGCCCTCCGTTCCTGTTAGAGACGGGGTTTTGTGAAGTCACTGGCTACATAGAGCTTTCACATAGAGCTGAGCCAAGCTGAGCAGAGTAGATACCATGCAGTGGAAAAGCACATTATTCATAGACATGTAAACACTTGGAGGAGAACACTCTGGCCAGTTTTGCTATGCTGTCTTTCAGCTCAGATGGCATCTACAGATCAATGCATCATGATACATGTCCACACACCCACCCACACACACACACACACACACACTGCTTTCCCTCACAGGAAATGCCATGTAGAAAACCGAGCTTGTGCAGGGCTGAGCACTCACACCTGCTCTCTGATTGCAATCTGGAGCCATAAATACCTCAGGCCTCCCAAGCTCTTAGTCCACTGCAAACACATGCGCTCTCTCTCTCTCTCTCTCTCTCTCTCTCTCTCTCTCTCTCTCTCTCTCTCTCTCATCGCCCTCTTGGTAATTTCTAAAGGGCCTCCCAAGCTCTACAGATGATCGAATCCAGCCCTGAGATAAAAATCGGAATGAAAATCAGAGATTTCTGTTATACAGTATCAAGTTGCACGATCGATAAGTTCTGTCTGCCTGAACAGTGTCATGTCAGCTGAGCCGGAAAGATCAAAATAGGTTCATGGAAAAAAGCTTTTAAAAAAACAAAAAATCTATTGCTTGTGTCTAGTACATGAGAAAATTCTCCGCTTAAAACAGAATAGTTTCCAGTACAGATGTCTGGTGTCCAGCGTAGACTTGCGAACTTGTATTTACATCTTTTGACCTCCATAAATCTGTGCTCTGTTGCAGACTAATCTGATTTCAGTGTTACAACAGCCGTTTCAAAGAATAGTCCAAAGTCCTAAAAGTGGGCCCCCCCCCAAAAAAAAAAAACCCCATCAAAACATTCTCCTTATTCCAGGGTAAATACAAGTTCTGGCACAATTCAAACTTAAGTCAAAGTGAATAGAAAATCCCACATATTTCCGAATGAATAAAAAACTTGCAATCAAGGAGGGTCTCTGAGCCAGCTGAGCATTCTGAAACATAATTATTGGTTAACTTTGGCTTTTTGTTAATGTCTATAGGATTTACCTTAAAGGGAAAGTCTAAGATTGTGGGGAAATGCTGTTCTCTGGGGTTTGTTTACGTTCAGAAGCTTAGCGTTTTTTGTTTTTTTAAGAAGGAGCTATATCTTTGTATGTGGCTGAAGTTTAACCTGTTTTTATGTTTTTATTCACTTTTAATTACCACAGAAATTTTGTAGAATTTGTAACTTGAGTTGTTTAGCTTGGTAGCACCTTCTGTCTACGTTTACTTTCATGCAGTTAGCACTCCTGAGTTTGGTTTCAGTTCTAACCTAAAAAGTCAGAGAAAGCACCCCCAAGGAGCAGGAGTAGAGCAATATCCTCATCTCAGTTCATGCTTTTCAATGTTTGGAGTCCTCTCCATAGTCTAAAACAGCAAATGGTGAGGAAATGTTCTCAGAACTTGCATGAAAAGGCTTGTTTTGATTAAAATCATGTACAAATAAGCTTTTGTTACATTACACTAAAGGGGTAACTTTTACTGTACCCATAGAGTCACATAATAACGTGTGTTATCTGTGTAATGTGTGTTCACAGCTGATTTTAATGTGAGAGCAGGTCCAATGTCTGTTCATCATTTTCTTACACAATTCAGCTTCTATCTCTCCACTATTAACGATAAGAGCCAGTGGCTAGTGCCTGCCAGGCTACTGTTGAGTCCACTGCTCTGTGTGCCAACGCTCTTCACTCTAATAACTTCGAGCTTTGTACCACGCTGCCTGAGATAAGAGCGACAGGCCTGGCCTACATCCCACACTTGTTTCTATTGAGAAATCACTGTCCCTTTTTGTTTGTCCACAGTGAAATAGGTTGTTAACGGTGACGTCGGGTCTGTCTCACCCCATTTGCGGCATCTTCATATGCAGAGAGTGAGAGACTGACAGCTTCGGATCTTCAAATCCGGGTCCAGGTTCCAAGCCGGTATTTTAAAATGGCCAGCCTGTATGACAATATACCTGGACAGTCAGGCGTATTAGCAATTGCAGCTATAGTTTTTCAAATACTGGTCTGGAACCTGGATCCAATCACTTTATTGGCCACTGTGCTTTAACACAAAGGAATTTGTTCTCCGCATTTAACCCAATCCATGCAGTGAAACACACATTTACACACCCTAGTGAACATTAGGGGGCAGTGAGCACACATGCCCGGAGCGGTGGGCAGCCCTAGCCACGGCGCCTGGGGAGCAGTTGGGGTTTAGGTTTAGTCTTGCTCAAGGTCACTTCAGTCATGACCTCCTCTGGGGATCGAACCAGCAACCTTCATTTCACACAAGGAAATGACGACTGAGGGAGCTCCAGGTTTGACAGATTGTAGAAGGTAAATAATCCTGGAATTGTTACAAAACAGACTAGAGTCATTGCAGATTGGTAATGGATTAAGATCTTATTTGTAATCACTCAAAATACAGACGCTCTCTGGTTAAAATGAATCCAGCTCCAATGGCGCTTAAGAGGAAAACAGCTGACAGACTGAAAAGTGAACTAAAAGTCAACTGAGGATCATTTTGGAGCCAAGGAGCATCATCTTGCACCTGCTTGATGGTGGTATTTTAGTTTTCCATAGCTTACATTCTAAATTGTAATAATACTTGTATTTATAATTGCATTTATCTATTTAATTAAAGTAATTTTAATACTACTACATTTTCATTCATTCATTCATTATCTGTAAGCGCTTATCCAGTTCAGGGTCACGGTGGGTTCAGAGCCTACCTGGAATCATTGGGCTCAAGGTGGGAATTCACCCTGGAGCGGGCGCCAGTCCTTCACAGGGCAACACACACATTTGCTCATTCAGGTCCCTGGAGCTGTGTGACTGCGACACTACCTGCTGCACCACCGTGCTGCCCTACTACTATATTTACATAACTAAATTAACTGTTGCTTGGAAGGAGGGTGGCACAGCAGGTAGCATCACAGTCACGCAGCTCCAGGGACCTGGAGGTTGTGGGTTCGATTCCAGCTCCGGGTGACTGTCGGTGAGGAATGTGGTGTATTCTCCCCGTGTCTGCGTGGGTTTCCTCCGGGTGCGTGGGTTTCCTCCGGGTGCTCCGGTTTCCTCCCACAGTCCAAAAACACTCGTTGGTGGGTGGATTGGCGACTCAAAAGTGTCCATAGGTGTGAGTGAATGTGTGTGTTGCCCTGTGAAGGATTGGGTGATGATTCTATGTAGGCTCCGGACACACTGGATAAGCGCTTACAGACAACGAATGAATGAATGCTTGGAAGGTCTAACAATAAAAGAGTAAAACTGTAAAAAAACAATAGCAAGAGAAAATGTTATTGCAGAAAAAGTATAATAAAATAGATGTAATAATAAAGAAAATGCATAAAGATTAATAATCATGTTTTTTTTATAATAATCATGTTCAATTTTTTAAAAGTGCATTGGCATCAATTTCCCTGTAGTAACTAATAATGTGTGTGTGTGTGTGTGTGTGTGTGTGTGTACATGTCTGCCTTTGAAGTGGCTGTCTTTCTCAAATGTGGTGTGTGTGCTGCCAGTGGCTCACTGTGTCTTGTCTCCAGCTGAGCTCAGCATAGAGGAATCTGTGTGTGTGTGTGTGTGTGTGTGAGAGAGAGAGAGTGGGAGGCGGGGCCCCATTAGAGTGCCAGTAAACAAAGGCATTGTTTAAACCCTGGTGTCAGGGGAAGACATGAATCTCTCTCTCTCTCTCTGTCTGTCTGTCTGTGTCACTCTCTCAGCAGATGGTGCCTCAGGTCATGGCACTGCGCTCGCTCTCTCTCATCTTTATGTCCTTAATGCTCTGCTCAGGCCTAGCTGTTTGTTTGCTGTTGTTGTTGTTGTTGCGCTGGCTCGTTTAGATGGAGAGGAAGTGCAGTCTGCCGGGGATTTGTCAGAAAAGAGCTTTGACTGAAGATAATTTGAGCCGATGTGGTTGCCCCCGCCTCCCCTCAGTGTACTCAGAACCTTCAGAGACTCAGTGTCGAGCCTGTGATTTTAGCTTTTGCCAGTTTCATAATCAGAAAATAAGGTTTTGGATGGTGTTTTGATTGTACGCGTTTTAGAAACAACCTTTAGAAATAAGGCTGCACAATAATATCGTATCGGTATCAGATGTTTGCTTTGCATATTTTTAAAATTATTTTTATTATTTTTGTTTGTTTTATTGCAGTTTTAACTCTAACACCGTCCATATTATTTTTCTTTAATAATCCTTCATTAAGAAAATGGCATAATTTCTTCAATTTATGAATGCTGATGAGTTGGCATGCATTATTTTCTATAATATTTTCTATAACAAACTGGAATTGACCCATATTTCTGATATCAGTGCATCCCTGTTTATTAATAGAAGGTTATGTCTTGGTTTTAACTTAATCCTGGAAGTGTGAATCGGTTGAAGTAGAGCAGATATATTTTAATGATTCGAGTTTGGTGAAATTTTTTAAAAAATGTGGTCAATTTCTGCTGCTTTTTTTAATTCAACTTTAGTACAGATGCCAGATTTGTCAGATTTGAATCTTTGGATATGATTGAGATTATCTACTGTTCTGGAGATGGTACTGATCCAGTATCAGATATCAGTATTAGTCTGATATCAGCAAAAAATGCTGGATAGTTTATTGGGTGAAGAATGTGTGTATATATACTGTGAAAAAGCACATACTGACATTGTGACATGATCTTTGCGTCGTGCTATTTGGGTAGTAGGGTATTACAGCACTTTTATGTATGGTCTACCTTTTGATGCACATCTTAATTTACAAAAAATGTCATAAAAATGATTCTGATATTCTATTTTGAATTACTCTTTGTGTGTCAGTTCTGGAAAAGAAAACGTGGTATTAGAACATCTCTACTTTGCGCATATGAACACTGGTACCCATGAAACACACAACCGGGTAAAACTGTACCCACAGTGAGTGTGAATCTGTTGGTATGGCTGGCAAACATACTGCCTAACAGACTTTCACACTGCCGCTTCTTTTGTTTTTGCTCGGCTGCGGCCACACGTCCTGATATTTTCAGTTCACTGCTGCTCTTTTTTGGCCATTTTTTTAAACGCAGCCAGTTTTCTCTGTTGATCATATTAAGCAAATCCCATCACATCCTTTTTCAAGCTTTTTACAACATACCCTGCCATATACCACGGCATGCCCAGGAAATGTGTTGGATGGAATAAATTTGGTTTGTTTGACCAGTGGAACCTCATAATATCACAGAAGCACATATTAGGAACGGGGACTAGGTTGATGTATAAAGTTAAAAGTTATTATAATATCTTATGTTTTTATTACTTTTTTTCCTGCGACTACAAAAAGAGCGTTCTATAATTGGATTTAGTGTGTAAAAAATGTTCTTGAAGTTTTCAAACATTGTGATCGTTTTTGCCATGTTGTCGACCCCTGTCGTATGACATGACTTTATTATGAAAATTAGAAACAAATTCCAAAACATTGATCATCTGTACATCAACACATGCTATTGGGGTGTTCTTTTGTTTGGAAGGTGGGGGGCATTTCCTACCCTCCTCCAGAAGTTACATAGTGCAGTTTCTGCAGTGCTGAGCCCAGAGTAGCAATGACAGAGACACTGTTCTCCCTTTTTCCGGTCAGTGAATCATCACAATGATTTTGAAGCTGTAATTTTAAGGTAAAAATACTACCTAGTGTTGCTTTAATACCTATGTGGTAATGATAATGAACACCATAATGTGTAGTTTCTTAGAATCACTGTTGAATCAGATATGAGAAGCAGTAAACAGCGGAAAGTTGTTTTTTTTTTTATTCCCCTCCCATCCTGTGAATTTAGGATCACACATGCTACTATCTTGTGTGTGTGAGATAGAGGGAGACAGATGTGTTGAAGCTGTGACAGGCAGGGGAAATGAGGACGCTGTGATATTCACAACCTTGCACACGGCCACTCTGTGCGTACAGGTGCCCTGTTTTTTTTTTGTTTTTTTTTTTTTTGGGATGTGCAATAAACAAAGACACCCCCCCTCCTCTTCTCCCCCCCCCATGTCTCACAGATCACACAGAGTGACATTAACATCTCATTTCATCACCGCTGCTGCCACCTTGCCTTATTCTACTCTCGCCGGAGGGGTGATGCCTGTAAGATGAGAGAACACCTCGTGTCCTTACAGCCTTTACAGCTGGCACTGTAAAAGAAGCTTTCCTTAACACTAATCTGATGAAAAGAGAGAGAGAATATTCACTTTCTTTCTCTCTCTCTCTGCTTCAGTGATTTGAAAAGCAGATTTAGCCGTGCTGGGAAAGCTAGTTATATGTGTGTGTGTGTGTGTGTGCGCACAGTGTCTGAGTCCTCCGTGATTGGACTGCGCCGGCCCAAGCCCAGCCAGTCAGGGCAGTCCTGCTGCCTTTAGTGATGGGCAGATTTTCCTCCAACAGCAGCAGCAGCAGTACATATTACATCTGCACAATATGTGCAAAATATTTTTTGTGAATATATTGCTATGTCCTGATTGGGATATTGATTTGTTTCCAGATCAGTCATAGGTTTTTAGGGCTTTTTTTTTTTTTTAAACCTGTAACCCACCAGCACATTTCCAATATTTTCCAATACCAGCCTAAATTGCTACTTTCTGTACTCTTTAATGAGAGAAAAACTACCATTTTAAAGCAACACTGGGTAAGATTCATTATATTTTTTTGCTCTTGGGCTCCCTCTACAAATGCACAGTACGTGGGTAATTCATTTTTACAGCACTGTGCTGAAGGGGTAAGGGATTGGGGGTGATTTCCCACCCTCATCTTAAAGTTACACAGTGCGTTTTCTGCAGTGTTGAGCCTGGAGTAGCAATGACAGAGGCTCTGTAATTTTCAGGTAAAAATACTACCTAGTGTCTTGGAGACATTACTATTATAGTGTCGCAGTCACACAGCTCCAGGGACCTGTAGGTTGTGAGTTTGAGTTCCGCTCCGGGTGACTGTCTGTGAGGAGTTGGTGTGTTCTTCCTGTGTCTGCGTGGGTTTCCTCCGGGTGATTGTCTGTGAGGGGTGTGGTGTGTTCTCCCTGTGTTTGGGTGGGTTTCCTCCAGGTGACTGTCTGTGAGGAGTGTGGTGTGTTCTCCCCATGTCTGCGTGGGTTGCCTCCGGGTGACTGTCTGTGAGGAGTGTGGTGTGTTCTCCCTGTGTCTGTGTGGGTTTCCTCCGGGTGACTGTCTGTGAGGGGTGTGGTGTGTTCTCCCTGTGTCTGCGTGGGTTTCCTCTGGGTGACTGTCTGTGAGGAGTGTGGTGTGTTCTCCCTGTGTCCGTGTGGGTTTCCTCCCACAGTCCAAAAACACATGTTGGTAGGTGGATTGGCGACACAAGTGTCCGTAGGTGTGAGTGAGTGAATGTTTGTGTGTTGCCCTGTGAAGGCTTGGGCCCCCACTCCAGGGTATATTCCCGCCTTGCGCCCAGTGATTCCAGTTGGGCTCTGGACCCCTGGATTGGATAAGCAGTTTCAGATAACGAATGAATTAATGAATTACTACCTGGAGTCTTTAACACTATAGGCTAAATTGCATGATGGTGGGGCTAGCAACAGGCTTACCCCCATTCCTCCTCCTTTAAACGCTGCCTTCACAAGGCTTTGTCCTCATAAGAACGTCTTACATTGTCTTTAATTGTTTCAGATAAAATCAGCGTCCCCGGCTACACTTAGCTAAACAATTTTTTTGCTCCGCTGTCCCAGACGTTCTTGTGAGACAACAGGCAGAGCTGCAAGAGGGACTCAAACTCCCCCTCGGTCTGGAGCCAGGACAGAACACTCGAAAACACGCACGCCACCGAAACATGCTTTTTAAACGTGTTTCCTTGTGTCTGTTTATTTTCCATCTGCGTGAGAGGGATTCGCCATTGTCGGATTTAGGAATCTGCATTTCTCTTTTGTGCTGCCTGCATGTGTTGAGGAAAAATAATCCCATAAGAGCAGAGACTGCCAGCACACAGCGCAAACATCCCACTAAACGTCACACGGTTTCTTGTAGCGCACGCCAGAGTCGGTGAGCCGTGCCAGGACTCTCCATGTGCATACACAGCACTTCTGTCTAATCTGTGGAAACGTATCTTCAGATCATCACAGGACAGATATTACAAGTGCACTACTTCTGTAACTCCACAACTGATCTTATTTGATCATCTTTGATTGATCTCTGTAATGCAACCCATGCTTTAAGCCTCTTGTGGCCATCTCACTTGACCAGGCTTCATTGTCTTCATTCATCTGAATAAAAGGTGTAATTGAATGTCAGGGTAATGTCTAGAGCCTACCCTCAGTATCGACTTTCTATGATTCATTTGTAGTGTCACATTGTAGTACGGTGATTGAGGGTAATAATAGACAACCATATCGCCATAACCACCTGTAATTTTCATATAATAATTATTTGGATTTGTTCAACAGTGCAGTGAGTATTTTTCATAATACAGTGTTTACCGGCAAATGATTATAGTACCATTTTTTTTATGTAGGGCTGGACAAATATTCAGTGTCAATATTTATCACAATATAAAATGGTTCAAAAACATTGATATGATTTAAAAAAAAAAATAAAAAATTTATTATACATTATTTACAGCATGTGTCATTGCCCTCACAGTTAAAGTTTAATTACAAATATTAATATAGATTTTTTGTTTGTTTTTAGTAGTTTGTTAATGTTTTTTATATTGTACATATGGATAGTGGAATTATATTGTATCAATGTAAATTAAGACACATATCTTGATATAAATATTGGCCATATCGTCCCGCCCTAATTAAATAGGGTATTAAATATGATTAAATAGGGTACGATTAAATGAACATTCATAATTTATCGCATTTCAAAGGTTGAGAATTAATTTAATGAATGTAATCTCATGTTTTTCCATATGGTTCTTGAGAAAACCTCTAACACAAATGTTAATGCGCTTTTATTGACATTGCAACATACAATGATCTTGTGGCTGTTTTTAAACCCATCTGTGGTGTATCCAATTTCATTATTAATGTTTGTATATAGAATATCAAAACTTGATAATGTGGCAAATGATTCCAGACATTTGGACGGTGGTGTGCATTATGAAAGTGGCAAGCTTCATGTTTTTCAATCTGAATCAACATCACCAAATGGATTCCTAAGACACTGGGAGCTGAACTCCTCTTTAATATGTAATGAACTGTAAAATCTGTGCTCAGTAACTGTTCTTTGCTATAAGGTCAAATTTAATTGCTACGGTGTGGGTGTAAAAGGGCAGTTTCATTCTACCAGTTACTAGCAATCAGCTTAATTTAATGAGAAGAAGACACTCTCCTATTACGCACCTTTACACGTAGCCTGTCATGGCATTTTGCACCTCAATAGCCTGATCTTTAGAAGCTGCGTCACATTGCTAAAAACGGCAGCAGTGGTTATGTCGAACCTATACTTATTTATGTTTAACTGGAAAATAGTTTATCGTGCAGTATCGGAAACCATGAAAATCTACTAGAACATTCATGGCTTTGGAGATTGGTGAGGCCTTGTGGTGTTATTGTAGCTTAGTTGCCGGAAAAGCCACGCCGGGAGCATCTGTGCCATTTCTACATTTGGATTTGGGTACACTTAGTGGAATACTTAGGCATGCTCTTAATTTCAAGGGCCAGAAATATAAATGTAAGGGTGTGTTCACACTGGTGATTAAAGCGAACCCTGGTGTGATTGCTCTGTCAGTACCCTTCCTTGGAGTAAGTGCGAATGCTCTCTTTTGAAATCTGGATCACACTAAACAAACTCTGGTGTGATTCATTTCAAACATCTGGTATGAACAGAAAATGAACCAAACACAGGATGTAATTTCCCAAAACTAGGGCTGGGCAATTAATCGAAAATGAATTGAAATAGACATTCTGAACTTCTAATCGACATAATCTTGTCTATAATGATTATATAATTTTTTTGCAACACGGTGAATAACCTAAATGCCGACTTGAGCAGCTCGTACCTAAGAAAAACACAGCGTCTATGGTTTGGACGTACTGTGTTTTGACTATAATTAAGATAAAAAGGAACAAAAAGAAGTCAAATGTAAACACAGAGAAAAAACAGTTTCTGCGACCAAAGCACAATCACACACCAAATTTAAACTGTGCTCAAAAAACAACAGAGGAAAAAGCTCCCAGCGACATTAGAAAAAATATCCCAGCTTTAACACTGGAGCATATTTACAGTACAAGCCTCGTCAACTATGAGGTTCAAAAATACAAAAACAAAATGATCATTCATTAATGGTAATCGTGGTAAAATGTACAATTAATCATGATATTGATTTGCGCTCATATCGCCCACCACTACCCAAAACTTAACAATAATAGCTCTGCGTTACACATGAACAGTGCACCGAGGACACACCTTCTAATGCTCCTGCTCTGTTTAAAGATGTTAAACTACCTCCAGATTAACACACACAAACCTGCCATAAAGCTCAGCTTACAAGTCTGACAAGTGGCTCGCAAAATCAAAGTCGTAATGATGTTAGTTTGCTTATTTATTTATTACTAACTTTGACATGATTATAAATGTGTCGATATAGCTAAAATTATTTATGCAGTTCGGGTCGATAAGATGTAATTCCAGTGTTAATATGGAAAATATAAAAGCCACAGAAAAACTGGCAAGAACAAACAAAAATATAACTCTGTAAGCTTTACTGGTATGACCATATTCAGATACAGTATTGCCAAAGCATTAACACAACAATATTCAGTATAAAAAAACATTAAAAAATAAAATAAAAAAATGTGTGTCCCTGGCCCTAGGTGTCAGTGTGAACTCAAACCAAAGCAGGACTAAAAAAAAAAAGTATAATTTTCTTGTTTGGTCCGGACCCAGGGAATCTGAACCCACCCTCAGTCAGCATCGATGACCCCAGTTGTCCTCAGTACTGCAGCACTGCAGTCTCTCACTCTTGACATTTGCTTGTTTTTGGGCCCTTTTCTTCAGTTTTCTTCTCTTACAGTGACACCTGAGAGAAGCTTAAATCGTGTACATACATGAAGATAGACACCAGAGTTCCACAAGAGGAAACATGCTGTTTATTACATGTTTAAAAAGCCCTTTTCTAAACCCTGGAAATGGCATACGCTACAGATTTTACTGTCTGTCAGAGCTGCGAAATATTAATCAACATTGTTAGATTACACAAATAGCCTTATCCTGGAGATATTGTGTTTCTGAAAGAGGGAAACACAGGGAGGCAGAGAAGAGAGGACCGAAAGTGTGCATGTGCTTGAGTAACCGAACGGCGTGTGTGCTGTTAGTTGCATAGCAACCACATCTTACCTATCATAGTGCCTGCACATTTTGTTGTGTTTCTGAGATCAGGCTCCCCAGAATACTGCCTCTCTCACATTGTGTGTGTGTGAGAGAGAGTGCATCTGTGCCCACTTAATTAAACCAAAATCAAGAAAATAGGATTTCTGCTGGCTTGTTAGGAGTATTCTCTTCTTTTCTGCAGACGAGGAGCCCTCAGGCAGCTTTGCTGCTTCCTCCAGCTTCTGATACAAGGGTTTGGTGTGCATTTGTTGCAGAAGATTGAAATTAAACGTGGTTGTGCTCCTTTATACACGTAATGTTTCTCTGTTATGTTTAGCTGCATGTACCTACAGCTGTTCATGCTCCCCTTACTGGCACTGGTGTTGCAGTTTTCAGACTTTCTCATACACTGTATGTCCAAAAAAACACTATACTCTGTTAGCCATATTAGCATTATCATCACAGGATTTAATGGAAACTCCAGTGCATTCCTCTGCTCTTATGACAGATTCTGCAAGTTAATTAACCATACACAGAGCATATGCAAGTTTTAGTAATCATGTTATTTCACTTGTGTATTGTTTTAGAGAATACACACACAAACCACAATTTTTTTGTCTCATCCTTTTCCCCCCTGTTTGCATCAGCTGTCCCTGCACTCTTCAAGTGTAACGTGTAAGTGTCGTGACTGTCTGCCTGAATTATTTCTCTAATTTGACTTAAAGTTTAATAAAGTAGCTGTCCTTGTCTGTAAACATGAATTATTAGTGATTGATATTTCCACGTCACAGCACAGCAAAGGCCTAATTCCAAATGTCTCTCTCTATATCCTCCGTAGGGCACAGTGTTAAATAACTGTATCTACACTCACGTAGTGCGTTGTATGTCAAAAAAAAATTGAATGATCTATTGGGTTCACATTTCCCTGTCGAATTAGTGTCTAATTACTGTTTGGGTGCAGTATCTGTGATGTGCACTATGTAGAGACTATTGTGCTCTTTGGGAGGCAACCCAAGATTATCTCTGCTGGCTGACGAACAGAGCTCTGTATACAAACGTGATGCAGATAAATGGGTCAGGGGTCAATAGTTATATTTCTGTAATTTTAATGTATATAAATGACTGTAAGAGAATGTAAAATATGCCTTATTTTTTATAGCAGCTGCCTACTCAACACACGAGTATCCCAAGCTTAATCGCGTAACGCTGACGCTCTAGGTTGTTTGATTAGCCACATTGATATGCCGACACGGTGCCTGTGCCCAGTTTGCCTAACCTTTTCCAGCCCCTATTTATTAATGCAGGAATTCAGCTTCCTTCTCATTTGCCTTTTTCGGGCATTTCCACGCTTCGGACTGCTCCATAAAATGGCCGTTCACTGGAAGCTCTCATGGCCAGGCTGGTTAGCTCTGGCTTCAGCTCCTCACCCATGGCCTGTGTTGAGGGTTCAGCGGCCAGTCAGGCAGCCCCCTCTCTGGCCGTCTGACTGCAGTTATATAACACAGTCGACATCCCCCCTGAGCTTACAAGCAGAAAAAAAGTCTTATCCCTTATCCAGGCGTGAACAGGCCAGGGTTGACCCCTCCTAAATGTGTACTTTTAAAAACTGTACTATGTACACTGTATAGCAGGAATGCTTTATTCCCCTTTTGTTACTGTGTGGGCCAGGCCAGTCCTCAAATACTCCTCTAATATTACTGGTTTGGTCAGGCCAATGAGACCACAGCCTAGTGACTTTCCCAAAGGCTCATTCCCAAAGGCACCTTTACCTCCAGCTGGGCCTTGTATCCTGAGTGGTCAGCTGTGTGTGGGCCTCTGGTCAGCTGACCTGTATATCTTTTTTTTAGCTGTATTTATTTTTATTTTGTCCAAGCAGATATTTCCAGATATCACATATGATCACCTTTGAGATTGTTTGTGTATTTTTTAACAAGAACACCTACATTGTATCAACACTCATTGTCCATTTATGGACTTTGTAGTTCTACAATTACAGACTGTAGTCCATCTGTTTCTCTGTGTTGTGCTGATATGAGTGGATCAGACACAGCAGTGCTACTGGAGTTTTTAAACCCCTCAGTGTTACTGACTGTGGAATGAGATCAGACCAAAAATATCCAGCCAACAGTGTCCTGTGGGTGGCGTCCTGTGTTCACTGATGAAGGACTAGTGGACGACCAACGCAAACTGTGCATCGAAAGATAAGCTACTGACTCTGACTTTACATCTACAAGGTGCACCAAAGATGTAGGTGTGTCTAACCGAGTGGACACACTAACACCACCATCACCCAAATCATACGTGCTGTGTGGTGGTCCTGTGGGGGTCCTGACTAATGAAGAGCAGGGTTAAATGGGGATAAGAAAGTATGCAGTGAAACAGATGGACTAGAGTCTGTAATTGTAGAACTACAAAGTGCTCCTCTATGGTCAGTGGAGCAATAAAACAGACAATGAGTGTAGATACAAGTTAAGGTTAATTGCCAACCACTCTAAGGTCTCTCCTTACTGCTACTTAACTTGTTTTTACATTTGGATGGCGATATCCAGTTGTGTTTGTTTAGTGCTGTCTGTATGGATAGTTATCAGGTTTGTGTGAACACCCATATACATGTTTAATCACTGTTTGTCAGCACGTGACACCGTGACTCTGGAGTCTTGAGAGTGAGAAGGGTGGTGACTGTCAGATGCTGTCGATGTTCTGATAAGCTCCAGCTGTTGACACTAACTGCAAGAAGTCAAGATTTTTTCCCCTTATCTGCCAGCCATGCGACCTCTGCCCCCACTATCAGTGTCCTTCAGTAATTATCTGAATCCAAATGAGGGGCTGTGACCGAGCATGGGTTACATGAGTTCAGCACGGCCCGCGATGATGATGATTTATTCACCTGTCTGCCGTTTTTCCTTTGTTGTCTGTTATTTTATTCATACACTGCCTACCATTCAGGGCAGGGTGATGTGGAATAATATAGCGATAAAACATTGCATTTGTTTGAATTTTGCCCTGTTTCATGTTTCTGAGGTTTGTGAGAATGGAGACACTACCGGCAAAAAAGGACCAATAATTATATCTTAACTAGATGTCTACCTGTGAAAAAAAAATATATTGTTACGTTTGATTACGGCTGGGCGATATGACCAAAATGTATATCACGATATATTTATTCATTTGTATTGTACGCTATAATTGAGATATCGTTATGAACAATATAAAAGCAGCAGAATAACTGCCAAGAACAAAAAAGAAACATGACATCACCATCAAACATAAATCTGCTTTGTCAATATTAATATTTATAAATATTAATACATATAAAAGTTATATAATAACTTTTTAAATTGAGTGCAATGAACTGACTGCAGCATCCTGTAACATCAGTCAGTGCGGATGCTGTAAATAATTTCTATTCATATATTGGAAATATTATGAAATCATATCACTGTTATTGGAGCATTGTAAATTGTGATGTATATTGATATGGAATTATTGTCCAGCCCTAGGCATATGGACGTTATAATGGAATGTCATTTGATTGGCAACTTGTTTTCATACGGTTTAATTTCCCTCCAGTCATTAAATAACCCCTAAAACCCATCCCTAATAATCATATTTATATATTTAGAATTTACTTCCAAGACAAAAGTCCCTCAAGGCCTTAAAAGTAGTGTCCCAACTCTGCACATTGGCCTTCATTTAGTATGCAAATCGTCTCCGCCTTCATTTCCACTTACCCTTCCTTCCACTGCCCTTCTGCTGCTCCAAAGCCTAGCCCCACAAGTTGATGCCTTAATGTGTGTGATGTAAGAAACCCTGCCTGTCTGAATCTGCCCATTTGAGACTTTTTGAAACACTGCAGTTTCAAAGTGGAAAAGCTAGGCCACGATATTCTCCAAGTATTTAGCTAATGATAAGAATATTCAAACAAATAATAAACACCACACGGCCATGCTAACAATGTTAATACATTCTTTGCAATTTTAGTTGTTGTTTACAAACTCCATACCTTGTCTAAATAGCCTAAACTGGACTTCATATATGACGCACTTCATGGAACTCACTCACTCACTCTCATATTTAACAAAATGCTCCACAATGGGAGCTACATGTCATTGTTCATTACATTACAGCTACTGACATTACAGCCCTTGGTATATTCAGAAAAGCACTGTGGTGGGATTCATCACATGAACACCAACATATTGTAGTGTCATCCATCTGTAATATCCTTTCAGGATCCGGCTGCGTCGACCAAAATAAAACCAGCATGTGAAATGGGAAAGCTGACCCTAGATCAGGCCTGGAACTTTAATTCCGGTGGTGGTTGTGCGGCTCTCAGCTGCTGTCCTGCTGGAATGGAGGTCAGATTGAGGAGCAGCTGCCGGACGCCCCGAAGAAGTGTGACGTCAGCCAACATTTGTGTTCACTACAGTGAGAGTGGAATATACAGGGGCCAGAGCCGGGAGCACTGCTGAGAACAAATCCTGCCAGTTCACTGCAACACATTTTTTGCTTTATCTGTTAACGTTGGTGCTGTATTTATTTATTACTAATAATATTTTTATTATCTCCAACAAATTTTACCTGTGTAATATGGTTGTGTTTAGAGCTGGACAGTAATTCAATATCAGTATATATCGCAATATAAAATGTTTCTTTAATAATAATATGATTTATAAACACAGTTTCAATATTGTATACAGTATTATACGTCATTGACCACAGTTTATCTTACAGTTCTGGCACATATGTGTGAAAGACACAGGCATACAGGCTTTGACACAGAGATAGCAGAGCTGGTGTGCTGATTTGTAAATGATGAGGCCGAATGTTCTGACCTCAAGGGCGAGCGGTCTTTAACCTGCGCTGACCCACTTCCTGTCTGACGCAGCTGCGTGTCTTTCACTTTAGAAAAGACGAAGACAATAAACTCCACACTGCGTTCATACATGACGTCCAAATTATTATTCTGTCCACTGGCTTGTGGTCGGAGGAGCCTAAATCAACACTGCAGTTGGCTGAACGTGCTCCAGCCCCTGCTGAATGGGACAGAACCGCGCCATTTGTCTCTATACTGTACTCCAGTTAATCCACATAGGAGCTGTGCACAGACGTGCCCTCCAAGAAACCTCCTCCCTACTCCTTTTTTTTTTCACCTCGCTAATGTCCTTCGTAGACATCTCCACGTGATTAGAAACACAGTTGATTTGTTTTGGCTCATGTTTGACAGCAATTTTAAGACAGTTTTGCTAATCAGGGTGGAACAAAGCGTCAATGAAAGGGACTGTTTACATACCTCAGCTAAAATGTTCCAGTTCTCATTGATTCTGGTAATATTCAATCAAGTTTTATATATATTTTTTAAAGTCAGAAACAAAAGAAAGCTGTTCTCTGTGAACAATGGGCTGTTCACACCAGAGCTACGATGTCAACATCACGGAATATAGCCCTTTTTATACGTGAATTGTAACCCTGAAACTTACAGGATGTTACCTGGAGGAGCTGTATATATGAATGTAAATGTCCATAACATTTGTACTGCACTTTACATAGATTTATCCTGCCTGCCCTATAGTAAAATGTTGGGGTAAAGTCTGAGTGAATACATTTGTGAATAGAGCCACTAATGTTCCAGAGTATCACCATAAATTCATGCCATGCCTCTTTCATGTGCTGCACAGGCATTGCCCCAGACCTGAGCTGAGCGTGTTCCAGTTAAATGTTCAGACAACCCTAAGCCCTAGGTTTTCAGCATGCCCGAGCTTGATAAAAGCAATATTTTAGCATTCCTCCCACCATGGAAACAGTATTATATATACAACTGATTTACACAAACTGAGACACAAATAGGTAGAAGTGCTAATGAACTGTATGATACTACTGCTTTTACACACTGTTGACGTGTGGGCAGCCATCTTGGATTTCAGACTCTGGGTTGGTGAGGCGCTCAGAGTATGAAATTCCTGATTTGTGGGGGCACGAAATACCTCTGGAACTCGGAAATTCCGACATCTGAGTAAGTCACATGTCCAAAGGACAACTCCGGAACATATCCGGACCTAATTTCCCGGAGTTTAAATATGAAAAAATCTTATGTCAGAATTTAATTTGAGAATGAAAAGTGTAACCAACTTCTAAGATTGAACTTTGAAGGGTGGACTCAAACATTCAAAGTTATTTCATTGTCAGCTTTTCTCTACTGAGATGATTCCTTGTTTTAATTTTTAACAATTTAAATAACACTTTAAACTGAAGTAATCTGAGTCTTTCCACTGCACAGAATGCAATCCTTGTCAAATCCCTAACAAAAATACTCCAGTTTTCAGTAACATTTCTTTATTCTGAAAATGTCTTAAGACGATTAGGTTGTGCCATGATGCAATTGAATCATTCCTCCTAAGAATCAAAGAATTGTAAATGAGTGTTTGGTCGTTGAGTTGTTGTAAGGTCAGACATTTCGACTTCTATTCAGTAATCCCGGAGAGTTGGCGTGGGTGCAGTGCATCCACAGGTCACTGGGAGCCTGCATACAGCGCGCTCACACAAAACCGAGCAGCCTCGCTGGCCTCAGTGCACCATGTCAATTTTTAATGAGGCTGAAATTTTTTACACAGCTTCAGTGGCTCACGAGGGACATGGGGTGGGACGGGTTTGTTAGGACACACAGAGAGAGAGAGAGAGAGAGAGAGAGAGAGAGAGAAAGAGAAAGAGGGAGGGTGGTGGTTGGGGGTGAAGGAAAAGCCAAGCTTCATGATCCCTGCAGTGGATACAGGGGTAGGGGAGGGGTGTCCCATTACTGCCGACTAACTTGAGGAGGTTGGGAGCAGTCACATGACCCACTGCAGGAATGAGAGGGAGAGAGTGGGAGATTATTTTAGCTTGGACTAGTTTAGACTTTCAAGAAGTCGTTTGATACGTTTGTGTATGTGTATATTGTGGTTTATTTTTTGTTTGTTATCCTACTACATTTTGCTTTGTTCAAAGGGGAACTCCATTAAAGTTTTAAAATTCCTGCATAATTCAGTGATGAAGATGTAAACAGTCATCGACAGTGGTTTGACATGGCTTGCAATCCTCAACACGCGCTGCACAGATATTGGTCTTAAGAGTGTCATAAGGCAAAATAACAAACGAAAAACTTGTTTTAGGGCTGTCTAATAGGAGTGTTTTATTGGACAGGTTGTACTTGGGGGAATTATCCTATGCAGCAAATTTGAAGAATCCTATTTTATTAACAGACATAAATGGCAATATTAATAAACTGAGTTCATACATGTTTTTTATTCATTTATTCATTCATTATCTGTAACCCTTATTTAGTTTAGGGTCCAGAGCCCACCTGAAATTGGGCGCAAGGTGGGAATACACCAGGTCTTCACAGGGCGACACACACACACTCATGGACACTTTTGAGTCGTCAATCCACCTACCAACGTGTGATTTTGGACCGTGGGAAGAAACCAGAGCACCCGGAAGAAACCCACGCAGACACAAGGAGAACACACCACACTCCTCACAGACAGTCACCCGGAGGAAACCCACGCAGACACAGGGAGAACACACCACACTCCTCACAGACAGTCACCCGGAGGAAACCCACGCAGACACAGGGCGAACACACCACACTCCTCACAGACAGTCACCCGGAGGAAACCCACGCAGACACAGGGAGAACACACCACACTCCTCACAGACAGTCACCCGGAGGAAACCCACGCAGACACAGGGAGAACACACCACACTTCTCACAGACAGTCACCCGGAGGAAACCCACGCAGACACAGGGAAAACACACCACACTCCTCACAGACAGTCACCCGGAGGAAACCCACGCAGACACAGGGAGAACACACCACACTCCTCACAGACAGTCACCTGGAGCGGGACTTCACAAATTGTCCACAGGTGTTGACTGTCCAAGGGTAGGCTCTGGACCCACCGCAACCTGGACCAGGATGAAGCAGTTACAGAAGATGAACGAATGAATTAATTAATTAATTAATGATGTGATTATCTGAATGACAGTGATTATTTGAGTCAGAGCAAAAGAAAAGCCCAGTTTAACAGGTGCAAGGCGAAGGAGGGTTAAGTGATGCAGTGGAAAGGGGCTGAAAGATGAAAGATAATAAGAGGGGCTCCATCTGACATCTGCCTTGCTGCTCACCTGTCCCCCCCCCCCCTTCTCCCTCTCTCTCTCTCTCTCTCTCTCTCTCTCTCACACACACACACACACACACACACACACACACAACCAACCAACCAACCACAAACTGCACAGAGTGAGGAGGAGGCCCTGAAAGCCTGTCGGAGTGATTAAAATCGCAGCAGGCTTGGTGAATCATTTTTGGTTTAGATCCACATTACGCAACGGCCGTCTGTTAGCCAGCGTGGCGTAAGCTGCTGCTACTGCTGCTATAAGGCAATTCGGTGCATGTGCAACAAGAAGAGGTTTCCCTTCATTTGTTACCTCATTTTAAACACACACACACACAGTCTCTCTCTCACACACACATACACACACACTCATACATTCCTTCCGTGGTCAACAAAGCCAAAACCATTTGGCCAATAATGCACAGCTTAGGTTAGAAAGAGTTGGGACCCAAACTGGGTCATGCTCAAACACTTATGTAGAAATACTGTTTGTCCTGTGAGTCAATGCATATTTAATCAAGTGAAATAAGGCGTAACATTACCATAAATATGTTTTAAGTCTTATGTTTAAGCGTAATGTTGGTTGTGTTCCAATTGTGCACTTAGTACTATTATACAAACTAATATTTGCGCAGGCAATACGTAGTATTTACAGTGTCAAAGTTGCTCAAAATATGCTCAACAATCCACATACCTAGACCCAATCAATTTATGAGTATGGTAGTGACGGACACTGTTGTTCCAAGATCCAACCAGAAATGGACATGTCTGGAACTTCCCAAATAGTGTGCTACTCCCTACGTAGTGCACTTCACAGATTATTATACTAACACTACTACACTCAGAAAGTACACTAAATGTTAGGCGGGGGGTTGTGAAGCTTATGTTGTATGTAAATGTTTTAATTATGACATACAATGCACAATTGTAGAGCAGAGACTTATTTTATGACATACACTGTGCACTATGCAGTGTGTAGGGAGATATGAGTTTCAAGTTTATTTAAAAATAAAGTGTGTATGTATGTATGTATGTATGTGTGTATATATATATATATGGGACGCAGCCATATTGTAACTTACCTAGCAACCACCTGGGATACCATAGCAAACCGGATGTAATAAGTGCAATACAGTACATGCATGTGTTTTATTTTTCATTATGAAAGGTTCTTAATAGAATAGCAATCGTACAAAAATACAATAAAATAAAATAATACAATTCTGGACATTTTATTACACCCTCATACTTACTAACCACGTGTGGTGAATTTGAATGATGTAGGGCACATGCACATGAGGCCAGCAACTAATGATTTCTGTGATTGAATAATCTGTCAGCTGGGCTGTAAAGATCTGTGACCAATGACTGTTCCACTGAAGGAAATAACGACGGCTCAGCTCAGCAGCCATCGATGGCGACACTTCAGTGACCTGTGACACATCAGATCAGACCCTTCCAGGTTTATATAAGACGACACAATACACTACCCCCCCAACATCAAAAAGAGGCCAAAGAGGCCCGGCGTGATGGACCCGGACCATTTTAATCGCGCAGGCCCCCTGTTAGTGTTGGTGGTGGCTGAAGTACAACAAAAGGAATGAGTTATTTTGGTTTCAGAAGTTTCTGCCAGCCTCAAATTCTTGTCTGCTTCTTGAAGTCTTCAGGCCAAAACAACATTTGGCCCACAGCGCTCGGAGTTTCATTTAATCATTAATGTGTGTCCCCCACAAAGTGCACTTTCTTCTCTCTCTGTCTGAAAACACCACGCCGCAGCGATGCTGGGAATTCACGCCTCATTTCTTTCTTCTTTTCTCGCAAAACCTCCACGTTCGCCCAGCTCCAAACAAGTGTGCAAGCTCTACTGCAGACTGTGATTAACTCTCCAGGAACACACACACACACACACAGTCACTCACTCACACTCTCTTTCTACCTCTCTCACCCCTTCCTTTGTTTTTTCTGTACTTGTTTTTCTATTTCATGTTTATTCCATCTCTCTCTCTCTCTCTCTCTCTCTCTCTCTCTCCCCCTCTCTCTCTCTCTGTGTCTGTCTGTCTCTTGTCTTTCTCTTTTTCTTTCTGTCTTTGTCCCTCCTTATTTCACTCTGTCTCGTTACTTTCCCATTTAATTTCCATATTGTAGCTCTCTTTCTCTGTCACCCCATTCTGACTCTCTCTCTCTAACTCCTGCCTTCCTTTGAGATGAGGGGATTCCCCAAAGGCCCACCATAACAGTCGTACAACTCTGTGAGACACTGCACAGCCCACCGAGACCCAACAAGTTCATGCCAGCTTTGTAAACTTGGCTCAGACGCTCCGACTTAAACAAACCCCCCCTACCCAACACACACACACACACACACACATACACACACACCTCCCTCTCTCCTCCCAATCCCGCTCTACCCCCTCCTTCGAGCACTAAAAATAAGGGCGGTGGGAAAAAGGAGCTCTTCTTTAAGAGTGTGGGTGGGAAGACTCTGTCCATTTTATATATATATATATATATATATATATATATTTTTTTTTTTTTTTTTTTTTTTGCTGCGAAGGCGGAGGCCATGTTGTTTGCCTGCTGTGTTGTGGTGCTAATGCGCTCTTGCTCTCTGTCCCATTTCAGGTGTATGTGGAGTTCGATGATCTGGAGTGGGAGAAGCGTGAGTGGGTGAAGGTGTATGAGGATTTCCGGATCTTTCTGTTGGAGCAGCAGCTCGTCTGGGCCAAGAGGAAGGAGTGCGCACAGCTGCAGGCCACACGAGCCAAGCAGATACAGTGGCCCGCTCTGGTGAGTCCACTCCAGAACCTTTTTTATATTCTCCATAGGTGCTCACTCAACTAAGGGCGCAGTATCTTTATTTATCCCAGTAGTGGAAAGTATCTTTGTTGTATGTAATATTAGGTGTGGAGAAATTTAAAGCATTTTTATGTACTGTAGAATTGCAATTCAAAATCCAAACATTCTACTGCTCTCTTGTGAAAATGGCAAACTAGATGAATACTATTTATTGGTCACTGCATTTGTCACTGAGTTCTATCTAGGAAAAAGTGCTGCAATAGCATGTACATCTACTTCATAGGGATACAATTGCATCCGAAATACGTGTGACTTTTGGTTTAGGCGATTTAAAGATGGTGATTTCGAATTTTAGCTTAACATAACAAACGTCGGTTTTTAATACTATGCAACAGTTACCATTAAACGGCAAAAAAGCAGGAGTGTTTCAGTTAGAGCTGGACGATATGGGCAAAATTTATATCACGATATATTTATTTATTTTGGTCTATAGGATATAATTCCAATATCGATATGAACAAGAAAAATGACATCACCATCAAATGTATTGATATGTAATCATTGGCCAGCCCTAGTTTTAGTTTTGAGTTAAAATGATATATGTATACACCTAATACCTATTTGAGTTCTGAGCTGCATATAGACACAATGTAGGTCTGTAGCATACACAAAAAGACAAATGAAACAGTTGATTAATACTTAAATTAAATATATTCAGTCTATAATAAGTTACATCATGATGCTACATTATATATTTGACTGTGCTGTGATTGTTGATCATTGATGATTGTTCGTATAGGAACTTGGAATGAGCAGGTACCACAAAGAAAACTTGGGCAGAGTTGTATTTCACAGGGTTTGAGTACCTGTGGGTGTGTCTAATAGCTGTGCTGTTAGCTTTAGTGTGCAGTTTGTGGCACTCGGATGTGCTGATGTGGCATGAATTTCTGGATATTTACAATAATGCCTCTGTTTAAAGACTTTGGCTCATAAGGTTATTATCATATTGAGTTTTTTATTTTTTTTTCTTGATAAATCCTAGAAACATGATCAGGGAACCGTTGTGCAGTGGACGTTTGAAATGGCTGGACTTTGGAACTTGACTTGTAGGCCAAGCATACTTACTCCCAAAGTCCCTTTTTAAGTTTTACTGTGTTGTGGAAGTGAACTCTGGTTGCGCACTCGTTGTGGCTGTAGGTTTAGTTACACAAGAGGTATTGTTGAGCAAAAGTACTTCCAGCTTTATGTCTGACAAACTTTTATTCTGCTGAATGTGTGCAGTACGTAAGAATAAAGAAATAAAAAATAAAAATAAATAAGAAAAAACTCAAATTTCTTGCTTTTTAAATTTTAGCTTCTTCTTCTGTCCACTTCAGTTCAGGACAAGCTTGGGTCCCTGGTGTGTTCTGCCATGCTCCCAATGATTTCGGGTAGGCTCCAGACCCACCCTGACCCTGATCAGGATCAAGCTGTTTACAATATGAATGAATGAATTAATGGTATGGGGAACATGTGAAAATATAATTGTAATTAAGTCAGATAATGACACTCAGGTGATTATTAACAGATGATTATTTTCATTGGCTATAAATGAAAGTGGGCGGAGCCTGTAGACACTGTTTGTGATGTAGATTCTCAGAATCACTGTGGCATATTTTCATATTACCTGCACTTACAGCTGGCCTAAGATAAATGACATATTTCAACATGCATCAATACAAATTTTTTGAGAATACCATGAATGTTGTCCGTGGTCCTAGAACACATGTCTACATCTGTTTTGTTCTGAGGAGAGCATTAGTCCAGAAATGTGGGCAGGGCTAATGTTCATTTTATTTATATAAACATGACTTTATTGGATTTCTTTGGCGTCTTCAAATGTGTTTGACCTCCAAGGAACGAAGTCTTGTGAGAAGCCCTTAACGTGTCATGATATTTCTTTCTATTTTTTCCACATCGCTCACCTGTACCTATACCAGCCTTAGAGTTTGCTTAGAGTTTCTCTGTTCCTTTTTCACCTCTGTAGTGTTTGCAGACACGTGTGGTGTAGTGCGCTAATCTGCAGCTGGGGCAGCTTTTTTTTTTTTTTTTTTTTTTTCCCCCCCTGTCTGCTCGGGAAAGAAGTTGGATGCCTTTTTTGTGTCGTGTTGGGCCACAGTGGCATAATTCAGGGCTTCTAGGTCTTTTCAGCTTATATCAGCGACTCTCATCTGACAATAAAGTCATTATTTGTTCAGAGCACCCGTAGGCCCCGCTGAGCAGTTTGGGAAAATAACAGAGGGTGTAACACTAGCTGACAGAGACATGATGGAGGCGTGTGTGTGTGTGTGTGTGTGTGTGTGTGTGTGTGTGTGTGTGTGTGTGTGTGTGTGTGTGAGAGAGAGGCTGTAAAATGTTAAACAGTGCTCTCTGATGAGTGGCGCGTTGCTGAGGAAATGTGCGCACTGTTATGATTATGTAACGCCGTGCAGCACAGCGCCATCTGGCCCAGGCACAGGAGATAAGAGTTCAAAGAGAAAACGTCACACACACACACACACACGCCACACTGCGACAACCCACCATGTGTCATCATCCACCTTTCCCCCTCGAGAACATGCGTCTGAGCTATAAGCCCCTCATTGTGTAAGCACAGATATTTTTGTCCTGTATTGGTACTAAGTTATAATAAACACACACGAAAAAAAAAGAGCTTATCTGATATTTATTCATTCTACTGTGTATGGCTCTTATTTCAAAAGGTTTAGCCATGAAGATATTTTAATACCCAGCAGTGTGTTCTTTTTAAACGACAAGGCCATGCGCTCACATTGTTTATACTATCTCTTCTTTTTTCCTGTAATATACCGTTTAACTGCACAGAGATAATCTTATCTTCTATGAAAGGCAACAGCCCGGCGGACAATGATGCCAGTGTTATCCCAGGTCAATTCTGAACGGAGGCGGAACACACTTAAAGCAAAGTCAGCTCTGTCAACGCATATGATCATTATGAGGCAGGTAACAATGTTAGAGGCTGATTTTAATAATAAGATATATAGACAGCAGCCACAAAATCTTTTAAAATTCTTGCATATATGTTTTTTATCAGCATTTCACCCTCTTCTTCAGTGGTCAGGACACACACAGGACCCCCGCAGAGCAGGTATGATTTGGGTGATGGATCATACATACATAGTGCTGCTATGACACTGACAAGATGGTTGTGTGTTAGTGTGTGTTGTGCTAGTATGAGTGGATCAGACACAGCAGGGTAGCTCGAGTTTTTTAAGCCCTCAGTGTCACTGCTGGACTGAGGGCAGTCCACCAACCAACAACAGTCAGCCAACAGCTTCTTGTGGTCTGTGTCCTCTGATATATAGTGGGATTTTGTGAATTATTTTCACACTTGGGGGGGGGCTTACCCCTCCCTTTTCATGGCTCATTGCTCACTAGCAGCTCAACCGTATCACTGCAATCAAAGTTCTAATCTTTTAATAAGATATTTTGAAACATATTTTATTGTGTTATATGATTATGTTAATTGAATTCCCTGAGAGCAAGGACCCACAGATCACACAGTGCTAATGCTATTGCTATCACTGTACTGCACTGCTGTGAAAAGCTGTACACCGTCATCACACAGTAGCTCCCCTAATTCCCTCAGGCGAACTCTCACTAAACAGTAATTACCCGCTGTGCATGTGCATTTGTGCCACTGTCTGGCCCTAGGAATACCATTGTTTTCTTTTATTTTCTGTTCTCGCTTGCTCATTTGCTTGTCCTTCTCTCTTACACAATTGCATTCAGGGCGTTGTTATTTATGGCCGCTGTTTCAGGGGAATGCAGACTTTAACTGCTGCTTGATCACCCTTACTCAGCACCTCTCTCTCCAACACGCCCTGGCCCTTTGATATACGTGTCCCTCCGATACCGAGGTGGCCGATTGTTCCTCTCCCCACGGCCCTGACCGCGAGGGCCACGTCTATTGACAGAAAGTGACCTGGGAATCGCGGGCTGACAACTATCGAGGCCGTCATTGTCCTCAGCCCCCCATTAAAGAGCTTTTGCTCTTGGCCTCCTGCCTGGGATATTTACGTCATGCCCCAGGCTTTGGTCCTGCCTCCTCCTCCTCTGCTTTTCTCCTCCTTGCATCTTTATTTTCACCCTTTTCCTAGGAGATGCAGAACAACTGGAGTTATTGGAGAACTAATGCTTGATTAATCTCAGTTAACTTTAAAAATCAGTTAAAATGGACCACTTCAGCGAATAAGCAATGATTAGTTGACAGTTTGTGAGATGATAAAGTGTCTTTCAGTGCACATTCTTCCACTTATTTATTTCTACAGGAAGAAGCCTGATGGATGCACTTATTTATTTTGGAATCTTTGAAATGGCATTCACTGTTTGTTGAGGGGAAAAAAACGTAAAAACATGGACAAAAATCTAAGCTATTTTTCAACACATGTTGGTAGGTGGAGTTGGTGTGTTCTCTCAGTGTCTGTTTGGGTTTCCTTTGGGTTCTCTGGTTCCCTCCCACTGTCGGAAAACTCATGCTTCTTGGTGGCGTGTAGGTGGAGTGTCCATAGGTATGGATGAATGTACTGTGATGAGTCCACTGTGATGAACTGGGGCTGTCCATCAGTGGTACACTCCTGGTCCCACCCTGAACAGAATGGAGAAGTTACAGAAAATGACTGAATGCTTTGAGTGAGTTGGTCCTGGCCATTGCTGCCTCAGCATCTATCACTAGGGATATGTACATTTCTGGAATTTTGTGGAACATCCTACGTGCTATTGCCATAGTGGTTTGATCATCATGAATGCCGATAAGGGATGATGTTGTATTATATTTGATTATAATGTTTTATTTTTAAAAGATTTTGCTCTTCTGCTGCTATGCTGAGAACAATTCAGTATTAAATTTGCCTTTCACCAACGTGTACACAGCTCAACATCGGCGACCAGTGAAAGGCTCCAGGACCGGAGCTCAGTGCCATGATACCTAGCAGATTTTGAGACACTCTCACGTGCTTTCTGTCCAATGCGCCCCCTTTCATTGTTCACTCAGGCCCACCGTAGTGCCTGTTGGATTAAGCTCAGCTTGTGTCGGTCTGCTGCGAGAGATGAAATTACTCCTGTGAGGAACAATGTGCCCATTTATAATCTTCAAAGCCATGGCGTGAAAACCCATTATTTTCATCAGCCGGCGTGGGTGACTTTAATGGAAGGCTAGGGCCGCCTGTGTTTTGGGATGATCTTTATCATGTAGACTGAAAGAGGAGCTCTTGTGTGATGGAGAGGAGTGAATAGAACCTGCCTTTCTTTTTTTTCCTTCTTCCCAACACTCACTTTTTCATTGCGGCAGCATGAAGCCATGTAAGTAAATCAGAAAATAAAAACGTGAGATGAGCACAATGGAATAAGTATGTGCACAGAGCTTTATATCTATATCTGTGTTGAAAATGACCAATAAAAATTAAAATAAAATGACCTATGTTTGCCTAGTCATCAGTGACCCGTGGAGGTGTAGCCACCCTAACGGTATAGAGGGTGGTCAGTTTGATCATAGTACACTGTGCAGTATGTGGATATTTGCCTCCGTTTTGAACAAATTCTATCTACTCTTTGTTTTAACATATGACTCTTCAAACTAGGGTTGGACGATACGGTCCACATTTATATCACGATATGCTTTTTAATTTTGGTCGATACGATATATGATATAATAATTTCGAT
Source organism: Hoplias malabaricus (assembly GCF_029633855.1). NCBI lineage: Eukaryota > Metazoa > Chordata > Actinopteri > Characiformes > Erythrinidae > Hoplias > Hoplias malabaricus. The sequence continues at coordinate 33,859,409 of NC_089802.1, forward strand.
CTGAAATCCACAGAAAATAAAACTGACAAGAAAAAACAAGAAACATGACATCACCGTCAAACATAAACCTCCTGGCTTCGTCAATATTCAATTTAAAGCTAGTTTAAAAAATATTGAACTGACGGCAGCGCCCTTGAACGAACGTCAGTCAGTGACAGATGATGTAACTAATGTATGTTGAAATATGTGTTTAGATGTCATATTGTTATTGAAACATTTTATATTGCGACATATATTGATATTGAATTACTGTCCAGTGCTACTTCAAACCTTAGAAAAGGTAACACTATGTTGTATTTTTAACTTAAAATTACAGATTTAAAATCGTTGTAATGCTTCAGTGACCTCGAATAATGGGACTAGACCCTCTTTCCTTGCAGAAACTGCACTGTGTAACTTTCAGAGGAGGGTAGGAAACCACCCCACACCCTCTTCATTATATTTTTGGACAGTGCTGTAAAAGTGAGTCACACTCTGCAACTATAGGAGGAGCCAGGGAGCCCAGGAGTTATTATTAACAATAAGATGACACCCAAATTACAAAAAGAAACCCCAGAGGGGGCACAACACGAAATCTAACCTAAAGAACTTTGCGTGGACACAAACTGAAGGCAGAATACAAACAGCAGCATGTAGGAGCTGAAATTAAAGCAGTTTATTTCTCACTGTAGAGGCTGTAGTTTCTGAGCGCTTTCCTTTAGGTCTAATTTCTGACCGCACTTTCGCTGCCTTTCTCGGTTTGCGAGTAGGGCCCAGATTAATGTTTTTCATTAGCGTAAGGCTGCTGCCCCGTTCTGGAGGAAATCAAGCCAGTCCCACCCTCTGCATTAGCCCATGAGCAGGCTGTCAATAAGGCCTGTCAGCATGATCCATGTCTCTCTTGCTTTTTATTTTATCAGTTGTCAGGAAACAACAAATTAGCCACAATCCCCCTTCTGCCAGGGAAATGAATTGCGCCGTTAGCTCCATTTGTTGGGGCTGTTCTCGTGTCGTCTGCCTGAGCATGAGAGAGTGTGCGCTCCTTTCTGTTCTCCACTGTTGCTGGTGATATTAGTCAAGCGTGCCTAGGTATGACCTTTGCCCTTGGTCTGACTTTATTTGGCTGTAAAAGTTTAGCAGTCACACAGTTGCCTCTTCTTGCTCGAGTCGCTTCGACATGTTTCTGTCTCCATTTTTGTTTTTATTGGTCGTACACCCTTCCCCTGTTTCATAGTAGGGCTACAGAGTTTGGCAGTGTGTATTTGACAGTGTGTGTGTTTGTGTATATATCCACAGCACAAGGTATCAGCCATGTATCTTTTTTTGTAGCTGCAGGAAAGAAAAGCCAGTGAATGGTAAGTTTAAGGATGGGGAGAGTGCAGATGATCCTTTCCTGCCAACCGCACAGCTGGCTCCTTAATGGCACCAATCACAGGCAGGGTTTTATAGCCCTGCCTGGGGCTGCTTTGTCCCGCCAACACTAAAAGCTGGGGGGTGGAAGGGCGGGGGCTTTGGAGAAATGTCATGACTTTATGGCGCAGCTCACAGCTCCCTTCCCATGTACTCGAAACGCAGCTGGCTTTTGTTTGGCTCTGTATGTTCCGATGTGACTTAGGCCTGTTTTTCTTGCAAGTAGTTGCTTCTTTATGTCTTTTATGTACATATACCGCTCCGTGTTGTCTATTAACGGCAGTTGAGAAGCAACAATGGCAGTGGAACTCCTCCTCTATGTTAAATAGTCAGTTCATTGTCTGGTTCTGTACTCTGTATGTTTAGCATTAACACCCCAGAGGCTAAAGTAACAAAAAAACAAAATTCCAATTCATTGTTTTCCCAAAGATGTTTTTGTTTTGCAGTGGTGAATATGTATTGTTCCTACACTGAGGATGAGGAGATGCCGCTGTGGTAAATGGGTTTTAGGCTTGGTCTGTTACCAGGTGATGATCAATATAAGTCTCATTGGATTTATTTGGAAGTCTAGGGTTTATCTCCAAATGACACCCATCACGCTTCCATTGTCATAAAACACACATTTTAAAAGCATAAGCAAAGCACCTAAACATGACTTTTCCTCATGATGGCCAGTAAATTCATATCATGATTTGGTGTATTCTGTCCTTCATGGTTCATATTTTTGCAGCTTTTAAAGTTTTAAAATAGCAAATCGCTTCACCAGTATGTATAATATAATCTGACATAGAAAACAACCAAATGCTTTAGCCTCCTAGACTGCCTTTTCATGAACAGTAATTTTGACGATGTCATTATGAGCAACTTCTGTGTCTGCAGTGTTTGTACATTGTGTGTAATATAGATTTTGCAATAGAATAGACTCGAGAGGATGTGGGTGTGGTTTCATTTTAAATTAGCATTAGTAAATTATTCAAGTAATTTATATATAAACAGTTTGAGGGTCATGAAAATGGTGGTTTCTGTTTGGATAGTGAAAACAGGTTACATTTCAAGGTATTTTTTATAGTATTTTCCATGTAACAGAATATACATTTTAAAAAGTGATTTGTTTATTTGTGCTGCAGCTAATGTTAGTTGCCAAAGTTTACTAAAACATAATCTGGGTTGTGCAGGTTAGGAGGACAGTGAACATAGTGTCTTATACCCCGTTTTTTTTATTTAATTATGTGAATAAATGAAAGCTAACTGACGTTGCTACTCTCTGCTGTTATGAAATTGCGAGCAATGTCAGCCTTGAAATATACAATGCCATGAGAGAAGCAGGACACCGTGTACAAGCAGAACTTCAGGGCCTCTTGTGTGTCCTCCGAATGTTTGTTTACTTCATTTCCACTCGGCTCAAACTGGAAGAACATTTTGGTCCGGGTTTGGAAGCTTGAGGTCAAGCTGTGGACAATGCTTACAACCTCTCATTGTGCACAAGTTTGTTTATCTTTGTCATTGGAGCCAGGCCTGCGCTCCCTGCAGCTGTTTAGTGCGGAACGCTGAAGCCTCATGCGCCGAAGCCCTTGCCGTGTGCTGACCTCCTCCCTTGGTGTTCCAGAGGACACATAAGACGGTTTCCTCATATGACACAGTTGTACTGTATGGATGTAGGCCTGTGCAGGCAATTCCTGGTCATTAGCAGTCTTTCCTTCCCTGCCTGAGGAATGCCGGCCCTCTTTTTTCGTCATTCCTCCAGCAGCGTGGGAGAAGAGACATGCCTTTAACTCGTTTCTCAGGCTCTCAGTCTGTTGTTTTATGAGACAGCATGGAGCCGGCGCTCCAAAACCCACCATTACATGATTTTGAGTTTTACACAACCTGAGGCTTTCTCTTCTGGAAGGAGGGACGGATGGGTGTGCCGCACTCTGCCGCAGCATTTTTGTGCTTTCAGGAGCAGTGTACGGCGTAACAAAGGAGGCATGAGTAGCTGTCGTACGTGGTTGATGCCCTTTTTTAGAAGGCCGGCCGTGTAATGTTCGCACATACAGGTGCTTGTTACCCTGGTGATGGCGAGCTGGGTTTTATTTTTTTCTGCTCTTGCTTTCTATTGCTAGCTCTCATTTTCTCACAATCTTTAGCTCATTCCTTTTTCTTTTTCTGCTGTCTGCTTTGTATCATGGAGTGGGGATTTAGTTGGTTGGAAGGTTCACATCTAGCTTCTTGCTCAATATTTAAAACATGTTGATTGGTATATACCAAAGGACACTGCACAAGGAAAAAAATAAATAGAAATAAACAGTAAAGTTAAAACAAAATACCTTCATTCATTATCTATAACCACTTTATCAAGTTCAGGGTCGCGGTGGGTCCAGAGCCTACCCGGTATCATTGGACACAAGGCAAGAACACACCCTGGACACACACACACACACACACTCACTCAAACAGTCTCACTTATGGGCACTTTTGAGTCGCCAATCCACCTACCAACATGTATTTTTGGCGCGTGGGAGGACACCGGAGCACCCGGAGGAAACCTATGCAGACACAGGGAGAACACATCACACTCCTCACAGACAGTCACCCGGAGGAAACCCACGCAGACACAGGGAGAACACACCACACTCCTCACAGACAGTCACCCGGAGCGGGGCTTGAACCCACAACCTCCAGATCCCTGGAGCTGTGACTGTGACACTACCTGCTGTACCACCATGCCGCCCACAAAATACATTATACTAATAAATAAATAAATCGTATCTAAAAATATTGTGTAAAATAAAAATAATGATTGAAATAATACTGTTGAATTACAAGTAAATAAAATTCCACACTGTCCAGTTTCATGCCACGGTTGACTTAATTATTTATAGGTGTGCTTTACAAAGGTTTTCAATGGTTTTAATATATTTATATAATATGTGGCTGAGTATATTGTTATGTATTTTCATATTTGTGTTATTTCATGGTCTTTTATGGATAAACATCCAGCCATATCATTGGTCCATACTGCTTTTTTTTTGTATGATATAGCATCATTATTAGGGAGGTGACAATGACAGGAACTGGGTATTTGATTCCACAATCAGAGGAATTATATGTTTATATTATTATCTGATTCTTGTCACCAAATATTATGCATACAAAAAATCTGCAAAGATTAACACTTAAAAACAAATAGCATGCATCCTTTACTTACTTAAGTAAAGTAAACAGAGGCCTTCGCATTAGTATTATTGTGGTTTGCATCAGTGGTCCCCAAACTGATCTTCAGGGACTCGAGGCAGTTAACATTTTTATGGATAGGGCAAATATTTGGATGTTTGGGGGTCCCAGTAGACCATTTTTTAAATGCACTGGTGTATATTGTGTAAATAAAGGAGCTTGTTTCAGCAATGGAGTAGGAGACACTACTTCTTTGCTACTCTTATCTGTCTTATCTGTCAAGGAAAGTAGTTCTGCTGATTGAATCCTGATAACATTATTTAGCAGGGCTATAGTTGTAGTTGTTTTGGTGAGAATTCTCGCCAAGTTTTTCTGTATGTTTAGGGATACACAAAAGAATCGAGAACCAGCTATCTGCTGACACAATAATCAAGCGACTACTGTTGTTTTGGACTTCCAAATGTTTACGATTTTTATCTAATCATTCAGAGAATGTTTCCTCATCATTTGTTAGCTCTCTGGTCTGTTTGCGAGCTGGAAAAAGGTGTGGTGTTTGCACAAGTGTCTGAGATGGCTCAGACTTCTCGCTCTCACAGCCATGGCTGGGAAATGGCATCTGGAAGCATTTGGAAGGCGGCGAGACCTCTGAATGTTGGAAAAGCATGAAGAGATGAGGATGTTGCTCTATTCCTGCTCTAAAAGGGGCTAATATTGACTTATGTTTGCAGTTTAAGATGAATTACTTTAAGGGGATAGCTACGATTGTGTTAATACACTGTCCTCTGGTTTGTTTACATTCAGAAGCGCTACGTTTTTTAAAGTGGAATGGTACGTGGCAAAAGTTTAACTTGTCTATATGTTTTTATTCACTATTTCAGTTACCACAGAAGTGCATTTGTAACTCGACTAAACTATTTTTGTAGCACTTTCAGTCTGCGTTTACTCTCATGCAGTTAGCACTCTTCCGATATTTAGAGTCAGTTCCATCTACAGCAAAAATAAGTCAATATTACCCTTCTATGGATCAGGAATAGAGTAATGTCCTCTTCTTGGTTCATGCTTTTCCAAAATACTGCTTGAATTAAAATAAAGTGGGAGTGTGTTTTGCTGTGAGAACGGTAGTTCTCCAGAATCGTTTACATTGCCTTTATAGCAGTGACTTTGTGGGCACAGAACCAACAAGCTTTATTTAAGAAACATGCATTTGGCAACATTTTTAAGGAAGTATTTTTGCCATTTCTCTTGAAGCATTCCACAGGTTTTGCTTGAATATCCTGGTAACGTTGCCATATGCACTTTTTTTCCCTCCCAATACTTTGGCATTACTTTTGCTGGTTGGCACAAACGCAGTGACTTTTCCTGTGTCCTCTCGTCTCTGATGTCTCTGTCTGCTGTCTCATTGTTCAGCGCGGATTACAGTGAACTCTTGCTGCGACCGCTATTGAAAACCACACTTCTGTCAGCCCCAGGGAGGACGGTCACAGTATGGCTCCTTCTCTCACCCCTTTCCACCATTCTCTTTTCCCTTTTTTTTTTTATTGTTTTGTTCCCCCACACTAGAGGAAGTGCTCCCACCCGTTTCTCTTCACCTCAGCAGCAGCCATGGCTTTCCTGTCCTTTATCTCTCCACCAGCCACTCCTCCACCCTGTGGTTATGTCCGGGCGTGAGGGAGCGAAACGTTATTGAATAAAGCTCGGGAATATAACGCTAGCACAGGTGGGTTTGAGTGTGTGAAAGAGTAATGTCGCCGTTTGGCATTCGCCATGCACCGGTGCTTTCCGGCTCCAGTTCTACAGCTATCTGCTGCCGCTCTCTTCTTTGTTTTACCCGTCCAGCTGTAACCCTGTGTCTCAGTGATGTTCTCTCTGGGTGGGCTCCCTCACAACATCCATCCACCCCCAGGGTCCAGAATCTCCCCTCGATCAGCTGTATCTACTCTGTAGGCGATATGCTCTCGTGCCAAGCCCCTAATACATTTTCCTCCCATTACGGGTTTATTTATAGAACGGCTTCCGCTTCCGCTGTTCCGGCCCAGCGAACCCCTCCGAGACGTAGCTGTTTACTTTGAACCACCACAACTCTGGGAGCCCTGGCTGGTTTACACTCTTACCAAACCAGGCCCCACTCACCTGTGAGCAGCAACAAATGGCGCTCTGCTGGGATCAACAAATTGGCTTTTGTGTGTTTCACTTTTTTTTTTTTTTTTTTTTAAACCCGTAAGCTGGTATCCTAAGGTTCCTTGCAGAACTGGAAGGCTGTGGGTTGTTTTGGTCCAAGTGCAGATGGTGGAATCTGAGCGTGACTTTTCCATAAGTCTGCGTAAATATTGAGCTTTGCTCGTGGGAGCTGTCGCTGTGGTGTTTGTTTACATCGGGAGTGGAGAATAACACGCTCGCCACTGCGCAGTGCTTTAATGAAAGCCGCTCGAGGTAACCTAATCCGCTCCTTTAATTTGTTCACCACGCCCCTTGGGATCTCATCGCTCATTGTTTATGATTAAGATCTCTTTAATTCCGCACCTGGTCTGCATTATAAAGCAAATGCACACTTACAGACAATTGTTATTTTTTTAAAATTCTAATCCAAGTATATTCAGTCAGCCACAAACTTATATTTTTGTATTTTTTTTTCCAATTTGCGCTGGAGCTATGGACTGTTTCTTTGCTGACAAGTGAACTGAGCTTATATCAAACAGATTAGCATTACTCATTACAAACTTGCCTCATAATTATGTGATTTAATGCAACAATAACAGACCTAATTTGTGTTTTCATAATTCTTTCACCTTCCTCTTGTTTTAATTAAACAGACTGTAGTTAAACTGTTGGACATTTGAGTACACGGATATGTAAATGTGAATATTTAAAACAAGTGGTTGTTTATGGTTTGCTTCCAAGTGTGAATTGTACTCCTACTTTCATGTGGTAAAATTTAGGGCGTCATACGCTTTCAAAAGTGTTTAGCAATCATATAATATCACCCACTTCTAACTCTCTGTGATATGAAGCGGAATTCAGCTGCTTTATTCATCGGCTTTTTGTTCGAAACATCCCTTTCCGCCCTAAATGTTGCAGTGGCCGCAGGGACTAGAAGGTAATTGCTTCACGTTTTAAGGTGGAACTGGAAATTCCGAAACATTGACCTACTACTAGCCAGGTTTTATGCTTGTTTTGAAGTAAAGGCAGGCACATGTTGCACTGAAACTACATTAAGTTAAGATTGTACAGTGGTTATTGTAGTTTTTAAAGGAGAAAATACTGACATTTGTGATTATATTTGGCCACTTGCATAACCATCTTGCAGCTGATTCACAAGGCATTTGCAGCCCATTTAGTTGATGTGTGCCCCTGACTAATCTCAGCTTTATTGTATATAGCTCTGTTTCCAAGCAAGAATTGAGACGATCCTCACTTTAAGCAAAACAGAGAAGTGGGACTAAGTGGTAGGGCTATGGGGTGAAATGGGATACACCCCAAATATGGGCTCTGTGGGCTTGAGGCCAAGCTTTAACATGTTTAAATACAACCTTAAACTTATTACAAACAAACAAACAAACAAAAATATTTGACGAGTTGTTGAAATACTAGTGAGGCGTAGTGGGGCAACAGGGAGTGTCACTGCCTCACCTCCAGGGTTGAGGGTTTGAATCCCACAAACACATGATGGTCTCGTGAGTGAATGTGTGAGTGAATGTGAGATGCCCTGTGATTCCGGGTAGGCTCCAGTCACAGAGTGAATGAATGAATGTCTATAAGACTAATTTATCTTGCTTTCTGTACCCTAGAGTTATAAGTAAAGAAAATGAGGACATGCAAATTAATTTTCAGTCCTGACTGCGTCTCCAATTTTTAGCTAGGTTGATGTTTTTGTGCTGCCTTTTATGTGCGTTCTCTCTGTGCCTGTCTCTCCACTGGGCTAATTGTGCTCCTACACTGTAAAGGGTATGGCTGAGTCATAAAGTAGAGGTGTGTGGGTTCATTCTGTCCCTACACTCACACACACCGACACACTCACACACCGCCCACTGTGTGCGATGTGCCTGTGTTCTTTGTCCAGGGCTTGTGTGTAATCCACACCACACTGCAGACTAATACCTTGTGATATCGGCTCCCAGCACTGTCAGGAAACTTGACAGCCGATCGGCAGATACGCAGGTTACAAAACGACAGAGTCCCGAGCCTGTCCGCAATGATCAGACCACCATCCGCTTCTGATCTCACTCGTCAGTGTGTGTCCTGGCATCATGCTTCATCATGCCCTTGTCAGGGGTGGGTATTACACACTGTGGCATGTTACCCCTGTTCTTCTCCCTGATTTCCGTCATGGAAGTCCCCATCCATCACCAAAACCTAGGCATGTGACACTCTTTAACATCTTTGTCCACATGCTTTTCACATAAAATCATTGGAACTCAGCTCACTTAGAGACGAAAGTTAACTGCTGGTTGTTATTTTGCTTAACATACTGCATTGGCTTCCATTGTGCTGAGTGATTGGATGTGGGTGGGCTGTCCTACATTACACGTGAGGAAGAGAACTGTGTCAATCTCATCAGCCCTGTACAGAACAGCTGGTTTCAACGCCTGTTCCTTTAAATTAGAATGAACCACAGCTCAGTTCAATGTGAGAGCCCAGGAGTGAGGAGCGAGGAACAGAAGCTTTGGATTTGAGCTGTTTTTGCTTGGTTGTCTTTCATATTCATTTCAATTATTATTTTCTCCATATTTAATCAGTACTCTTATTTGGAGTCTGTGTAAGTAAATAAATATCCTGACAACTGCAGGCTTTAAGCAAAATGAGGCATTAATTGTAAGTGAATAACCAGTCCAAGGTACGAGAACAAATGCAAGCAAACAAGTAGAAAGTTCAACTCCAAAGACAGTAACAAAGCCTTAAAAAATTGGTCGATACATGAGAAAACAGCATCAGAGTACACAAAGTACACAATATTTGACGAAACACAAATGAAAACACATAGTCGAATGCACTAATAATCTGGCTAACTAGCGCTAAACAGTTCTCTGATTGGATGGTGAGCAGTCTGAAACATGATCCTTGGGAGAATTCTGGGAGTTCACCCAAGTTATTGTGAATTTACAGTTGGTTTAGCTTGGTTTAACCTCATCTTTGCGCTTTCACATAAACACAAGGCCAGCGCTGTGATTGGACAGACTTAGATGAAGAGGTGGGACAGTCTAAGTGACTTAGAAAATCCATAAAATCTGACTGAGTTGTTTATATTTTACAGTTTGTGGGTGGGTAGGAGCTCCAGATCTCCACATTAATGCACAAATGCACTGAAAATGTGATGTTTTCCCTCCATAATATGTTCACTTTAAACGCTTTCAAGTCCAGCACATCCACTATTTTGGGCTTGAGGGTGGAACATTGTGTCAGAGTCTGCCACTTGTGGTTGTGCTGTCATGTTCACTGCATGTGGATGTTTTGGTAGTTTCCTCTACGGAAAGTTCACATGCTCTGTGTTTTAGGAGTAATTACGCCACTAAAAACTTGTTGAGGCAGTGTTGCCGATAAAGTACGCTGTAATTAAAATGGTAGCACTCTTTCAGCATGTGATTTTCATATAAACCTCTTTCAGCCCAACTTCATGGCGGCTGCAGCTAGCGGTTTTGCAGCAACACTCTCATTACTCTGCTGTACGCTCCAGCCTGCCGAGGCTTTACCCGCCAGGGGGATAGGTAGAGCTGGGTACTGGAGTAACCTCTCATCTTGCTCTCGGGCTCTCTCTTGCTTTCTCTCTCCCTTTTTCTCCTTCAAACACACTCTCACCCTCTCCCACTTTTCACTCAGGGCCGACCCCTTTTGTGTCTTAATAAAGCGTTCCTGTTCAAAGACGTCCAATGTGCAGCGGGCTCAGGAGGAGAGAGGCTGAGAGGATTAGGGTCTGCTGTATACACAAACACACACAAAATGCTCAGCCACTCTTTACAAATTGTTAGGAACTCCAGACTATGCTAGAACTCTAGACTATGCTATGACACAATACACACAGTAGGACTAGTCCATCTTGGATTTCTTGGTCGACTCAGACTCTGTCATTCTGTCCCGATACCTAGTGAGCTGTCTACATGGAAAACGTTTTATATCATAATTTGCTTGCACCTGACACGCCGTCCCAATTCGTAGATACCTTAAATATGCTGCGTACTGAGATACCTTAATGTGTAAAATTAAGAATTTCAAGGCGGCATTGAACTCTTCCTCAGCTGCAAAGGCAAACCCATAATGCAACGCAAGCCAAACTCCCATTTATTCCCCTCTTCTCCCAGAGGAAAAAATATTGAAATCACATTAAAAACTGGAAGGCTACAATCCATTGCACTGAGGTGATACTAGCTGCTGAGGGAAGTAAACACTGGTTACTTGAAGTGAGCGGGAACAATCGCCTCATGAGATCAGACGTCCGTTAGAACGCTGCCAGCTTAAACAGCTGTCTACATAGTTAGTGCTCACTAGGTTTTGGGACGGACCTTATGATATTATTCACATGTGAGGGCTAGTTTAAAGTAATATTTCTGTGAATGGAAGTTGTTCCAATGGTCGTGGTTACCAGGCAAGCTGTGTAAGCACTAACCATGATGAGCTGATTGGCCAGACAGACTACAGTTAAAAGCTTCTATTGGGATCACATTTATTTTTATTCGACTCACAACAGCATTATGCTGTGGTCAGTTTAAGAGTGTCAAACACTCCTTGGAATAGTGGCCAATTAAAAAATCTGTCATATGACGTATGGTGCTTTTCCACTGCATGGGATCAGCTTCGCTTGGCTGTTGCTTTTTTACTAGCACAGCAAAAAAAAAAAAAAAAAAAAAAACACAACAAAGCTGGCGGTAAAGTTAGAAGCTGTTTATTCATTGTGTATTCATGTCTTGTTTTTGGCCTGAACTCCAGTTCTCACAGATCAGTTTTCCTTGTTGCCGTTCAGCTTTTGCTGGACATTTTCTTCACGCCACCATCCCAAGGACGTTTGAACACCTTTGGGTAGTGTTACAAGCTGCCATTGTGAGTCGAATAAAAGCAAATGTGAAAGCTGCTGTAACTTCAGAAATTTTACAAGCGGAGAGTTTGTGCTGGAGCTCTGCATTTCATGATGACTGTCAGGTCGTGTCTCTGGCCAATCAGCGCTCTGGAGGATTTACATGTCCCGATCTAGTACCTACTTGACTCTTTTAGCAGGGGCTAAAAAGTACTCAGTTCCAGGGACCAGATTTGGCCAGTTGAAAAGCAAAAGAGCCGAGTCAAGTGTAAATTCCATGAAGTGGAAAAGCACCATTAGAGCTGTCCCAGTGTAGCTTCTGTAGATTTACACCTACGCTACCATGCTAAAATCAAAAGTAGAAAAAAGATGATTATTTTCCATTAATAAGTCGCAAAACTTCCCTCACCCTAAACCCGAAACCACATCCGAATCTTCAATAAGGCAGTGTGTCGTTTTAGAGCTGACAGTGTCTAAAATGTCTGAACACAGCGTTTAACTACACAGTGATGTTTATACTGTTACTGTGTAAAGTAAATCATACTGAAGGACACTGTCATGTGTTTTGAAAAATCATTCAGTCTGGAGGCTTGTGTTTGTGTGTATGCGGTTTTGGAGGCATTGTCTTTTTAAATTGTGGCTAAAATCTTCGTAATTATATCATGTTTTACACCATCTGCTGCTAGTGGCTAGCATTAGCCTTGGATGCTAATCATGGGATGCCAGAAGCTATTCCTCGACGCTGCTAAACACCGGGCTGGCACTTTTTCTATACAGTAGCAGAGCTGACCCGCATGTAGCAGTGAAGCTACTGATTCAGGTGTTTGGGTCAGCTCTACATGGCAGGTTACGCAAACACAGAGGCTAGTGATGTAATCAGTGATGTTACATCACGGTCTGTTGGTTCCTGTAGCGAGTGCAGGTGGACTTTGCCACATGTCGGTGATATTGGAGGCAGGCAGGCCGTGCAGGGGGCATAGAGATGTGAAAGAAAGCAGGCAGGGGCTGTGGAGCGACTGAGGGCAGTCTGGAGTCTTTGTATTTTGTGAGTGTGTGTGTGTATGCAATTTTCTGGTGCTGGTGGTGATCTGAACAAGGTAAGGGCTGTTTATAGGTTTATATTAAACAGTAAATTAAATATTTTGCTGTAGACATTGAGGAGTACAAATGGGTTTTAAGGCTATTTAATTATTATAATTCTTTTGTGTGCTTGTGACTTATATTTGTAATTCATAAGACTTTCTCCCACTCATCATCTTGGTGTTAAAAAATGACAAATGTCATTTTATATAACGATAATATAAATATAAAATAATGATAAAGAGTTAAAAGAACACTAGGTAACATGTAGGTTTTTGGCTCCTGTGGCTCCTTTTGCGCCAATCATTTTTACAGCACTGTACTGAAATCAGTGGGGAGGTGGGAGGGAAGGGGGTGATCACCTACCCTACTCCAAAAGTTACATAGTGTGGTTTCTGCAGTGCTCAGCCCAGAGTAGCAATGACCAAGACCCTATTCTCCCTATTACAGACCAGTGAAATATCACAATGATTTTTAAGCTGTGATTTTTAATGAAAAAATATTATGTAGTGTGCTTTTAAGTAGTTTGAAAATGGCAAGCCATCAAGGAATTTTTCCTTTAAGGAATAAGTGGAAAAATTGCAAAGGCATGTGTATTGATTTGTTCTGTTCTTGGGGATAATGCTTTATTCAAAAGTTTGTGTGTGTTTTGGTTTAAAAGAGTTAAAGATGGTGAATTCAGTGTTAGCGATCGTGAACATAGTGTATTAATAATTTTTAGTATTAATAGTATTTTAGTATACTTTTTTTGGGGGGAATAAATTGACAATTATAATTTTTTAACACTACCAACAACTACCACAAGGGAGTGAATTAAATTTGAAATAAATGTTTTTATTCACTTAATAGATTGCCATCTATACATGGATAGTTTGTGTGTGTGTGTGAGAGAGAGAGTGAATAAGAGAGACAGAGAGAGACAAAGCATGTGAAGGTTTCTTCGTTGACTTATTGTGCTCGCCGCAGAGGCTCGGCCATAAAACTCAGGAATATGTCTAGACGCTTCTCGCCCGCGTTTCTTTTTTATGGCCCGAGTCATTTTTCCGAGCCCTCATGATGAACATCCTTTTTGATCGTCCGGCCTGATGGGGCATTGTAGTCGTCCGTTACGCTCAGAGGAAGGACGCTGACGCGCGACTTGATGAGAGATTGAAGCGATTCACAGAGATCAGGCAGAAAGCACTTGAAAACAGTCATGAACAAGCTCCAGTCCACAACTCACTTTCATCCACTTTGTTTACATTGTGTACAGGAATGTATGTTTGTCCGTTGCGTCTCTGCGCCAGATATTACATCATCCGGACCATGTTTGTTTGATGGATTTGCTGACCGGCTGAAGGTCGAATAGCCCTGTCTTTTATTCTCTGGTCATTTGATCAGTCGGCAGCACTGCGACTCAAAACGCAGACAGGAATGAATCCAGCTGTCCCATGTGACCTGCGTTCTGCAGAATGAGACGCGGCATTGAAAATGATAACTCTGACATTGTCCGTTTATGCCTTTGTTAGTCATTGGATCATGTTAGAGCTGTGCGATTATGGGCAGAGTACTAAACTGGCAATGGTTTGTGATTACTGTATATGAAGCATGTATGGGTGAATCTGTAATGTCACATAGTAAAGTGGGACCTGCAGTATTCAGACTGACACCTTGTGTTCGCATGTTTTTTTTTTACATCCATTTCTCAGGTATACTTTGGCTACAAACTGTTTACATTTCACTATTGCCTAATTTAACCAGATTAGGTCTGATTTGACTTTCCTGGCATAGATAAAACACATCAACACACCCTTTAATATTTACATTTAATAGTGTATTGTAAAAAAGACATTCCTCCTGTTTGCATGCAGTGAAATCAAATCTGAATAATGTCTAAACACTAAAACACTAAAAATGATCCCAATGCATGGTGTAAACAACCAGATGAATTTTCCCTTCTTGTTTCACGTGCATTCATCAAAGCACCCACCAAAACATATGTCTGATACTGCGTACAAAATGGATCAGAGTGTGATTGCTGCGCATAGTATTAAGTATTAATTTAATGTAAGGAAGAGATTTGTCTGTTTACGTGACAGCATTAGTAGCTGAGGGGTATCAGCAGATTCATTTGCAAGCTTATTATAATGAAGATTAAAAAATGAAATTAATGTTGTCATAAAGTTCAAAACAATTCAAAACTATATTGTGATCAAATTTATATCCTGACTTGTTTACGTAATGGCGTCATGCATTTACCCATAATATGTCATTTAAGTACAGTGAAGTATGGTGGAAGGTGGCTCTGACGTGGAGGGATTTGCTCCAAAAAAAACTTGAGTTGAGGAAATAGTTTAGTTACTAAATATCCGATGTACAATAAATCATAAGAATATATTTGATTTAATATAATTAATATGAATATAACATTTATTTTGTTGAAATAGTGTGTTCTTCAAATTAGTAAAAGTATTTTTCAGTGTTTTGTCGTATCGCCAAAAATATCGTTATTGCTAAAATACCCTGAAATGTTGTGATATTATTTTAGGGACATATCGCCCACCCCTAGTGCCCACACATTACTTTCGCTTGAAAATTATTTTCTCTGCACCACAGCTATTTAACAATGTATTTCTGTCAAATTATTTCAAAATGTATTTCATAGTAAATGTTGCAGACACCCAAATGTTGATTCCCTGTATGAATACTGGAACTGTGGATGCTGAACCAAGCACTTGAGCATTGTACACACTTGTAATTGTGACAGCGATTAACAAACAATTAATATGCTTCAGTCATAATTTTGTATAACTATGTAAGCACTATTAAGAAACTTTATTAATTTTCTTATTTAATAATTCCGTTGATTTTCTTCCAGAATTCGAACAAGAACTTCATGCACTTAGGTTGAGAGCAGATGCATTAGCAGACATCAGCTAAACCTTGAACCATTTAACAGGACGGTCTACAGTCTACTGCATTGTTACGTTCTTGGAGCAAAAACGAGAAGGCACCAGAGGTCAAGGCTGTCCAAGCAATAAAAAAAAGAAAGCCAGTTGTGTGAAAAAAATGAAATTGAACCAGCTGTACTTTTGACAGATGGTATTGAGTCCCAAGTTAGCCGCAAAGAATTCTTTACCAAAATTAGCCAAAAAAAATTGTACCCGAGCTGACAGCAGCTCCAGCAATGAGAAATTACTCTCTGCCAGGCTGGAGGAACACAAAGAGCTCTGTACAATAGCAGTCCAATGTCCTTGTGCGCTGCTGTCTGAGGGACAATGAGTGAGACTGTCAGGCTTTCACTGGAGCATGTGAACGCACTCACACTGCTACTGAGTCATTATTGCAAATGCTACAAATCTGTTCACTTCAGTGTTGTGAGTATGATTTTACAACAGACTATGAGAAGGGCAAAAAAAGCCTTCTTAACTTTGAATGAAATTGAATTGCTGTGAAAAGAACATTCCTGGCCAATTTTGGTCCGGGGGAAAGGCGTCTGGTTTTTTAAGGGGAAATAAAAAAATAACTTGTAAACTAATGTGCATTAACATATTCATTTTTAGATCTGGAATCTTCCGACCCACAAACTGTCCACATGGATCTGTGTATTTTTGAAAATGGGAGATTTTCCTCTCTACATTTTTGAAAATATCGCAGTCCATTAATATGAAAATGACTATTACCATCCCAGTCCTGTAGAGGGCCATAGTGCTCCTAACAGAGAAGCATCAAAACACCATGATGCATGAGAGATACACAGAGGTGTTAATCCCAAATCACTTAACCCCTCCCTATTGCATTTTTTTTAATTGTGCTGCCTCCTTGTCTGAGTCTCTCCAATCACAGCGCTGGAGAGAGCAAAGACGGTGTTAAACATAGGAAAACAGACAGAAAGTGTGCTGAGAAATGAGAACTGATTATATACTTTGAAAAGAAAAATGGAGAAGAAAGAGAACAAAGCAAAAATGGCTAAAATCCAGAGTTTCAAGTCCTCGCTCCTCACTCCTAGGCTCTCGCGCTGAACTGAGCTGTGGCTCATTCTCAATTAAAGCAACAGGGCTGTTCAGACAGGTGGAGAACGGAGCTGTGGTGTTTGATTCTTGCCGTATTTTGACCAAAGTGTGTTAACTTTTGAAAAATGAGCTGCAATATATCCCCTTTCAAATGTAAAAGAAAAAGTTCAGTTGCATTCTCAACAAAATGGTGGATAGCCACAGACAACATACAAGTCCAGTGTTTACAATACCTTTTATTACGCTAGTGATATTTGGTGTACTGTATTAAATGGTAAAGTTGTATTGTAATAATATGATCTGGACTTTTAGCATTTGATTAATTCAAACTCCCACAGAAACAGCCTCTCAGCACGCAGTTACAAACATTGTGGTTTGGACATTTGCATATTGCAGTCTTCGCTGATATCAGGATTTCCGAAGCCAGTGTCTCAATGGTGATAAAAAAAGAATGGTGAGATGTGCAGTGCTACATTTCTTCCGATCTTTTTTTAGAACATTCGCAAGGTGTGTAACCTATCCTTCGGCGCAGTGTGCTGATATGACTAATATGTAAGAGTGCTCTTGCTTGTCGTGCCAATGAGTTGGCCTGATTTGAACTAGAGAAAGGGAGTAGAGCAGAGTGCCGAGCTTGCATTAAAACCTAATGGATGCTTGCCCTTCCTCTTGCTTTACAGATTTCTTTTTGGCTGCCTGCCTAGAGCTTCAGAAAGACGTTATTTGGCAGGCTGCACTGTCCCAATTCGAAAGCTTTCATGTGTGAGAGAGAGAGAGAGAGAGAGAGAGAGTAAAAAAAAAAACAAAACAAAACACACAGCTTATTCCAATTGAATTTAAAGAAAACGCTGCTTTTGTGGTTATTTTTAGCCGCAGCCTGGCGTATAATCCACATTCATCCACATTTGTGTGATAGCATTAACACTGTATTGAATTAGACGTGTTTGTTCAATGGCACTGGGTGTTTTGTGCTTGTTCAGTACAGATATGTACACTTTCTTGGATTATAATGCGACTAGGTTCTTGTAGAGCAGGTGGTATTCCGGACAAAGCAAGTGGGTGGTGCATAGCTATGTACAGATGAGTTAGTAATCTGTTGCTGAAGATGGCTTTTGAGGATTAGTGCTATGTCGCAGTCCCTTGAAACTGTTGTTTGGGTTTGTTTATGGGTTGAATCTATGGTGGTTCCTATTGCGTCTTTAGTTATAGAAACCCCATTCGGTTTTTACCACTTCAAAGCCGGTCGTCTTTTCATTCCTGAATATATAGAGCATATTTATAGAAGTTATGGCATGTCCATGGTCTGTAGGTACGAGTGTGTCCTCCCCAATGTTTACTTCCACTTTTGTGCGCTGAGATGCTGAGCTGAAAATACCTTGTTCTCAGAATACGCTCGCTGCGGTAGCTTTACATTATTTATAGCTTCACTTTTCATTTTTTCCAAGTGACCTCATTTCGGGGCGCCGATGCAGCTCCAGCGCTGAGGATGATGAGTTTGACAGGGACCGCAGCAAGAAGCAGCGAGATAAGAACAGGGACGACTCAGCCATTCTCCATTCAGCTACTGGGGTGAAAAACAACATATACGTCCTTCTTCCCTTGAAGGAACTGTTGCCCCTCCTTGGCATTCCCTTGACGCCTTCTTCCACCGGCAGGGCAAGCCCTCCAAACTGAGCCAGACTGTCCTTTTGACTGCTTGAAGGTGGTCTCTTCGGTGCGTCTGGATAGAATAGGCAAGTGCCCGTTGGAAAAATAAAACGAATGACTAATAAACAGCAGTGTGTGTGGATGTAGTGGAGAGGGTAAGGGAAGGGCACAGGGACGGCCTTCCCTCAGGATGTTCTCTCAACAGCAGCAGGAACCTGCTTGGAAACCCTGTGCTTTGAAGTGGTTTTCCCTCTGCAGCAAGATCCCAGAGAAATCCGGCATGCTTATATGGAACCTTAGAAGTTCCAGCGCTCTGTGAAGTCTCAATGATACCAGAATTGTCGTTACATGTTACAGCATGCTTTGTTCAGGGAGCTAATCATGGTAGAGATCCGCATCCTTATACTCCTGCCTTGGGTCGTAGTAGCAGAGGTTTCTGGAATCCTGAGACTAGTTTGCAAACAATGAGGTGTACACAACTGTCTTTTTGCTACAACCAAAGGAGTGATTGAAATCTAAGATCCCTCATTATTTTGACTTATCCGTATTCGAAACATCCGATAACTATGAACATATGTGGTTTTAGTTGCACAGCAGTACTTAATATGAAATGTGGCAGGTGCGTTCAACACACCAAATGGCAGTGAGCACACCCACACCCACACACACACAACTGTCCCGATAGCCATCTTTTGCAGGTTGATATATTTTTCTGGAAATAATTGATATAAACCAAAACATTGTTTTTTAAGACCATTTTATACCACAGATATAATGAAAATATGGGTGTAAATTCAATTTCACTCCTTTAATGAGCATGAACCTTTAGCAACAACAGTTTTATTAAGCATGTTCAGACATTTAAAACAGGCTACACTCCTACATCCAGGATTGTAAAGATGCCGGACATTTGTGCTTTACCTGTGAGTTGAAGAAATCTACTGGATGAGTGTGGTCTGATTTTGATCTTTACAGTATTAAGGTCAGCAAAAGTAATTGAAGTAGTGTTCATATGTTGTACAATAAGTCGATAATGTAATTATTGTGACAGGCCCACAAACACAAACTGGTGGGAGGCCCCCTCAGCATGTCCTTTCGATCCCATGCCCGCTTCTCAGGCCTTTAGGGCAGAGCTCTTCAAATCCAGACTTCGGGTCCAGGATCTAGGCCGGGATACAGAGTGGGCCATTTATATGGATACACCTTAATAAAATGGGAATGCTTGGTGATATTAACTTTCTGTTTGTGCCACATTAGTATATGGGAGGGGGGAAACTTTTCAAGATGGGTGGTGACCCATGTAAATAAAAACTTGTAAATAACTCATGAAAGAATACATTTACGTTAAAACCAAGCACACCATTGTTTTTCTTGTGAAATTCCCAATAGGTTTTATCACATGACCCTCTTCCCATTGAAAAAACAAAAGGTGGCTCCAAAATGGGCAACTTCAAAATGGCCACCATGGTCACCACCCATCTTGAAAAGTTTTCCCCCTCCCATATACTAATGTGCCACTAACAGGAAGTTAATATCACTAATCATTCCCATTTTATTAAGGTGTTACCATATAAATGGCCCACCCTGTACAATGACACTATCCCTGGCCAGTCGGGTGCATTAGCAGTTGCAACTATAGCACCATACCAGTGAGCTGAGAAACATTTTATGGGAGATTTTAAATAAATACGTAGATATGTACATTTGCCTGTCTATATTTCTTAAAAAACAATATAGCTTTCAGAAACTTCTGAAAGTTACTTCACAGGTTTCAGACGAGGCCTTTTTCTGATAATAGCTGATGATGTAATTATCCAGTGTGTCTTTGCTGTTGAGAAATTGTCCATAGCCTGTGGCTCTCTGGAGATGGAGCAGTACTCAACTTTCAGACTGGGAACTCTGCTTTGGGCAGTAGCCTGGAGATGCAGGACGAGCGTTGATGTGTATATATAAACCGTCTCGCTTGGTGTTATTTTCAGGGGCCGTCTCTGCTAAAATTAACATGACCAATTGCGACCCCCGAGCGGCACGCCTTGCAGTAGATCTCAGGGACCCAACGAGCCTCGCAGAGACGCTACTATATTTACACATCCGACTTGAAAGGGCACACACAAACTGATGTCATGAGGCAAGGCTAACCACAATCCGCCTTTTATCTGGGCTCACCCCGAGAGCAACAAGCCCCAACCGTTGACGTGGAAACAAAGAAGTGACTGTCTGAAGTGAAGTGGTTTCCTCCGTGCTCTGGAACAGGCCTGCTGATAGCAGTAGAGATAGATATGCTTCATTAGACCTGCCTCAGGGCTTTTTTTTATATGTCTGTAACAGGCATACAGGCATTTTCAATAAGTAACATATCAGCCATAAAGCTCTCATTACTCAATATAGCCCACATGCATTACATAAGGGCTCTTCTCCTTGGCATTGCAAACTCTTAAGTACAGAGAGATTCTGTCTGTGTGTGTGTGTGTCTCAGTGTATTTGCTCCTTATTTTAGAAGCCATCCATAGTGATAGAGCTGTCAGCGGGGTGCCTATTGGCAGTTATTTGTGCACATGGCTTCTTAGCAACTACAGTCTGCACGTCGGGTGCACGTTTGTGTGCACACAGTTGTATGCACAGTTTTGTGCATCCGCAGTCAAGTGTTGTGAACAAGAATACACTTGTTTGCTACATTTCAGTTTATTTGTTAAATTATTATTATTTAAATTCACTATTTAATAAATTATATGATTAAGAACATGGAGTGATTTTACCATGACATTTTATCTCTACTAGTGCATTTAATAGCAGCATTAGTAGTAATAGTAGTAGTAATATAAATAGCAATAGTAGAATATAAATGTACGTTTATATATATATCCTGACATTGTATATAAACAGTTATTGGACACTGATAGAGACACAGAGCCCCCTTCTGCTGGAGTTAAAGCTATTCTCTCTCTCTCTCTCACACACACACTCGCATGTTAACACCACACCATGGCATTTGTGTATCAGCAGGCTGCGAGTAGTTGAGGCAGCCTCTGTTCTGTCCTGTGTAAGGGCTGTGATAATTATATTAGGCTGTCTGTGCTGCTGCTGCTGTTGGAGACGTGCTGTAAAGTTGACAGATGTGGGTTGTTTGCCTGTGCTGTATGTCAGCCTTGTACATGCAACCACAAACAGATGCCAGACTGATTGTAAAGCTGTACATTTGTAACATGTGTGTACCTCAAGCTTTTATGGCTGAAATTATGATTAAAACACATAACGAATTCAAAATTACAAACTTTTAGAATAAGTATGTGTGTGTTATACTGATGAAATGTGCATTTGTATGGATGCATCTGACTTATATGGACGTACTAACTTTGTTCGGTGGATATATACATGAAAATGAGCACATTGACACTGGCACTATGTATGTATGTAATTATAAGGAATTCACCGTAAAATCAGAAATGGCATATTTGTTGTGCAAGCAGAATGTTAAGGTGCCATTTGCAATAATAAGAATATAATATTTAAAAAAAAACAAATAAAACATTGTGATAATAGCTCATTTTTATTTGTTTGCATAATGGGTTTGGTAACAAAATACCAAATGTACAAAAAACAAAAAAACACAGGGTAATATGTACAAAATGAAAGAATTCTTTAACAACAAAATTGTGAGTATGAGGACATAATTCCTGAGTCAGAACATTCACTCATATCATTTGTTTTGTATTTGTTGTTATTAAGTGTGGAGATTTAAGAGTATTTTTAGTATAATTGTTTATATTTGCCGTTTATATACATTATGTACAACTAAACTTTCTGCACTTTTATTTGTGGTAGATTTATTGTTACATTACCTTTCTTTAAAAAAAAACCCCACAATCTTTGTAAGTTAACATTGTTTACAAAAATAACATTTTTTTTACAGATTTTTTGTTTTTGTTTTTACTGAATATTTTGTTATCACAAAAATAACCTAAAGTATTGTGATATGACTTTAGGGCCATATCGCCAACCCCTATCTAAGGGAATGCTGAGCTTCCACATTTTATTCATATTTCCTCATTTGTAAACTCTATAAAATATTTTTTTACCAACTATCGGCTGCTTCCGCAAGGGGTCACCACAGCTGACCATGACGCCGACCCAGTTGATGATTCATAAAGGCAGGCTTGGCTCATGTTTTACACTGGGTGCCCCCCCTCCCATCCAGGCACAACCCTCCAGGAATCAGTACCAAGTGCGACCCCAGTGGCTGGGGAGTAGATGTGGAACTCTCACTGTTCATCTGAACTCTACACAGACAATGATTTAGGCAAGACCCAGAACCAGGCGCCTAGAGCCCCAGAGCTGTGAGGCAGCGAGAACCCTGACACTAATCCGAGCAAGTGCATTTTATAAACGTTAGTATATCGTTATTCAGTCCTATTTTTTCTACATATTAGTATTGACAATATTGATGATTCTATTATGGATCCTTCCTTAGATTTTCTTAAGCTCTCCTGTTGTCAGACTGGGTTTTTTTGTCATTCTTAATACATATGCAGAAGGTATGAATCTACATTGGATTGATTACAGATAACACACAATGAGCTGCATCCCTAGTATAAATCTGAGCCAAGGTCTCTCAAGGCAGTCGGCTGTGTAATGCACTCAAGGTTTACAGTCGAGTCTGAGCTGTTTTTCTTTTTTTCCCAGCCACCACTGAATCTTATGCTTTGACGTTGTAATTTGCCTGTGATGACCCTGTGTGTGTGCGTTGTGCTCGAGCTGAAGGTCATGATGACGAGTGTGAAAAGCTGCAGTGCTGTCTGGCTCAGATAGAGAGAGAATGTAGAGGGGACTAGAGAAAGAGATAGACAGGAGAGGGAGGGGGATATAGTGAGGAAAAATGGAGAGAAAGAAAGATGGAGACAGGAGAAGTATGGGGAAAAACTGAGAGAGAGAAAGAGAGAGAGACCAAAGGACATGGGTGGAGATAGAAAAGGTGTACAGAGAGAGACAGACATTTATGTGAGAGAGACAGACAGATGGAGAGAGAGAGAGACAAAGAGACAGAACAAAGCAGCTCCTGTCTTCGTCTGGTCGGCTAATGGCACAGATCGTCTCATACATTCAGACCAACGTCAGCACGTTCCCATCTCTGACGAAGGAACGAACTGACGAATAAACCAGCGCTTCCGCCGTCGCTCGCACATTCTCTTGTTCTGCAGGAAAACGAGAACAAAGACTACAGTGGGAAAGACACTCTCATTTTATATTCTCTTTTATCACTCTCTCTCTTTCTCTCTCTTCCTCTGAGATAGAATGGTTGGGTTTGTAGAAATGAGGGCAGGAGAGGGTGAGGGAGGGAGGGAGAAAGTGGTGAAGAGACTACAGCTCTGAGTCTTGCAGATGGAGATGAGTAAAGCTTATCCTTAGTCTCCTGTGGTGTGTGTGTGTGTGTGTTTGTACCTGTTGGTGTGCCAGTGAAGCAGATCAGGGGATTTGTCTTTACATGTGCATTGTGCACTAACTCTCAGCAAATCCAAGAAAACAAGACCCATTGTTTCCTATTTGTGTGTATGCAGGTGCCTACCGATATATTGTCCATATTGGTATCACTCTCACATAAAACTGATATTTTGTTTTCATGATGTTGATAAATAAATAAAAATGCAATGACCATCTGTGTGAGCTTTACAGCAGGAGTCATTTTGGGAGAAATGTTATTATCTGCAGAAATTTCATTGTGAAATGGCTCCTGATTAATACACGGGGTTGGGAACCAGAGGTCAAAACACAGGCGACAGTATATAATTGCTGTATTATTTATTCATGAGGTTTATTTGAAATGTTGATAATCTGTTTTCATAACTGTCTATAACTATAACAGCAATTACTTTCCGTGACAAGGGACATATTATGAAAAATCTCTTTTTGCATATTTATACATAGTCAGAAAATAAGACACGTTAAATAGACACCTTTATGGTTGTCCCGCCTCCTCGTCTGAATCTTTCCAAATAGTTGAGTATTGATAAAAAAAAAAAAAACAGAGAAGAAAGAGAACCAAGCAAAAATGTAAAAAAAAAAGAGCTGCTTCTCCTCAGTCTTCACTTCCTCATTCCTCACTCCTCACTCCTCTTGCGTTGAACATAGCTGTGGCTCATTCTTACTTCAAGGCGCTGAAACCGGTCATTCTGGACAGGCCTGTTTACACAGGGGGAGAATGGTATTCAATACGATCCTTGTACTTAACAATTTCATTAAGACCCCAGAACTATGTTCACTTGTGGAAAAGGGATATAATATTATGTCCCCTTTATAAATAAATAAATAAAAAGTGTTAAATATCACAATATAATTTGGGTGTCACAGTTTCCCCATTTGCCACAGACTCTGTATGCTTTAGGGTTGTAGCTAATCTTGTCGGTTAGTAATCACAGTCATTGCTGCACGCTGGCTCTGTGTGTGCGGGTTTTGCTGTGCTGGTCAGTGTGTGTGAGTGGCAGATGGAGAGCAGGGTGTTAGCTCAGGGCTCTGAGAGGGGATTTTGGGGTCAGCTGGCTGGGACTGAGTGATTGGGGGACTACAACCTTCAACCAGAGAAATGGTCCTGAGTCCTGGGATTAGGAATGTGCAGGGGTAATTGAATGCTGCTACCGTTTGCAGGTGTCTGTTTTCAGAGACTGAAATCACTAGACGGTGGGATAGTTTGTCTTTATCATAGTGTAGACGATCAAAAACTGCCTTTAAAGAATTCAGTACGCGTCTGGTTTGATGTCTGATTTACTTCCGTATCTGTATTTCGATTGTCCTGGAACCGAGTAACTGACATTAAGGCCGTTGACCTGCAATGAATCTTTTATTGTACATGGTATTTCAGTTCATCTTTTCCACTTTATTATTGTTTGGTTATTTTTTTTTATCCCTTTATTGCTTATGTCATACTGGAGCAGTGTTTTATTTGGCAGCTGATTTAGATTTAGTTGTCGTCTTCTATGTGTTTGAAACTGTGCCGTATTCACTATATAGTGCACTATTTTGAGGTTCTGCCTTTTTTGTATGAGTGTCCCAAAATGTAGTGGACAATTTTAAGTGTGCTCAAGCCCTCAATGCACTGTAAAAAGTACTCTATGTACACTAGTGGATATCAGGAGAATAATCCATTGTGTTGTTTGGTAAAACCCGTGTAAAATTTACTCTCCTGAATTCAGTTCCCTTTAATTGTGCACTATGTAATGAGTAATATAGGGAATAAGAGAGCCATTTTTGACAGATCATTAGTATTTTGGCTAAAATGTGTATTAGATTTAGTCGAATCTTAGTCATTTAATATTTGTTATTTTTAAAGGTTTTACTATTTTAGACGTATTATTTATGACCAAGTGTCATGAAAAAAGAGTGATATTTAAAACATGTTAAAATCCATGACTATACATGGAATTTGGCCATTTCCTTCTTAAAATATTTTTGGGATTTATTTAACATGAACGTTTATGTTCAAAGTACACTGTAGAAGGCGCCTGTGAACGGAGACAGCGTCGACTCCATCTATGAATCATTGAATCCTTTGCCAACAGATAAAGGAATGATGTTCAAAGGAATGATTCTTGGGAGTCGACTCCTTGTTACTACACCGTTTTCCGTTTTTCATTTACTTGTAATTTTTTGTAAATATAAGGTTATTAGGGTTATTAGCCTATCCGTTCCCTTCCATTTTTATTTAGTTCTCGTCTACGAATATTTTTCATCATAGATTTGGTTAACGGAATCAACAATGAATTGGAGTAGCATTGATGTGTCAGCCCCAGAGCTTTGGTGTTACTGGCCTTCTCTAGAGCCCTGGGGACCAGAGACCATGCATTCAAAATGGAGCTGAGGGAGCAAGAGAGTGTGTGCGTAATGGTGAACTCTGCGTGGAGGGGCAGTTTTATCCAATTACCGAGTGTCCAAGCCTGCGAAGATTTGCTGGGTGACATCTCAGGACAGGTTGAGTGTGTAGTGAAGCAGGCAGCTGGCAGACAGATTAGCAGGCTCTATGCCTCTGTAGCCAAAGGGGGGATATTCCTGGGCCATTCACTGCTGTCACTCACTCTGCTTTAATCCACGGCAACCACTCCCCCGTCACTGCTGCCAGCCAAACATTACACTGCAGTATTGATCAGGAACAGAATAAAGGCCAGCCGTCTGAAAGTTCTCCATCCACAGCGACACAAAAGCTGGGAAATACCTTCTACGGCTTTAAAAGATCAGTGTTTATTCTCCTGACAGTAATCACAGCTGGGCAGAACTATTACCACACTGTCTTAATCATTTGAATAGGCAAACAGGGCTGAAATGTAAAGCTGTGGATCAACGACGGCCAACCCATCAGACACAAAGAGCCAGATAAACAAACACATTACTACCACGAGTCACAAGCTATATATTTACACAAATGTGTGTCGTAAACCGAGAGTTTTGGAATCAGTTTTCACTTTTTACAGTTGATATTTTACAGTTTTTGAATGGCCCAAATGAGGGTGTAGGCTTGATCTCACCTGGGATCTGAAGGTTGTGGGTTCCAATCCCGTTCCAGCTGTCTCTGAGGAGATGTGGGTTTCCTCCAGGTGCTCCTGTTTCCTCCCATGGGAAAACACACATTGGTAGGTGGATTGGCGACCCCACCCCCACCCAGAAATAAAATAAAATAAATAAATAAATAAGTGTCCATAGCTGTGTGTGTGTGTCGCCCTGTGAAGGACTGGCATCCCCTCTAAGGTGTGTCCCTGCTTTGCTCACAGTGATTCCGGGTAGGCTCCAGACCCACCGCGACCCTGAACTCGATAAGGGTTACAGACAATGAATAAATGAAATATATATTACTGAATTTCTAATGGGAAATCAATAACAAGTGAGGACAAAATAAATAACCTCAGCAGAGGACTGATAAATGCTGATCGTTAAATAGTTTATTTACAGATTTTACATTAAGATCTATCTATTTATCAATTTATTTATTGTGGGTGTACTGTCACTTTAAGACAGTGTTGTTTCAGGCTTGAACTTGGTCCTGTGGGGGAGCATTGAAGATCAGGGTGAAATGAGGATAAGAATGAGACCTTAACCGTTTGTGAACCAAATACATTGACTAGACATTGATGATTGTAATTTTTGGCCAATGGACGATGCAGTAGCCGCAGGATGTTGATAGGGACATGGCCACCGAGCCCAAACGTACACAACTATGTTTTTGTTTGGAACGGATGAGCCGCACTTGTACAGGAAAAGAGACGCATGCGGTTTGTGAGCCACGGGTTGGCCACCCCTGCTGTAGAGCAGTGGAGACTGATCAGTGTGTCGTTGGGTCAAGTTTTCCTGACATCAGGGAAAGCCCAAAGCATCCGGAAGCATCCTTCTCACCTCTCCCACGGACTGTTTATACTCTTTCCTTCTGGAAGAAGGCTGTGGAGCATCAGGTCAAGTCTTCCAGACCCTTCCCACAGGCGCTCAGACTGCTCAACTCCTCTGTCTGATGGGCTTCCAGACACTCAGGGGCCTATGCTTTTTTTACAACAGTTAACCGATTTATGCACAAGTCACAGCTGCTGTAGACGGCTCTCGTCCATTTTATCGGCTCCACAGTGATCAGTTGTACAATTACAGACTGTAGTTCACCTGTTTCTCTGCATACTTTCTCATCCCCATTTCACCCTGCTGGTCCCCATAGGACCTCGACAGAGCAGGTATGATTTGGATGGTGGGTCATCCTCAGCGCTGCAGTGACTCTGTATTACGCTGGTATGAGTGAATCAGACACAGCAGGACTGCTCGAGTTTTAAACACCGTTTCCACTTACTGGAACACGTACCTCGTCGGCCCACCTTGTAGATGTATAGTCGGGGACAGCAGCTCATCTGTCGCTGCACAGTTTGTCTTGGTCATCCTCTAGTGGACACAGGACGCTGCCCACAGGACACTGTTGGCTGGATATTTTTGGATGGTGATAAGAAAGTATGCAGAGAAACCTATGGACTGCAGTCTGTAATTGTAGATTTCCCTGACCTGTATGGTCAGTGGAGCTGAAGATTAAATGCTGTGTATTGTTTTCTGTATTTACAGTCCATTTGCACTTTTTTGTGCTGTTCTTCTTTCTTAAATGTAGCACCTGGGATAATTATATTTCCTTCCTCTCTCATCACCAGAATTAGCTTTTCTTCTGCTCTACACAGACCACTGACATCATCCTTCACTCCCCGAGCTGCTTGTGATCTCGGCACTTTGCCTGGTTTTCATTTTGGTGGCAGTCAGAGCTGAGATGATGTGATGAGTTGCTGTTTGGACATAAAGGGGAAGGATGAGTCAGCGCAGAATATGATGAGTCTGCGTATTCCAGTGAAAAATCGAGCATTTAACATTTAGGTTAATTTCACTGTTTCCTTTTGCAGTGAAAAGGGGGATTCCACTTGCACTTCCTACAATCACCTTTTTCTGGTGGAATTTCCCTGTCGACCGTTGGGCTCTTAAATTTCTAGCTTTCTGTCATACATTGCCAGAGTGAATATTAGTCGTATGCTAAATGTAGGGTGCAACAGGTCAAATGACACATTTTGTTGAACACATCCTCTTCAGAGAACACTCTTCTGTTCATTTTCCTGCACGGTTACCGAGCTAAATTTGACATATTGGATAAAATAAATCAAAATACCATGCCGTATTCTGTGTAGATATATATATATATGCTGTCAAAATGAATTCAATTCAATATGTCAATTTGTCAATATGTTAACGCATGCAATTAATTAACCATTTGACACAACAACTTCCTCCTATAATTCACTTGTTTTACGGAGTGTAGTGATGTAATTAGTGCGTTAGTAGTTTTATTTACTGATGTAAACACAGAGGCTAGATTTAAGCTAGATCAAATTTTATTTACGTTGAAATATATATTAAATATCATAAATGACTCTCACTCTTACCCTCTCTCTTCTCTCTCAGATCACACCACACACTTCTCTCCCTCCTGAAAATATGAGTACTAGTATTTTAGTTTTTTTTGTAGTGGTTAAATTATTTTAATCAATAGACACTGCTAATATAAATGTAATTCCATTATGTGAAGCTTACATTGATTCTTTTATTTAACATTAAAATATCCGTTATTAAGGTCTTAACAAGGGACAATCCAATTTATCACAGCAAATTGTGTGATTAATTTGTAATTTTATTTTAATTGACAGAAAGCTTTAATATGGTTATTAGATATTGTTGATATTCTTTATTTCTTGATTAATTTTTAATACTGTAGGTATACATGTCTTTAAAACCTAAAAAAAAGAAAAGCGAAAACTTTGTGAAGTGGAATAGGGTGAATTTACACATTTTCCATACAGTTGTATATACACCAACGCATGCTGTTATTGTTTGTGCTCACGTTTCTGCAGGTACCGTGTTTCCAAAAACAAACCCGCTGCTGACAGTGCTCAAAATCCTGAAACTGCCTTAAAAAGTGAATTAAAAACGGAATTATTTCTAGCAGTGACAAGTCTCACCTGAAGCACATTGAAGTTCTGAGAGTGCTGGAGCAGTAGTAAAGGCATGGTCTTGGTTTCCAGTGCTGATGTACGAGTTTGAGGTTAAAGTGTCCTGTGGGTCTGGCTGGCCTTGCATATATATTGCTAGCTTTAGCCAGAACCCAGTGCTCAGAGTCTCGGGACTCTACCGACAGAGAGTGAATTCGTGTTTAACTCTCTGTGGGTTGAACATTCAGGCCTTGTTTACACTCTGCACTAACATGGATCCTGCCTCTGGGTGTTAGTTCATAGGAATGGACGTGGATATTGACTCCTGAGCGTCTTGATTGATTGCTAACATCTGTCGTCTGTCAATAAAACATTCAGTGATTAGTTAGAGTTCCGTTTACATTTTCCCCGTGAAGCGCAGACCTTCATAAACTCGCTCTCTTATCTGAAACGTGGAGGTGTGTGGGCTTTGACTGGAGGGAGTTGTGTGTGTGGCCTTAAAAAGCTTGCGCTCTGTTTCGACTTGCACTGGCGCGCCGTGCTGCAGTTGGCCTCACTCTTTGCCTCATTTTTCATCTCCTGTCACATCAGTCTGTGTGTGTCTTCAGCGACCTTGCCGGGGGGGCCGTGTGGGCGTAGCGTGGCTGCCAGACTTCTACACTTCACCACTGATAGCTCAGGCTGAACACACGGTAACTCTTAGTTAATTCAGCCAGTAGTAGTACAATAGGTGAGGACATTTTCTCAATACATGATAACATGTCCTGAAAAAAATGTGTCTTATCGCCTCATTGATGTTTGGAAGGTCTCTCTGTTTTTGATAGTATTGGTTGAGTGCAGTAGGGTAACACTGCTGATTTCAGCATGGCAGACAGTGCTACAACAGGCAAGGCATGGAACAATACAGTTGCCTACCTTTGTAACTATGTTCAGTCACACTGGACAAGATGTTCTGCTAAATATCGCACAAGTAAAGGAGGTCATTTTATGCTTCTGCGTCGAACCTAGACTCAAACCATCCTCAGTTCGGTGAACATGAACATGAAGTTGAACTGTGGAAGTCCAAAAATATTAACTCCAGCAAAGGTAAAAAAAAAAAAAAAACTTGCCACAAGGAGTGGGAAAACAGCAGAAAAATCTTTGTTTGCCATCTTTGTTTCTTTTCTTGTACCGCATGTAAACTACACTTTGTTCCAAATAGCACCCTACTCCCTACATAGTTCACTTCCATCCATCATCTGTAACCCTTATTCATTTCAGGGTCGCGGTGGGTCACCTGGAATCATTGGGCGCAAGGCGGGAATACACCCTGGAGGGGGCGCTAGTCCTTCACAGGACAACACACTCACACACTCACACATACTGACACTTTTGAGTCGCCAGTCCACCTACAAACGTGTGTTTTTTGGACTGTGGGAGGAAACCGGAGCACCTGAAGGAAACCCACGCAGACACAGGGAAAACACACCACACTCCTCACAGTCAGTCACCCAGAGGAAACCCACACAGACACAGGGAGAACACACCACACTCCTCACAGACAGTAACCCGGAGGAAACCCACGCAGACACAGGGAGAACACACCACACTCCTCATAGACAGTCACCCAGAGGAAATTCACGCAGACACAGGGAGAACACACCACGCTCCTCACAGACCCGGAGCGGGAATCGAACCCACAACCTCCAGGTGTGTGACTGCGACACTACCTGCTGCACCACCGTGCCGCCATAGTTCACTTCAACATTGATAAAACTAATAATACTACTACTACACCACTACACTGTGCACTACATAGAGTGGAAGAACATGGAGGTCTAATTGCAGAGAAACGCAAACACAACAAAGCATAAGTATAAACAACAGCATAGGGCGCTTGCGCAGGGTACGCAGTCAATTCAGAAGCATAAATCAACCTTAAATGTAAAAGTAATTGATATTACACTAGAGACTCTGCTGGACTGTTTTATTATTATCTCTATGAATGGGAAGAGAAAGGCCACATTAATATTTCGAAAACACATTAGAAATCACTGGAAAAACAGGACAAATCTGCTTGATTAATTTGTGTCATTGGATTCATGTATTCATGTAATCAAAAAAAAAATAATAATAATAAAAAAATCCCCTGTTAACGACACCATGTTTACATGCTTTCTCATTTTATTTTTCAACCAATGACCTCCCTTCTCCCTTATTACCGTCTCTGTCCGTGCTTACTGTGGTGTACTCGGGAGATAACGATAAAGCACATTGTCATTTCGCCCACTCCTACATTCCCATGACCAATTATTGCACTTCATGCCGATGACGCTAGCCTTTCGTCTTGTTGCTGCATGGAGCCGGCCCACAGTAAACGCAGTCAAGTCTCAAGCGAGCCAGCAGAGGCTTCTAAAGGCCTGTTCTAGGACTTGAAGCAGCGCCTGTGTCAGAGGGGGTAATTCAGCCTGGTTGCTGTTTGAAAGCGGAAAGTTGGGCTCTGCTGCGGTTTTAATGAGGCTGCGTGCGTATTGAAAAATTGAGCGCGTGGTTGTGATTTGGGGCTCCTTCAGGGAGCGGGCGCTCTGACGTTTCTCAGAGTGAAAACGGCCTTTGATCATGCTGGAGCACTCTCTGGGCTTCTCTCTGTTCTCTGAGCATGACAGCCCCGCTGCCAAGAACACACTGCAGCACACACTCCCCGCACTTCTACAGTGTACTGAGAGAGAGAGGAGAAGGAAAGAAAGTAGAGGGAAGGAAAGGGAGAGGAGTTAAATTGAAGGAAAGAAGGAAGAATAGAAAGGAAGTGATGAGTGTGACAGATATAAAGAAGTGAAGAGAGAAAGAGTACAAGAGACAGAGTGAAAAATAGAAGGGTGTGTGTATGTGTGTATGAACTGTACACACTGTAGCCCCCCCTGTTTCTCTGCATACTTTCACCCTGGTCTTCAGTGATCAAGACCCCCTCAGGACCACTACAGAGCAGGTGTTATTTTGGTGATGTTGCCGTGACACAGGGCCCTGGTGGTGTTGTGTTTGTCCATTTACTATACACTCTGTTTAACACACCTACTTTGTTAATCCACAAAGTATATGTCCATACACATTCATAATCTCTAATGCCCAAGGTCGGGACTAGGGTTGGGTACCGTATACCAGGGTACATAGACGGTATCTCAAAATGAGGGCGGTATTTATGACGTGTGGTGTGTCAAATTTCTGTTCTGGAAAAGTGTTAATTCATGTACAATTAAGAGAGCCACAGGGAGGGGGCGCTCTGGAGGCTGAAATCACTGACTGTGATTTCACACTCTGGAAATGGGTGGTGGGGGGAACACAATTGCAGTAGCCCACTGCAGCGCTGAGTTTGGGTTAAAAGAGAGTGGAATGAAGCTGAAAACAGACAAAATACTCAGAAGACCCTTCACTTGACTTTTTCCTCACAGGTATGAGGTTTTATCCTCTAATTATATGTGTTTTGAGCTTCAGTTTGCTGGAAAATCATCTGCTGTGGTGTGCTAAACCACAAGTGCCTGTTAGTTGGCCAGCTATACTTCTAAACAGTGTAGCACATGTTTTATTCAATGTTCCTTCAGCACCAGTCGCTGAAATGTGCTCTCTCTGAAAATTTTAGGAACTGCACAGTGCCGAAAACCCTTCACTCGAGGCTCACACAGCCCAACAGTACATCCCCATCCCATGGTAATATAATATAAATATATACTTCCTTGTATCTACACAAATAGAAGCACAAGAAATAACCACGGTGAGTTTATCCGAGTCTCCTATGGAAAGCGAGTTGTGTGTTTTGTTCGGGAGTTTGGGGGTCATGCAGTGTGTGACACAGTCTGTTTATAATCCTCCCTGTTTTTAAAAGTCACGTAGTGTTGTTTTCTGGGTTATTTGGATTCATGATTGTGTCGTGTAGTATAGCAGTGGACAGAAGGTTTGTGTTCCAACAGTGTGTAACACTTACAGTCTGGAGGCAGCCCTGTCCAGACTCCATGTCCTGTGTTCTTTTCAGACACTCTTTAATTTACAGAGTGCATGCACATTAGACCTTGTATCACTGCCATGAGTCATGCTGGAAGCGAGTGTTTGGCTACCTGTGATAAGATTAGTTACACTTTACTCACCACCGCCCTTTTCCTGCTACACACACACACACACGCTCTCTCGCTCTCTTAGAGTTGCCTGACACTCTGCAGCACTCCGCTCCTACAAATAAGCGTCTGAAAAAAGCTTGACAGCTGAAGGAGACTGAAAGGGAATGAGAGATACAGAGTAGGAGAGAGAGAAGAAGAAGGAGGGAGGGAGAAGGGGCCAAAAGAAGAGAGGAGAAGAGAAGAGGAGGGCCTGTACTCTGCCTTTTTTTTTTTTTCCTGTGTGTGGGTCTGAAGAGCTTCCTGTTGGCTGCAGTGTGTGTGTGTGTGTGTGTGTGTGAGAGCAGAACAGTTGAGCGCTTGTGTAAGCAGGAGGAAGCAGGCGGCTTTGACCCAGATCCAGTCCGATCCTCCGGAACCCTCGGACACACCGAGAGAGAGAGAGTGGAGGGGATAGGAGAGAGAAGCTAGAGGGGGAGGGTGTTGTGTGGGAGAGCGAGAGAGAGAGAGAAGCGAGCTAGTGAGGGAGGGAGAGAGTGGCTTTGCTTCTCCTTCCACTCGTCCTCCTCCTTGCCCTGTTTTCTTTCAGCTCTGCGGCAGGCTCCTTTCTTCTGTCTTTTTTATTTTTTATTTTTTTGCCCCCCCCCCCCCTTTTTTTTTCCCCTGGTCAGCCTCTTAAAATGTCGGCCATGCGGCCGGCGCAGGAGCGAACACACTGTTCTCTCAAAGCTCGTTTCTTCATCTTTTAAAGAAGGCTTTCTGGAAAAGACTTCTAGAATTCCTTCACCATCTACTCGTCTACAGTGACAGGACAGGACCGGACCTTCTGGTTTTGGGATTTTTGGCTTGATTTTGAGGTCAGCAAATCAGCACAGAGGTAAAGAAAAAAAACAAAACAGAAACCTGTGTCCTTATACGTTAACATCAACTGTTCATAGAGAAATGTCTGTACTTTGTAAAGGTTAGTGCTTAACTTTGCTGCTGAAGGGTTAACTTGGTGCCGTGCCTATGTTCACGCCCTTTTTTTCTTTTGGGAACAGTGTTTTGAGAACAGTCTGGACACGTGCGCTGGTTTCTCACAGGATGTTTATCAGCTCTAATGCGATGTTGCGTCTGGAGTTTTCTCTTCGTTAGCCCCGGCAGAGTTTTATTTCAACCTACTTCTCCTTCTTCTTCTTCATGGGTTGGCCTACGTCAGCAGGCTTGTTGTGTAATAGCAGGCAGCGGGCTGAGAGCCATCTTGATTTATCCCCCTGTGTGTGTATCTGTGTGTGTGTGTGTGTGTGTGTGTGTGGGACTGCTAGGGACTTTTCCTGCCTTGTGCTTATTGAATCACTGCAGTGGAGAGATGGTCTGTGTATCAGAGAGAGAGAGAGAGGGAATCCAGACTGAGTGTGTCCAGCTGGTGCAGCTGTGTGGAAAGCCCCTGGGAAGTGTTAGGGCTTGATAAGGCAACGTTGTTGAGGGCCAGAGGCTTGTCCAGCTGAAGGTGGGGTCCCGACAGGTCTGGGCTGAGACTGGCCTCTGCTTTTAAAGAAGTATGTCTTGTGTTTTTTAGCCTAATCTGTCCCTCGCATTTTTAGCTTCCATTGGTTCCCATGGACACTTTTTTTCCCCCCCTGCTCTGAGACAACATTGTAGAAGAAGCAGGGCTTTGGTAAATGCCCATTGGCTTAAATTTGAAGGCATTTTATGTCCAGAAACAATGAAGCGTTCATGATTTTCAGCTGTATTATAGCACAATGGTATACACAGAGAAGACCAAACTTCAGCAGTGGATACCGGGTGTTTAGAATAATGTTCTCCAACTTTACACATAAAGAACTGGGAATGTGTGGTCTTGTGGAACCAGTCATGATCCCGTCGTGAGAATGTCTTGAAAGAGTTGTGAGAAAGTTTAGGCGTAGCATGGGTGGGAAAGTAGATTTATTAGGGTGGGAACAAACTGAATGAGGACGGAGCTCGAAGCAGAGAGTGATAGTACAGACAACAAAACAAGGGTTTAATGGCTGAAATGTCCTCTTAAAAAAAAAAATAATAATAATAATAGTTATTTTTATTATAATAATAATCATATAACAACACGTATCTCCAAAATGGTAACTTTACAGGACAAGAAAAAACCTTAACTCTTAACTTTCAATGTAAAATTGGAGCATTTCTATTGGTCCACAAAAATGGAGATATATTTTTATTTGGAGATGAGGTAAATGTAAACAGCACCGCTAGCTTCTCTGTTACAGCACTGTTTGCAGTGTTCTAGAACATTCTCTGAGCTGCATACCACTAATTTACCTCAGGATTACTTAAAGTTTACCTCAGAATTACTAATTTACCTCAGAATTACTTTAAATTCAATATTTTGTAGATCACAGTAGCGTATTTACAGATGAAAAGTTATGGCTATAACTATGGGCGTTCAAAAATGAACATGCGAACCCAGATATGAAACTAGGACCTGTTCACTATGTAGTGAACTATTTTCAGAGTTACTACTTTATAGCCATGTCTAAAATCATAGCAGTGACTATCCAGTGCACTTTTACAAACCCACAATCACACTGCTGTTGGTAAAATGCCTAGACACAACACCTTTAATTAATAATTATTTAAAAAGTCTCAGTCTCTCACCGTCTTGAAATCAGCACGAAGACGTTAGAAATTCAAGGCTAAATCTCACTTTGAACATAGACATTATTAAGGAGGTGAAATGTTCCAATCCAATACAGTCCAAAGATTAGGATGTGCTTGATGTGCTCGACATCGTTGTCCAACATTTGCCTCTTGCAATACCAAATTATTACTGTGATTATTCCTGTCATATCAATGTGACCAGTATTGGAAGACACTGTAATGTTTGTGTTTAATGGAGTAGAGGGGGGTGGGGGGTGTTTAAGGATTTAAGGAGCAAGGAGCTGTGTTTATTTTCCCATGATACTGCTTTATATAGTGCGCCTGGTTTTACAATGTAGGGCAGGTCCTCTCTTTCTCTTTCTCTCTCTCTCTCTCTCTCTCTCTCTCTCTCTCTCTCTCTGGAGAGTCTAGACTCAGGCATGGACAGTGTGTAATCTGGATGATCCACTAAGATTGCTGAAGTGTGTGCTTGTGTTTGTGTGTGTGAGAGAGAGAGGGAGAGAGAGATAGAGAGCTGAAGGAGGTGGGGCAGGACTGCACTATGACCCATTTAGCAATGGGTTCCTCAGTGTAGCCCTGTCCAGTATATGTCTGTTTGTAATTATACCTTTTCAGAGAGAGAGAGAAAGAAAGAGAGTTCTTTGCAGCATGATGCTAGTCATTTAAAGCCTTTCTTCTGTCGGTGTTGACTCTGTTGCTGAGGTCATCATAGTTCATAGCAGTTGAAGAGATTAAAGTGTGTATGTGCTGGTTGTGGGTGTGATGAGGTGATCATTGCGTGACCTCGTGCGCAACAGTGTGTGATGGTGTTAGCTCCACTACGTCAGTGCTGTTATTACAGGGTCAGTTTACTGTGTACGGTGAGTGACCTCATCAGAAATCCATTATAACAAACTAATTATTATTCGTTTACCGATATGGAAATGTGTGTTGAAGTCGATAAGTGATATTTGCAGACGACAATACATAGCACACACACACACTGTATATTTATATGAAAGGAATGCTTGAGAGATATGAAACTACCCCATGTTTGCTTTTTTTTTTGGCTCTATTTTTGCTCTCTCCACACACACACATACACACAGATGCACATTTTGGTTTGTAATGTGAGAACCTGAGAAGTTCTTCTGACTATTCTCAGTCAGGCAGCAGGAATGTGAAGCTGCCTCTAGAGCCAGTCATGTTGGATGTACTCGCGCACACACACACACACACACACACACACACACACACACACACACACCCACACATTCGCACACTAGACACCCACAGAAACACACACACACCTATATATACAGACACAAAGGTTTGTGGTTTGCCCAGAAGCTCAGGAGACAGGAAGTGTGCCTGTTGCCTGAAGAGGAAACACACACAGACACACACCCACACACACACGCACACACACACTCTTCCTCCAAACACCTGTCATCTTCACAGCATGCTCTGCAGTGGCAATTTATGGGAAATTAGAGATGAAAATTCGATACTTAGGTATTTTTTGCGTCTCTTATTTTCCAGCATCAGGAAACAAAGCAGAAAATATCCATTTGATAGAAAATGTATTTAATAGAAGCCTCAGCAATGAGCTATAATCCACGCTTTATCTTTATTGCAGCTTCTGTTGCTTTGGAGAGCTGTCCGTTTTACGAAGAACATCTGCAGGGAGTTTATTTCAGACGTGCAGTGTGAATGTGAATGTAATTCCACCGTGATACATAGACTTATTAGTCCATAAACCTCAATCACACGTCCATTTTTTGTTGTAGTGTTGTAGTGGTTTCTAGTGTCCTTGTGTTGCTTATTTCCTAATTAATCCTAGTAATTGTATCCTTGTGTACACAGCAGTATTGTGGATACACTCATGTTTAGTGTCTAGAGTTTGCTGCTTTAATGCCGTAATAAATGAAGAACACTTAAAACCCATCAGTTATTGTTGGTGACACTGCATACCATCGACAAAAACATGGACATTAAGGCTTTAGTTCTACTGCTGCTGTTTTTAGCAGTTTGACCTACTTTGGGTTTTTTTTAGATAGCATCTCTGACATGAGGATATCGTACCATATCAGGAACCACATAAACAAATCTAACTATCCAGACAAGTGAAGGATGGTTTAGATAACCCTTAGCTGTAGCTCCTGTGCAAAACTAAAGAATCCGACTTCAGGACATCAACCTTGGCCTGACCCAGATAGCTTTTGAGCCTGACTCCGTCATTCCCTGTTTACACCGGGTAAAGTTTTTAGTGTAATCTTACTAGAGCGTGTGTGTGGTATGTGTACTGTGTACAGGAGTGGCCCGAAATTGCCCGCAGGCCGAGAGGAGACTCTCCCCTGAATGTCTTTTTGATTCAGCTACAACAGCAAAAGTTGTTTTCTTCCTGTCGCTCATGAAGCTCCCTATTGTTGCTGTTTTACATAATGAGAAATGTGTAACCCCCTCGGGTGCTGGGGGGTGGTGGAGTGGCGGGATTGTTTGTGACAGCTCGTGAGCGTGCATGAGTTTAAGATGGTCTTAGTTTGTGTATGATTGTGTCAATAGTAGCCTATATTATTAAACATAAAACAATAGCTACTGTTAATCTTACTATACGTAGTAGTAATAACATTATTATAAATATAAAAATAATCATAAAACATTTGAATAATAATAATAACATCATTACCAAATGAAAAGTGCATTCACACACAGTTTGTATCATCTTCCTATAGAGTGGGATGCTGCTGCACATGAGCCTAATGGTGCTTTTCCATGGCAGGTTACCTACTCTACTCGACTCGAATCAGCTCTACTCGTATTTTGGTCCCTGTCACCTGATTGGTTTTCCACTATCACAGCTCCCTACATTGCAAAACACTGTCTCTAACAAGTAGCGTGGATTTCACAAACACTCTGTGGCTGAAAGTGTGCCCTATTCACTACATAGTGCACTATTTTGTGGTGCCAGCATTTTGTAGTTGTGTCTGAATGCACAGCAAAAGACAATTTACGATAGCTTACACTTGAGGATAGCGGATACCCATAATGCACTGCGCTGTTTGGTAAAATTCCGCATGAGGTAGTGTTCGAAATTGTTCACTACCCTCCTGATTCCAGTTTCCTATAATAACCCACTATATAATGAGTAATGTAGGGAGTAGTGAATAGGAAGCCATTTTGGACACAGGGCTAGTTTCTTGTGGATGTTTACATTTTAGCGAGATTGACTCTCTGGCCAATCAGCTCTCTGCACGGTTTACATTTCATGTTTAGCCCCTGCTCACTTGGAACCATGAGAAACCAGCGAGAACTAGCGAAAAAAGCAAGCCAAGCACAGGCAAGTAGGTACCATGTACTGGAAAAGCATAATAAATGTTAATATGGCTGTCATCAAATTATCCCAGCAGTGTTCAAACTTTTAGTATCATGTCTTCCTAAAAAGACTAGAGCCTACCACAGACTCACAATCAGTACCCTTCCTATAAGCAGACGTATAGTGTATATAGGTTACAGCTGATGAGTATCTCTGTGGCAGCAGTATGGAGTTATGGAGTTTGTTATTCAGTGTCAGTGCTGGTCTTGCTGGTCTCTGTTATCGACTGATTCACTCATCAGGATGACCCGTGTGTGTGTGTGTGTGTGTGTGTTAGAGAGACCATAGCTCGTGTCCACTGTGACCTTCATCAGATATGAGCCTCCCATTTCCCCTCTGCCTGCTGAAACGTTTCGGAGAGTGATGGAAGCGGAGGGCGCTCCGCATCACTTAGTTATGCATGAGCTCCAGCCGGCCTTTCTTCTTTACATTCCAGTGCACTCAGCCTTATAAAATATTTACTGCCGAATTACAGGCTGCCTCCCAGCACCCGCCAAGGACAATATATTTAGAGATGCTTTGTCTGCTAGCAGCTGCCTCTCTGATACTTTCTCTGTAAAAAAAACAGCTACAACATTCCTTCTAATGCTATATAGCATTAGAAA
Source organism: Hoplias malabaricus (assembly GCF_029633855.1). Lineage (NCBI taxonomy): Eukaryota > Metazoa > Chordata > Actinopteri > Characiformes > Erythrinidae > Hoplias > Hoplias malabaricus. The sequence goes on from NC_089802.1 coordinate 33,899,814, forward strand.
TAGTCATATCTATATATTCACCATCATAAAGCATAGGTGGATGCTTTTAGCAGCTGTCCTTCACATGGTGTAGATTATGAATGGATTGATAGAAATGGTTGAAAGAGGAAAAAGCACATGGTTTTAAAACATGTCACAATTAAATATGTCCTCATCTGCTTAAAATACCACACCACTCATATAAAATTGAAGTTAAATTCCATCACACAGTGAAATTAAGTCAGTAACATAGAAGTCGTTTGGCTTGTGCTGAGGTGAAAAGTTTAATTATAGTGGAGTGGTAGTGACAAGACTTCCAATCAACATAAAAATTCTGTACATTCTTTTAATATGTTTTTTTTTTTTATCATTTTTTAAAATTATTTTTATTCTTATCCTTTGTTAATTCCATTAATATATCCCCCCACTATGTGTTCATGTACTGACCCTTTAAACCACACAACTGACCATGTAGTCATGTGATTCCTTCCCCATTCAATCTCTACCACATGGAATCATCATGGAGGAGAACCTAAACAACGAGGCCAACCAAGCAACACGAGGAGCTGTGTCAGTCATGTGGACATGTTTTGACTTCAGTGACACTAAACATAAAAAAGTAAAAAAGCAACCAAAGGTCATCCCACTGGTCTGTTTCAGCACTTGAAGCACAATCACATCACCAAAAAAAAAAAAAAGAGACTGACAAGCTCCCAGCAATATTAGATAATTGAGTCATAAATGTATTTATTTGCAGTTACTCCTCTGCCACACAGTGTAGTCCATTAGCATTGTGTATTGTTGCTGGGCAACATGAGGGTGTAGGTTGAACTATATTAATGTGATATATCTCTTCCATGAAACAAATTATGTTTGTGTATTTTTAAAGCTTTTTATCTGAAAAAGCATAGACTCTTATTCTAAATGAGAAATTTCAGAGAGAACTGATTAAAACTGTTTAAAACAATGGTGCATTAAGACGGAAGTCGGGTGTTGTGAGTGGTCGTAGGCGTCAAGTTTCAAGCGTGGCTCAGTTCTTTTTTTTTTTTTTTTTTTATAAATAATGTTCAATTCATTGTGATATTGATTAATACTTCTTTCCTGTGTCCACTCTCCACCCAAAACCTCAGAATCTCAGAACTAGCGTAAAACCATGTGTCAGGCATCATGTTGTGCTCATTACCATTTTCTGTGATGATAGCGTACAGTGAGGAGCTTTTGGAGGCAGATGTCTGGTCCCTATCAGCGCCACTGTCAACACTGCTGACCCGATAAGGAGCATTTAAAATGTATGTGGCGAGTATTGAATAGATGCTTTATTTTTTTTCTTACAGCAGTGACGACCTGTTTGTGTCCTGCGTGTTTTTCAGCTGTATTTTTATAGCTAGGCTCCCAGCGGCCGCTAATCTTAGCACGTCTGTCTGTCACTGCTTTATGAGTTAAAGGTAGCTCCCTAATGACGAGTGGCAGATGTGACCCAAATTGCGGCAGCATGATGCCGTGTGTGTATGTGGAGGGCAATGTGTGTGTGTTTGCATGTTTAAAAAGCCTGGAGTTGCTGTAGGGGTCAGACAGTTTCTCTCATACTTTGCACAACTGCCTGCATGTGACTGAATCAGACTCTGATCAATGTGGCTAATGAACCGTGGTCATGCAGAGAGGTCGAAAGTGCTAGTAAACGTTAACACACACACACGCACACCCACCCACTGTTGGGAAACCACAGCTCCACCTGCAACGGCACCCAGCTGAACTCATCGGCAGAAGAGTTGTTTAGAATCTCTAAGGTTATTCCCCCTCACATACACACACACACAAACACACACACACACATGTACAGCTTTGCACTTTTGCATGCCTCCAGCAGCTGCACCCAGCCTGTTTTCCGGAGGTTTACATTGTGTGTAAGTGTTTTCATTACGGTGAGGAAATGCTGGTGGTTTTTTTTTCCCCTTTAAGGTGCAGAGCAGACCACCTTCTATATTTATCTGCCCTAGAAAAAAATGAGCTAGTCTTACTGTAGCCTTTTTTCAACTCCCAAACCACAGAGTACACAGGCGACGCTCAAAATTTATGACTCTGAATTTACTCAGGCCCGCGGCTTTCCAGAAACACCAGCCCCTGAGGGTGGGCTGTATTGAAATATTTTCATGAATATATTGCATCATGTTTTGCTTTTCTGAATAGCGTCAGAAATTCTAGACCACCAAATAAGTGTGTTTGTCATCGGAAAAGGCCATTTTAGGCCAGTTAGGCCCGGGATGGAGATCTGTAAATAACAGTAAGCGGGGTACACCAACTGCACACAAACAAACACAAATAGTTGACTGGAAGTCCAACCTATTTTATTTTATGACTTTATTTTCCTACGTGGTTTGATTTGTCCTCTTGTTCTTTCTTAGCTTCTAAATCTTAAAGGAAGACTATGTAGTATTTTTACTGTACAATTACAGCTTCAATATGAATAGAGCCTCTGTATTTGCTGCTGCAGGCTCAGCACTGCAGAAACTGCACTATGTAGCTTGACCTTTAGAGGAGGACGGGAAAGCAACCCCATCCATCCACCTCCTTTAAATTACAGAAAAGCACAATGTACTTTTCAGTGTGCTCAGGTTTTATAGTTATTTTTAATATTGTACTGTGTGTGTTTATGGTATGTTAACAGTCAATAAAAAAACAGAGATCCCGATTGGATGCTTGCCCCTTATAACACCCACGTTTATTTTGATTGCTATTTACATAGTTATGGCTCCAACATGTTAGAACAATGGATATCTCAATATGTAGACTGTAAAAAAAGAGTCTTCAAATATTGCTTAGTTGTTTGCAGTGTCATCCACCCCTACCATCACTTTCCTCCTTCAGCAGGTCGCCGACAGTCATGCTGTTAATTTCAGATTGAAATTGAAGTGTTAGGCATAGCTGTCGTTCAACTTTTGTGGCATTACCAAAAATATTCCCCCCAGGACTTTTATTCAAGTATCTAATGAATAGCAGCACAGTGTAATTAAAGCTGAAGCAATAATCGGGAGTTTTATTACAGTGTGTCAGTACATCAGAGATGTGCCAAATGCAGCATTGAATGCCCTCTATCCCTCTCTGTCTCTCCCTACCTCCCCTGCTGGCCAAACACAGCCTGCATTATGGAGCTGCTTATTTTAGCGGTGTTAACTTACTGCTTGTCCTTCTCTTGGTCCCCATTGCTATTAACTTGCTCTCCAGGAGCCTACTTTGTTCTCTCCAATGTAGCAGGCTTACAATCTCAATCAGCGAAAGCACCACCATCTATGAATGTGTGGACTGTCAGAGGAAATTGAATCACTACAAGCATAGAAGCATATACTGAATGGCAGCAGTTATACATTGATGCCCTGTGGCAGTAGGTTTGGGTGATACGGCCAAAATTTATATCACAATATTTTTCTAAATTTCAGTTGATATAATATAATTCCGATATCGATTTAAACAACATAAAAGCCACAGAACAACTGCCCAGAAAAAACAAGGAACATGACATCACTGTCAAAGAATGACCGTCAGTCAATGACAGATGCTGTAAATAATGTATAAATCATATCATTGTTATTGAAACATTTGATAATGCGATGTATATTGATATTGAATTGTCCAGCCCTATGTGGCTGTATGTTGGGACGCTTTGTGTGTTATAGTTTGTTGCTGAAAGACAAACTGGATTTGGCTTTCATCAGTTATTTAAATATTCATATTCATATTTATGTGGTTGAACGTTCCACCAGTTGATTTTTGGAATAGTAATTGCGTCAAATTAAGTGTGGGATTAGTTTTATATGGAGAAGTTGGGAAGCCGTGATTTTAGTCCCGTCTGAAACTACCCTTAAAGCTGATGTACTGTATTTGCTTGATCAAAGACATAATCTAAAAAAAAAAGCTGCAAAAACATGTGCATCGACTTGTTCTGTTCTTACGATAACATTGTATCCAAACTTATGTGTGAGTTTTGGTTTAGATGATATAAAGATGGTGATTTTAATGTTAACGATCATGAACATAGTGTTAATACATCATTTTAAGGTTAGTTTTTTAAATAAAACAAAAATGGTCATTTGTAATACTACACAACAATTACCATAAAATAACAATTGGGTGGGAAAATGTGTAAGTTTTGAATTACAATTATACGCTACATGTAAATGCTTTAAAACGTATTTGTACACCTAATACCTTAATTATATAAAAAACAACAAAAATGGAGATGCAGGCTTTTTGAAGGTGTTTGTGTGCACATATGACAAAAAGATAAAATGAGCCCCGCTTCTCAGTGTGTGGTCAGAGTTATGTTTATTTTCATCGGATTTGGGTCCACTTCCTCTAGCCACTGATCTGTGGTCAGCTGCACTGGCCTATATGCACTTCCTGCTGGTGTCTGTGGTCAGCTCTCAGTTTCGAGGGCTATTTCTGAGATCACACAGGCCAGATGATATTAGCCCCACATGGTGATAGCAACAGAAATAGGACATTGGCCTGTAAAAATAAACTGAACAGTGACAACTGCAGCTACTTTGCTTCTGTAATTCAGCACATTGGATTTAAAAAGAAACGATGACTGAGGTGAAACTGCAGGTTATCCCCAATGTCTTGTAGCTTTGTGCTTTTCTCAGGCCATTTTGAATGAAACAGCATAGGTCCTGTCCCAAAAAATAGTGACTCTATCTAGACACCATATTACATTATATTTAAATTGTATTAATTTAAATTGTGAAGAGGTGTTTTCTACCCTGAACAAACCTCAATTTAAATTTAAGTTTTCTACTCTAAACAAAGCAAATTTAAATTGTGAAGAAGTGTTTTCTCCCCTAAACAAAGCTCGATAACATTCGGCCAACAACATTGACAGTTCAGCACATTTTAAAAATACTGTGATAATACTATTAACAGTGATCATTTTGGCTCCTATGATCACTATATTAAATTTTAATATGATTGGATGTCTTTTCATTGTCGTTTCATTTTGAGAGCTGAGGGGAGTAAACTCCAGTTTCATGAAGTGAAGGGAATGAGCAATGACATCTTTGATGTTTAACTAGATAACCTCAGTATCCTCTCTAATAAGGCTGGATGTCTTGCAGATGTCTTAGACAGCTGCCTGTGTATACAGTGGCTAATAAGGCAGCTCACTAAACATCCCAGATTTTCGTTTGGAGGCTCTTTCAAGTACATTACCCTTTCTTAATAGTGCCTGATCTCAGCCGCAGGCTATTAGCGGCTGTTAATTTGTGAGGCTGCCAAACGACAATGTTTTGACTGCTCACTCCTCTCACAGTAGAACGTATGGGAGAAGTTGAATGGAAAAAATTGCATATAAATCTGCAAATTTTTTATGCCATGCTCCTAATGCATCAGAGCACAGTTCTTATTATGGCAGATGTAGTCATGTGAGGCTGATGGACTGTCCACTGATGTTTGTGGTCACCCAAAAGAGAGTGGGTGATTCAGTTAGACTGTAGATTCTTTTTTTAGATGCTGTTAGTCATGTGGTCAGCTGACATTTGTTTATGCAGTAACTAGTGCTGTCACTGTTAAAGCCTTAACGCATGTGATTAATCTGGAAACCTTAATGAGTTCATATTTTTTAAGGAAAATGTACCATTTACCCAAACTTCCTCCCATAATTCACTATTTTTACAGAGCCTAGTAATATGTTAGTGGATTTATTTAGCAATGTAATCACTGCTGAAGTCAGAAGGTAGATTACGTTATTTTTAGACTGAAATATGGATTCAATCTCTTAACACTTTCTCATAGCAATTTCCTGTTTGTTTTTGTGCTTGGCTTAATCCACATATTCATCTCTTATAACGTTTTTGAAACTGGAATATGGAGGTCTGTTTTTATTTATTTATTTATTTATTTTTGTCTGACCTGTGAGCTGCACACTGCAATTTTCTCAGAGAAAGCTTGTGTCTGAGCTCCGTTTTGTTGGATGTTAACCCTCTCTCTGAAACTTTTAGTTGGCAAATTAAGAGATTCTAATCCATATATAATAAAAAATACTTTGAAATGTTAAAACACAGTAAATGGTTTCCTCTTACCTGTTTGCTGTAGATCTCAATTCCAAAAAACTAGCAGAACAAGGAAATACAAGCATTTTAAATTTAGATTAATCACAGAATGTCTTTGTGATTAACATTATTATTTAAGTGAAACACTGCCATTTACACATTTATTGTAGCTGCATCAATGTCCCGTTTCTCTGTTTATGTGTGATCAGTGAGAGCAAATAAAAAATAATAATAATAAAAAAAAGATAATAATTCTTCCGTATTGTCCACCTCTAAATATAAGTGCCTCTCAGATGCTCCACCCTTAGTCCAAAGGCACATGTCTGTGTATGTGGTGGTGATGAGTGTTGGCCCAGCGGTGGGACTGCTGGATGGATGATGACATCAGAGCTAGCTCATCATCAGCCTAGGGTTTTCTGGGGGTGGTTGTTGTTATGGAGGGGGGGTTGCAGAAAGACAGACACTTCAAAGTCATTGAAGCTGCCTTTGAAGCACTTAGCCTAGCCTGTCGCTTTAATTCCTTCACTCCTTCTCTGGCTGTGTAATGAGCACGGATTGTAACAGGATTTATTTATTTATTTGTTGCAGACGTTCAAGCCTCTGGTTGGGAAGAGTGTGCTGGGCTCCATCACGGCCGTGGAGTTTTTCTCTGACCGACAGCTGGACTTCCTGACCGATGACGGAGCATACCAACCTTATCAGGTGAGCAAAGTGTGTTAATGTGTGTGTATCCTCTTGAATGGCAATGGGGCCCAGTGTGGACACAGGCTAGAGTGGGAACATATGTTTGAAGCATATGTTTGGAGGGTAGTGATGTTGTTATAGCATATTTTCATATTTTCAATGGTGTTTTGGTGGCATGTATGCACTTTAGTAATCTTACAGGAAGCATAGGGTGCTCCGACAGCTTGTTATAGCAGAAGTAAATTTTTGGTGCAATTTAGAACCATTTTAAAAAGATTAGACATAGAACGCAGAGAGATGTGTTCACATACTGCAGTGTTAATGTCTGTAGTTATGTCCGGAGTGAGGAGAGATGCCATATCATTAGCTTCTTTTTTTGTTACCATTTGTTTGTCTGTAAGAAGACGATTGTGAACTCTTGCTGAATCTGTTTATAAAGTCACAAACAGGGCCATGTTACTGTTGTATTCACACTAGTGATGCACGATAAATATAATAATTACAGGTTATTAATATCAGTATCAGCTACACCAAGGTGCTAATCATAGATTATTGTATCGGCCCAAAAATTAAATATCGGTACATCCCTAATTCACACTGAGCTCTGCCACTCAGTGGCCGTAACCATAGCGACTCTCGCCAGCTGTGATGTCACATACACATACCCACTATAAATATAATCATCTGCGGGTTTCTCAGTTATAGGGCTGAAGATTTCTGAAGCTTCCTACTGACTACAGTGTTACTATTGAAATTAAGTACTCAATCGCCGACCGATCTTCACTAAGCCACGCTCTCAAATGGCCTTAATTTTCGGTGTCTTTGGGAAAACTGTGTGAAGCTTAGGAAGCAAACACATCAGACAGATGGAGTGTGGGGGGGAGGGAGGGAGTGTGCTCTCTGTAGTATTCCTCCTCTAGATTTATATGCACGCCGCATTTTAGCCTCGGTGTCTTAGGCTCGCCTCGCCACCATTTTGCTGAACGGATAATGAAAAGCCATCTGCCAGCAAATTAGAGCCGTCTACCTCCCACCTCCTAAAGCGGCCATAACACCCGGGCACACGGAGGATCAGGCTCATCTCTCGCAAAATTAAAGCATCGTGTTAGGTCTGTATGATATGGGTGCAGTAATGATCGTGATGAGCCTTGCATTATGTTAAAAACACATCGCTCGACCAGTGATGTGACAGTGTGACATTGAAAATGATCTGCTGTTATGTTGACGGAGATATATTCATTCAAATCACCTACAGTAACATACATTTAGAACTGGGACTAATGCTCACTTCTCATAGCAAAAATCATAATTGATATGGTTTACAAAAAAAATTGTTCTTAGGTTAGTTTGATTGTACGCAAAACTGGCAAAAATAAAACATACAGTACAGTAAATAATACAGCTGCAGTAGCTGACTTTTAGCTTCTGTTTGCTTGATTTGGGCTTAATTACTTATTTATTTACTCATTTACCACCAAGTCATCCACAGCTTTGAACTATATTTTGTGAATGTGGCACATTAGAAAAATTGACTACATTCGTTTACGTTTTTGCCTTAAAAACTACCATGTGGGAAAATATCAACTTAAAGATCTGAGGAAGTGCACATCCACAATAAAAACAAAATACGACTATTCCAGTTTCCAAAACCGAGAAAACATATCACAATATGCTGTATTGAGTGTAAGTGACTACCCGCACCATTCGCCCCAGATGATTTTATCGTAGTAGCTAGGTTGACCAGACGTCCTCTTTTACCCGAACATGTCCTCTTTTTTAGACTTAAAAAAATGTCCCGGCGGAATTTCACAAATGTCTGGGATTTTATTTTTCTAGAGTATACATAGAATTTCAAGAAGTGTTTCGTTCACAAACTAGTCCTGCCCTCCCGTACTCCGATTGGTTCGCTTGAGAGAGAAGGGGGCGTGGTGAAGTAGCCTAAAACCTTTGGATTGCACGGTCTGACTGTAGAACTACTGTTATTGGTCGATAACCTTCTCTGTAAACATTTAATTGGTCAGTCTGCACGTCAGTAGGCCTTGTTTACGTCAGGCAAAGCTCGTGTATCTACCCTCATCTCGAGCAGCTATGTCGAAACGTAAATGTACGTTTTCCCATGTGTAGCAAATAAAGGTGTAAAGGACCTAAAAGCACACAGAGGTTCAGCTAAGCATACAACGGCAGCGAGGGGCGAGAGCTCATCAACCCTCCCCCAAAACGTGTCCTCTTTTTCACCATCTCAGATCTGGTCACCCTACTGGTAGCACTCTATTAAAGGCTCCAGGTAATGTCAGAGATTGTGAAAAAGTCACGGGAAATGTTCCAGAGATTCGTCTGCACACATTGCACAGGCGCTGCCCACATCTAAAGCCTGTATTTCATTGGAAGTGCCTGACGCTCTTCTAGCTTGTTGTACATTGCCAAATATGGTTTCTTTAGCATAGATGAACTCAGAGCTGTAGATATGTAATGTACTAAGAATTATTTGATCACACATTGTATTAATCCATTATCCAGTACCTACGTAAACAATCTCAGCTGCGCCCATGAGCTGATGAGCATGCTTCTGCTGACTCCTGATTGGCTGTATAAATTACATTCCCTATGCTTGTTTGAACCGCAGTTCTTGATTAGCGCAGTCTGTGTCTGTTGATTGCAGTTGTCTAAGTGTTTGGTTGGGAGATCGCTTGTTCAATCCACAGAGATGCTGCTGGCAGTTCAAGCGATTATCATTGGCTTTGATCACAGGGGGAGTAGGGTGGTCCTCCCATTCCCTCCATCACTCAGCCCAGCACTGGCCAGTGTGAGCATCTGCATCCAAGCATGTTGAACTTGTGCTAACCTCAATATCCACCTCCCCCCCAAAATAAGTATAGAATCTGAGATCATTATTGATATCTGTAAATAAAGTGGTGCCCTAATTTATAATAAAAAACGATATAGAGTGAATATGCTACAATACATTAAAACAGCCACAAAAAAAACATCCCATTTAGAGCTAGAAAGGACAATGAAGAGAGAGCGAGTGAGACGAAGAGAGAAAGAGGAAGGAGAAGTGAGCGAGGGTGCCATGTGAAGGGTTTATAATAAATGAAGCAAATCGATGTGTGATGTGCCATCCCCTGCAGGGCAATTTTAGATGCTGTTTTCATTCGAGTTTCTCTTGGTGTGCGGCAGAACACTATGTTCTTGTCAGACTGCCTAGCTTTCAAAAAAAAAAAAAAACCTCACTCAAAAACTCTCTCTCTCCCTCTCCCTCTCCCTCTCTCTCCATCTCTCAGAAAATCAGCACTGCTCACAATGGATGAGTCTGAAATGTAAAAACCATCAGGCTGGGTAATGAAAGGGCCAGTGAACATGTGAAAAAACACAGCGAACCACACCGCCTCCGCATCCTAAAAGCCTTGCTCACTTACAAACTGGGGACACCATAACCCCATAAGCCACAGGCTGCTGCGTAGGAGCAGTTTATCACTCTCTTACAGTGTTTTAGATTCAGCTGTTATTTAAATAATGTTTACATTAGAATTTTGTAATTGGGGACATGTAATCATATTAATGTAATTATTTTCCTCCTTGTAATAGGAGTGTCTCCCTTTGTTCTACTGTGGCCTGAACACTTAAAGGCAACGATTGTGGGAAAACCCTGTTCTCTTGTTTGTTTACATTCAGAAGCTCTGTGTATTCTAATGTGGAGCGGTATGTTTGAATAAGAAAAACAAGTGGCTGAAAATTAACGGAAGTTTGTATTCGCTGTTTGAATCACCACAGAAGCTCATTTGTAACTGGAGTTGTTTGGCTTTGTAGCACTTTGTCTGTGTTTACTTTCATGCAGTTAACGCTCTCCTAGATTTGGAGCCAGTTCCATAATAATAATAATAATAAGACTTATATAGCACCTTTCATAAACCAAAGGATGCTTAAGTGATCTGAAATGGCAAAAATAGGTCAATATCCTCATCTCTTTTCATGCTTTTCAACTAAATCCTTACTGTGCTCATTCGTAATGAAATATACACTTAATCAGTGTTCTGTAGGTACACACAATATTTAGATTAAGCTCCAAAAAGCTTATTGTTTATCACAACAACAGACTTCAGTATTTATAATAGTAACATTTGAATAAAATCGTATTCCCTGTCTCTACCTGTAACACAGTCCATCAACTGATGAACGCACTAATCAAAATATTAGTAATAAACACACACTTTGATGTTTACCTCTTCATGTCTTTCAGCTCTGCTGCTGTATTTCTCTCTCTCTCTCGCTCATTCCTCAATCCATTCGTAAGCCACAGCCTGTGAAATTCCTCCAGTGAAGCATACCTCAAACCCGCCGCTGCCCTCCTCCCGTCCCCCAGAGGGCTCTGTGCACATTCCGGAATGTGCCGCTTTATTCCACAATCTACATTCGCTTCTTATTCACCTCCTCCCTCCATCAGCTGTGTCTTTTTCTTCCTCAGAGCCTCCTGGGGTCATAACAGGTAGCAGTGCCCTTTAGGGAGGGTAGGAAGCGAAAAAATTTCTTTTGTTATATTATTGATGCGAAAATCAAATAAAAAGCATTTGCAAGTTTATTACAATTATATATATATAAATAAATAATATACCTTTCCCCCACAGATATTATATTTTCGGAGACCTCTTGTAAACATTATAATATTTTATAATATCAAAAATTATATTTGAATAATACCAAATTATCCCTGCCACTACCCACTACTACTGTTTATTCTTCAGATGATGTTTGCTTTAGTATATCATTATGTTTAGGGATTAACCAATAGGAGAAATGTGGGCCAATGCAGACTTCATTCATTCATTTATTTATTTATGTATTTGGGCATATAAGTGAATTTCAAAATTCAATCATATTTCGAGAATGGCATTCATTTGATGTTCCATCTAGGACTAAGTCCTACAAAAGCATGTGCATCGATTTGTTATGTTCTTGGAGACAATATTGTATGTTTTTCCAAATGCTTTAAAGACACACGGTACTGGTAGGTTCTTCCATTATGCTTTTTTTTTTTTGGACAGTAATTGTACACAGCTTTGCTTTTGTATTTATTAAAGTTTTAAAGCTACGATCATCATTGGGATTTATACCCTGGCATTTTATTAAAACCGCTAAGTATCCCAGTGCCTAGAGAGTTATAGAGTGTGCTGGGCAGTGGGAGGTGGCTGGCATTTCCCTGCCCTCTCTCAAAAAACAAGGAGGTGGTTGGTGGTGGGGGGTGTTCTGAACTACTGCAATCTGTTCAGCATAAAGACTACAATAGAGTCTCTGTGTTGGAGGCCAACTGGCTGGAGAGCTGGGGAAGAGAGAGAGAGAGTGTATGTGTGTGTGTGTTGTGGTGTGTGGTTAGGAAGGAAAAAGTGAACTCTTATGTTGCCATGTTAAACCAAGAGCTGACTCCAATAGCAGCTTTATGAGCTCCAGCATAGATCACTGTTGATTGCTGCTGTGTTTTTGATATTTTATGGGACAAGGGAATGGTTGACTACTACAGTGCAGTGCCAGTCGGACATATCTGATTGAATGTAGGGTGGTAAAAACATAAGTCGTTACACAATTTGCAAGCAAGCTGCAAGAGATTTAATAAAACAAGAGGATTATTGTTGTTAAAATTGGCTTTTTTCTGAATTGCCGGTGACCTATTTTTAACAACATGCATCCAATAGATGATATGGTTGAAGCACTTAGGCACTATGACACCAGCCCAGTCTCTTCTTATTTTCATCCCTACCCCTTGATTTTGACTGTCACTGAGTTAAAATGTGTAGTAGTTAAAACCTTCTCCTGCTAAATGGGACCACCCTTCAAGAGCCATACTACTTCTTGAACAGGTCTGCAGTGCTGCAACCTCGCAGCTGGACTTTAAATGTAGGGGAACACAAGCTTTCGATAATCATATATCATCACCTACTCCTAAATCATCTGGGATATGAAGCTAAATTTAGCTTCTGATTCCACAGTGTTCTCTTTGAAACCTCCAGTTCCACCTTAAATGTTGCAGTAGCCGCAGACGCCAGATTGTAATTGCTTCACCATATAAACTGGAACTGGAAATCTACTTGCTAAGGGGTGAAATAGGATTCACACCGACGTCGATTTTCAGTCGAAAAAATACACCCCCCCAAAAAAAAAAAAAACCAGGAACGCATGCTCTTTTTTTTTTTCTCTTGTCTCGCAGTAAGACAGGAGCGCTCACAGCACAGATGCCCTGTCCTCCCTGTTTATACCTCACTGGGTGAGGTCACATGCTGATGAGAATAGCAGGTGGCTAGCAAAGTTGTGCTAGAATACGTCACACAATTAAACATCGCCGTACCTGCTCCTCGAGCTCTGGTGTGAATAAACCATAGCCTTTAAGGAACACTAGGTAGTGTTTTTACCTTAAGATTCAGCTTCTAAATCACTGTAATGTTTCGCTGACCTGTAAAGAGGCAGAGTTCTTCCTACTCCAGGCTCAGCACTGCAGAAACTGCACTATGTAACTTGTGGAGGAGGGTAGGAAACCACCCCATTAAATCTTTAAATGGAAACTTGGTTATGAATGTGCAGTCATTTGAGTGTTACTGTATAGAGGACAGAGTGTGTATCAGTGGCACAAAGCCAGACACTTAGTGACATTGGAGCGAGGGGATGGGGGGGCTTGCAGCTGTGCGTGTGTGCGTGCGTGTATGTGTGTTGGCTCTCTATGGCCTTGCCTGACAGCACCACACACAACACAACAACGTTTCTGTCTGACCCCATGGTGGGGGCTGTGTAGGAGTGCTACACACTTTCACACACACATTCTAACACACACTCACCTCATTTACAGAGGACATATACATCACTCTGGCACATGCTCTGTCCATTTAATGAAGAAACACTCTCTCACACACACATTCTCTCTCACTCTCTCTCCCGCACACACACACACACACACACACATTATTAGTCTCCTGTTACTGCATCTACATGTCACATTCACAGCCTGCACACAAAATGCCAGACCCTCTTCAGCAGTATAAAGCATAACAGCTCATATTGCCGTTCTATACATAAACCCTGCCATCGACTCCTACTTCTATATGCTACACACGCACCATCTCTCTCACACACTCACGTTTATTACCCTGGCAACAAGCCCTTCTCCCTCGCACACACTCGCCACATACGTAGTATCGCCATAGCAACAAGAGCGACGTCTGCGCGCTCCCAACAAAGGCTTCCACGTGCGAGCGTACATTTTCCCCTTCGCTACTCTTTAATTCCACCTGTATTCACCGTGATATTATAACATGCCGCCGCCATGCTTTTAGCGCCATTATGATGTTGTTATTTCTGATCTTTTTCCTCTTACTGCCCACTCTTACTTTGAAAACGTTGCCATTTCCAGCGTGAGTCATCGCCGGCCCAAAGCGAGCTGTCTCTGAGGTGTCCATTTTAAGTGCACAGTGCTGCTGCTGATGCCAATCGTGGGAACAGCCTGTCGTCGTCTTTGTCTCTCTCTCTCTCTCTCTCTCTCTCTCTCTCTCTCTTCCTATCCCTGTCTTCGTTCCCTGTTTACTCCCGTGTCTGATGCAAGCGTTGTGTCATCTCTCCCACGCTGCACACCTCCATGGTAACAGTCGTCAGCCCCTGTGTTATGCTCACGGCCTCTAGGGGGTATAAGTAATCGGTCAATACTGATTTCCTGACCGTACACCAGAGACAAACCATGCACGAGAGTATAAAGGCTTGCATCATAGTCATTAGTATGTGAAGCTCTGGCTGAGAAATCTGATTGGCTCAGCTGCTTTTAGAACTTGGTTTATGCAAATTTATCAGCACATATATCTGTTTTAAGGAACGTTAGGTAATGTTTTTACCTTAAAATTGCAGCTTCCTTTAAAAGGGAGAATAGAGCTTCTGTTCTTGCTACTCTAGGCTCAGCACTGTCGAAACTGTGCTGTCTAATTTTTGGAAGAGGGTAGGAAAATGCCTTCTATTGTTATTGGTTGTCTGAACTTCATATCAGTCGAGCCACTGTTAATGTAACAAGGTGATGAACATATTCACCGTAAAATGTTCGTACTGTAAAGGGCAGCTGGTGTTTCCAAATGATGATATTATTATTAATAATAAAAACAGCATTATTTGCTTTTGATATGACAGCAACATTAAAGTATCTATCAAAGGAATAACCTTTGATATATCTTTTTATATGTTTGTGCAAACAAAACACCGTGCGTGTCACTCCAGTCCTCTACGATGACAGATATGAAAGATTACTGACATCCAAGGCTGCTGTGTAATTTGAAGTAATACCCTGTTTTTAAATGTTTTTTAACTGCGTCTTCAAGGGCTTGTCTTCCACAGTTTCCCCCCTTTGTCTGAGCATTTATATCAGCACTGTGTATCTGGGCCAGGCTGCCTTTTAACGCCGTTACAGTAATTACTAATGCAGGGTAATTGCTCAGCAAAGCACAAGATGTGAAATTGACCCGTGGGCTTATTGAGAAGTGTTTAGCTTCCTGTCCTAGAGCGTTCTTAGCTTGAGCATCTCATGTGAAAGCGAGAGCTGAAACCAGGACGGTGCAGCGATATCAGTCATACGGCCGGACGTTTAGATAGACAGGGAGAAAGAGCAGGAAAAAAACAAACATCAGGCTTTGGACAGGAGGGGGAGTGGAGAGTTGCGAAGAGGTGTGAATAAAATTTTGCTGCTCCACTACCAAATGCTGGGTGACTTGGGCTAATTTGCAGCTGCTCCAGGGCATCCCATTCTGTTAACAGGTCACAATTTACACAAAGGTTTTCACATATTGTCCACAAGACCTACTGAAACCATCAGATGATGCTCACTGTGCACAGTTGGACACAGTGCGATTGTTTAGATATCTATAAAGTATGATTTGGATGTTGCATTCTGATGTGATATCAACATTTCAAAGACCCGTATGATGATAATGATTAACAGTGATGTACCGGAAGAGACGCCATCTTCTTAAGGCATTTAGTTGACTCCTTTGTGAATGCAGTATATACCATGGGGAGGACATTTGATAAACATTTTGAAAATGACTTATGCTCTCTGCATGCCCTCTTTTTATCAGGTATAGGGTTAAGAGCGGGGGTCTTCAAATTCAGACCTTGGATCCGGGTTCCAGGCTGGGTTTTTACAATTGCTGGCCGGTATGATACTGTACCTGTATCCAAAATGGCTCCCTATTCACTATTCCTTGAATCACTCTCTATATAATGCACAATTACAGGGAACTGAATTCAGGAGGTTGGTGAACAATTCTGGACACCACTTTATGCAGGCTTTTAGCAAACAGTATAGTACAGTATGGAGTGCACACTACATTTCACTGTGCATTGTGGGATTGTTTGAGTGCCCTATGTGTTTCAAACACTACTACAAAATGGTGGAAACTGCACTAGGCTATAGACTGCACTCTATAGTGAATAAGGTAGAGTTTGGGACATGACATATACTTTGCCACTTGGGTGCGTTAACAGTTGCACCCAGACATTTTAAATTCTCAGCCTGGAACTTGGATCCTAGATCTGGGTTTGAAGACCTCTGGTATCGGGGGTTTGTAGACAGCCTCAACTATTTTTTCCTTCATGACTAAATGTGTGACTACACACTAGGTACTGTACTGCAGACACACACACAGGGGGAATTAGCCTGCAAATGTGAACAAGGACATTCAGCGAGCAGACAAGTTCTGTAATGAGATTCAACCATTCATTCTTAATGAACACGATGTGTAATATCACCAAGGTGCAGTCAGTCGTTTGTGTGCAGCCAAGGCCAAGCCCATTACAGCCACTTCAGAAAGATTAGACTGTGCCGCATGAGTCAGAAACCTTCATTTATGTTTCCGTCAAAACAGGAGATAGTACTGAGAAGATTGAAGAGGAAAGGAAACTTGACAAACCAGAGTGTACGTTAATGTTGAAAGATATAAAAACTTTTAAAATTGTGTAAAACCTGGTGTCCCAAAGCTGTTCCACAGTAAGAAAATATGTGATCTGTCTTATTTTCTTACTGAGAAAGGGAGACAAAAGAAGAATAGCTGTGGCTGCTCCAGAGCTCAGATTAGAATGTGTTTGTGATTACTTGGACCGTGAGAACAGAAAATAAATCTCCCCTTCTCAAGCGTTGAAAAGTTAATCGGTATCCTCAAAGATTTGTTTAAAATGGAAATCAAAATCTAAAAACAGGAGGCAGCACACTGTTTTGTACTGTTTTTCCTGACACAAAAAAATGCCAGCAGTGGTACAACCTGAACACCAGAACATGTGAGCAAATCTGAAGTGAAGTGGGTTTCACCTGGCCCCTTCTTGGATAGGGGACCTCTAAGGAAATCTTGGGTGGATGCTGGATGTGGTGTTGGGGGGCCAAAAGGAGGCGCCGTCCCTGTGGTCTTTGTGGATTCCAATGCCTGGATGCAGTGACAGGGACACTGTACTGGACATGTCTTTCAGATGAGATGTAAAAACCGAGGATCTGACTTGAAAGTGTATGACTGTGGCCACTCCTGATCATCTCTGTCCTCAAAAGGATTGTCTTAATCATTGCCTTTAGTCTCTACCTAACGTGCCTAATGGCAGATGTATGATGAGTGTACTGTCTTAGGCTACACATTGATGGAGCCCACACATTTCCCTGCGTGGGCTGCCATAGCAACGTTCAGATTGACGCTGCACATTGGTGAAGGTTGAGGAGTTACAAGCATAGCACATAGTGAGTTACATTCACGATGCAGACGGTTGTGTACGCGAACACATGACCAAACAGCAAGTATATCTCTAGCCTAAGTAGCGACATGGCGACTGATTTGACAAGATATTGAATGAATACTGGAAAAGAGTTCCCTGCTTTTTGCACAGCCCTTTGGATTTTGATGATGTAAACAGTATACAGCCGACAGACACTATGCACTGAGCTCATTTGTATTATCTTGGTTACGCTGCAATCTGTGAGACACTTGGAACAGACAAAGCTCTGATTAGCCTTCCCAGGGGGTCACTGCAGTTCATTTAGGCTGTGATTTCAGAGCCGGTTGCTTCCGCCTGCCGTAAAGAGCAGCCAGAGTTATCACTGTCATAGTGCTAATGGCTCAGACCGCGAAAGGAATCAGTTGGTGAGGTACAGAGCATGAAAGAGAAGAGAAAAAGGATGGTTTCAGGTCATCTTTTACTGTCCCCTGCGTACAAACACCTTAAGGGTCCCTCACGTCACCAGGCCCAGATGGCCACAGGGCTGTCCAGCACTCAGTTGTCCCATGTGCCCAGGAGATCTGCTGTGGAGGGGAACACTTATGGCTTCATTCATATTAACTTGTGAAAATGTGTCTCTTTGCAGACACAATGTTGCAGAATGTAATTCACTCGGGGCGTGATTTCCTGTCTTTCTCCAAAGCTTGCCCAGTGCAGTTTCTGCAGAGCTGAGCCCAGAGTAGCAACGACAGAGGCTTTTTCACCCTATTACAGCTCACAATTATTATTAAGTTATAATTTTAAGGTAAAAATACTACCTAGTGTTGCTTTAAAGAGTGCATTTGCGATGTGTCCCGTCACAAACAGCGTACATTATGATTACTAACATATTCCTAAATGTACACACAGACTAATGTTTGAAGGGGATGGATAGATGAGTGGAGCAGTCTTGACGTCGTCTGACATTTAATGTAACCGAAGGTGCTGGAACTTCAGCTCTCAAGCCGTGCACAGTGGTTTGTTTGGACATTTCTAAAAGTCGTGGATGGTTTTGGAGCTTGGGCGAGGTACACTAGAAGCTTCCAGTAGCTGCAGCCAAGCCCTCTGGATGAGCACAGAGAGTTTGCGGTGCTTGGTAAGGGGACTGGAGCTGACACACCCAGTCATGTTCCCAGAGAGAGTGGGGAAAAGCAAAGGCCTGTTTATCTGGAGCCGAGTCCTGGATCTGGAAGCGCTTTTCCAGCCGCCCCCATATACACCCCCCCCCCATCCGAAAAATACGGCACCGCCCTTCTCCTTCTGCGTCTTCCATGCCGGAGCTGTGCGGAAAATCCTGCAACACACACCACCATTAAAGTGATGGATGGAGGTCCGCTGCTGCAGGAGAGAGAGGACGAGAGGGTGTTAAGAAAAAAAAACCGAAAAAAAAAAAACCAGGGATGTCTGCTCTGCCCTTCACTGGAGGGCCCGTGTGTGTGCCTCTTTAGTGAAATGACATTGTTTGTTCAGGGTAAAGCTGCAGAATGTGTTATTTTTAATCGTTATTGCAGTATTTGCAAGTTTTCAACTATGGAACCAAAGAATACTCTGTATTTCAGCATGAACTCTGGTGGTGTCTGTGGGCGTGTCAAGCTCAAAAAGCCCCAGAAAGAGCACAGAGCCTCAAATAAATTGTTATTTTGAAGTGAAGCTGGACTGGGTCATTTACTCTGTATTATATAAATAAATATAAGGAAATAAAACAAGAAAGTGCTCTGTTTGTGTGTTTTCTGGGGCTGTGTTTAGCATGACACAAAACATGTTGGCTATGTTCCTCCACTGTTCACAAGCTCAGCAAGATAGCTCAGAACTTGGCAACATATACACATGTATATTTCTCTACGGCTCTGTTGCTGAATTTATCCACAGTTGTGCTGTAACTGAGCATATCCTTGGTTCCCATCAAAACAGGGGGAAAGGTGGGGGGCCGGTTCGCTTGAGGTGCACCAAGGTTCCAAGATTCCAAGAATAACGGTTGAAAACCAGTTATTTTGGTGAAAAGGGGCTATGTAAAGTGTTAGCTAGCCCTGTAATCAATCACAATTTGTTATTATTTCCATCAGGAAAGAGGATTTGTTCCATTCTTGGTGATAATATTGTATCAAGAAGTATGTGTAAAATTTTGGTTTTAGTCTTTAGCTTAGACGATTTAATGATGGTGATGATGATGATAGCGATTGTGAATGCAGCGTATTAATACTTCATTTTTAGGGATTTTAAAAACAAAATATTTGTCATTTTTAATATTTTGCAACATTTACCACCATTAAGTGTTTGCCCTAGGGCTGGATGATAATTCAGTATCAATTTACATTGCAATATAAAATGTTTCGATAACAATGATATGTTTTTAAACACATTTTCAATATTTAAATGGACATTATTTACAGCATCTGTCACTGACTGACGGCCTTTAGAGGGGGCTATTGTCAGTTCATTGCCCTCAAATTTAAAGTTAGTTTACAAATATTAATATCGACAAAGCCAAGTGGTACTTGTTTGATGGTGTTAGTTAGTAGCAGTAGTTTTAGTTTGGTTTTAGTGGCAGGTTTTGTGGCTTCTTTTACTGTTCATCATGATATCAGAATTATATTGTATCGACCGAAATGAAGAAATATACCGTGATATTAATTTTTAACCATACCGTCCAGCTCTATTTTGCCGAACTGTCTACCAATACAAGACTCTTTCACTCTTCACGTTTATAAAAACAGGCAGACTGGAGTCTGAGGGTGCTGTGGCACAAGGTGAAAGGAGGCTCTCTTATATCTCTCTTTCTCTCTCTCTCTCGCTGTGTTGGTGTAGAAATATAGAAAAGCTTTAGGGGAAGCACAATCCTTCTTGCAGATTTCATTCTCTGACAACTGCTTGTTTATAAGGTCTTTGCAGGATAGTACAGAGAGAGAGAGAGTGCCCAGTGGAACCTGCAGCTCGATAAATAACTCATGTATTTCCCTGTGTGCCTCCAGGCCTAAAATAGAAACAGGAATAGAGACATTGGTGAGTGTGTGTGTCTACATGTGTGCGTTTGTTCTCTCATAGGAACGGGAAGTGACACATTATTCCGTCCGAGCCGAGCCACGCTGATTTTCAAATGTTCCATCGATGGCCATTTGATTACGAACCGCAGCAGACCTCGATGACACAACACCACGCTGACCCCATGGCCAGCTTCACTCAACACTTCAGCTAGTCAACTTCCTTTATTTACCATTTCCTCACAACGTTCTTTTTTTTTTTTATA
Source organism: Hoplias malabaricus (assembly GCF_029633855.1). Classification (NCBI taxonomy): domain Eukaryota; kingdom Metazoa; phylum Chordata; class Actinopteri; order Characiformes; family Erythrinidae; genus Hoplias; species Hoplias malabaricus. The sequence goes on from NC_089802.1 coordinate 33,920,508, forward strand.
CAAAAAGCAGAAGTGAGCACTTTCTAGAGTGAATCACAGCGTACTCCAGATTTTCAGCTTGATAGCTGTTTTGCTGTGCAGCCATGCACTGCTGGGGAAGGAGTTGCACCCACGACTCTGCAGTCAGCAAGCCACTGACCACACCACAACTGTGTGTTTGTGTAGAGCAAGAGAGAGAGAGAGAGAGAGAGTGCAGAAGTGGGGTTGTTTTTGTATTTCCTTTTGTACTCTGACATTTGAGTGCAGAATGGTATTAAGGAGGGTCTCTGAGGGAGCAGTTTGTTCTCACATATGTTTGGGAGTGGTGGGAGGGTGCATGTTAAACATAATATAATACTTCAATTTATGTTTATTTATTTATTTACTTACTTACTTACTCTAAGAAGATACCAATCCAAAAATATTAGCTAGAGCTCAATCACTTCAGAGAGAATGGTCTCATTGCTCCACAGCCCAATGTTGGGGGGGGGGGGGGCTTTATACTTCTCTTAACCACACAGTATGTTGGGCATGGTGGCCTTATGGCTCACCTAGGCTCTGCTTTTGTATGCAAATTTGGAACTGAGTGTAGGTGCTTTCTTATTTCCTGCTCGCACCTGGTTCCAGTTGAGCCGAGTAAGGGCCGAACATGACGTATAAAAGAGAGAAAATCGTCAATATGGCAAAATGCAATGCACCATTCCAATTTATAGTGGAAAAACAGACCAGGGACCAAGCAAGTAGAGATGAGTAGAGTACCATGTACCATGCCGTGGAAAAGTGCCAATAGACTCATGTACAGCTGTTCCAGAGCTTGGCACTATTTTCATTCTGTTCTTTGGAGATTATATATTAAACTGTGTGCCTAGATTGGAGCTTATTTCAACTCATTACACAAGGTTTCTACATCTTTGTTCCAGGCCTGTGACAACAGCTAGTTTTTGTGGTTGAAATATTGTCCCAGAAATTTTTGTGATTTTAGGACCATTTTTATTCTGCTGATTTACTGACAATAATATAAGTAATGCATTTACAGTCCTTTATAGATCATCGACCAACGTATGTATAATACCAACCGATATGTGTATAATTGCCCCTAGTTTGCTCTGTATTCTGTAACTCTTTATATTGAGGCTCTTTGTGGTTCTTTCCCTTTATCAGCCATGATTTGAGTGTGTAAATAGTCCCCCCCCCCCCCACCCCACACACACACAGCCTCCTCCCACTCCTCATCACCAATAACAATTAATGGAAGTGGTGGGCGGATTTCCCTATCACCCTGCCTGACCCCTACCAACCACACACACACACACACAAAAACTCACACCAGGCTGACTGGAGGCTCTGGTGAAGCGGAAACCTACTACAGAAGTTAGTGTGTGAAAGAACTCAGGCACTCGAGATTGATTTCCCACTGAGGGCCCATTAACTTTTTGAGTACTGAAACCAAATGCCTGGACTTTTACTGAGGAAGTTCAGCTGAAACGCACTTGTGTTCAAACAGATGTTTACTGGAGGCCAGCGGACAAGCGACGTGTTGTAGTTCCAGCCCTGAGCCTTTTCTCTTGTGTGAGATGACCTCTGAGTTGTGTTAATTCAAATGGGCAGGTTTTTAATGATTAAAGTGTTCTGAAATGGCTTCTGAAAGATACAGGCTTTGAATGTGTGTGTCTGCGTTGCCCCGTGAAGGACTGGCGCCCCCTCCAGGGTGTATTCCCCGCCTTGCACCCAATGATTCCAGGTAGGCTCTGGACCCACCGCGACCCTGATTTGGATAAGCGGTTACAGATAATGAATGAATGAATGAAGATGCAGGCTTTTGTCTTTTGAGATAATGCTAAATTATTTTTCTTCAGTGTCCTTCTCTTGGCTTTCAGTTGAGTGGGAGTGGACTAAACCTCATTTTATACTTCCTCTGCAATCCTTCACCATAGCCTGACATTGTGCACTACATAGGGTGGAGTAACATATTTGTGATTAGGCCCTAGTGGTTTGGTGGTGTAATTGCAGAGCTACTCGGACACACCAACACACAAGAATAAACACTAACAATGGCTTAGGGCACTTCTGCAGGCTCTGGCTCACATTGAGTCAGTGAAGAAGCGTAAATTGGCCTTCAGTTTGGCTGACATGACATCAGCTCTTGACATGATGAAGACACTGCCTTCCAGGGCATTCAGGCTCTAAAGCCCTATTGGAATTGGAGGAGTTTATCAAGGGAATGTTTGTACTGAAATATCTGAAATGTATTATACGTCTCCTCTGTGAAAACAATCATGCATCTGGACTGCATTAAAATTACTACCCCGTAACGACCTGTAGCCACCCCGACCTTACCGCCATTCAGACGTCTAAAAGTGGTACATGGGCTCTCCTGCCAACCGACGCTGACTGGTGTCATCCAACCAGCCAGCATTTATAGTGCACTGGAGCTGTGTAGGGCACGGGTCCTCAGTACAGTGTCACAGGGGTTCAGTGTGTGTGCGTATTTTATTTTTTTATTTTAATTTTTTTTATTATAGACTGCAGTTTCTATGGGTACACCTCAGCTCTCTCCACCTGCAGGGGCGTCCAAATCAAGGCTAGTCTCAGAGGTTCTCGCTAGCGATATTGCTCTGTTAGAGACAACCATTCTACTGTTTGACATGCCCTCACAGTTCTGAGGAGACCACATATAGGGATTTTTGGAGCTTTTAACTACTGTATAAACATAGTTTAATTATAACATGGTTAAATGCTTAGGTTTCATGGCACATCTTCAAGGTTAAATGGAATATTTATATATTTAAATATGAGTGGACAGCGTCTTTAACAAGCTGAACCACTATATAACAATTTGCACCCAAACTTTAATGCAGAGCTGTACATTTTCTGAAAGTCTGTGAAGTGAATGTTTTCATGCAGTGGATCGAATTTTCGAGCGCTTCATGCTGCCCTGTAGCAGCTTGGGACTCATCATAGATTGCACAGGAGTTGCGTGAGAAACTCCAGCTTACTCCTTACACTTTCATCCTCAGTATAACACACACACACACACACACACACACACACACACACAAGGCTCCAGAGCATTCCAATTAGCTCTGTTAGCATATGCATCACACTATTCTCTTTAAGAGTGTGTTTATTCTGTTTGCATTAGCATGCTTCCTTGGTCTTTTTTTTATTTCCCCAGAGAAAACTGCAAGCTCACTTGACCCATTGATTTTTTAAAACTGGTATTAATAATATATTTGGTTCAGGATTTTCTTTTTTCATAAACGATGCACCTCATGGTTGTAATTCACTCACATATGGCCCTTGCCACTGGGTAGGTTTTCAGTCCCAGCACACTTCAGGTTCCAACCGTGCCAAGTACGTACTAAATGTTGAAGTGTAAACCCAAATCCAGCACAAACATGCCACCTGTAAAATCTCTTAAGTTACAGCAGCTTACACATTTTTATCAGACTCACAACGGCAGCTCGTAACTTTACCTCGATATGTTTTGAAGAGGTTTATATGCTCCTTGGGCCGATCGCTGATGAAAATTTCCAGTGAAAGCTGAACGAGCAAAGTAAAACTGATCTGCGGAGCTGTGTTCAGTCCAAAAAACGAAAACAGCACGCAAATACACAATGAATTAGCAGCGAATAGCAACGGCTGTTGTGGTTTTCAAAGCCAGCAATTCCTGAGAGACAGGGTTTTGCCACGTCACCGGCTCCATGTCACGGGGGAAGTGTGCCAGTGGGAAAGCGACAAGCTTTAAGCGTGCCAAGCCGTGCCGTTCACATGTGGTGGAAAAGCACCAATACATACATACTTACTGAGGCATGGCTAGGAATTGCACCATAAGTGGGTACTTTATGGCATTTTTACATTCACATATATATTAAGTAATTTTAGACATAAAGGCATATAACCTAATAGTCACATTCTGCACTTGCTAATAGCACTTTTCACTTTTCAGAACTCTGAACGATTCAGATATCAACAGGAATGTAAGACTAAAATGGAGATCTGAGGCTTCCGAGCGTGTTTAGAAGGACTTAAAATGGAGTATCTGGGTTTTCACACTGGCTTGTGGTTAATCCATGGTTAGTAAGGAGCATGTGGGTGGGTTAGGCTGGCAAGATTGGGAAAGCAAAGGCAAGAGCAACTGTGTGATCACAGGGAAAAAAAAAAGATATGTTGGGGTTTGCTGTAAAGTTTCCAAGAAAAGACAGTAGCAGCGGTGCCCTGGAGTGAACAGGGTTAAAGGATATGATGAACAACATCAGAAAACAAAGTGAGAACCGAGAGGGTCCAGCCCTTCTGGAAAGTTAGAGAGAGGACTTCAAAAACATGAATATAACAAGTGCAGAATCTGAGTGGAATTCTGATTAAGACCCGTACAGTTCAGGTAACATGGAGAGAGGAGAGAATCACAACAGCTGATCACCACGTGCAAGAGTTAACTGGAGATTGGAAAATGTGGAATGTATATTTTCCTCCCTCCTGTTTTGAAAATATCCACATTCAGACGAGTGCAAAAACGATTGCGTTATTGTGTGTACTTAATCATTCTTTGTATATTACTGCCAAAGCTCTGAAGCCCTAAACATGGTAATCTGGCTGTAGGAGGGCTGTGTAAGCAGTGATAAGTTTTACAGGGAGAGGCAGTGTTCATTGGATATATTTTGGGGTGCTTCCAAAAAGTTTTGCTACTGCTCTTGTCCCCCCCCCTCCCTTTCTACTGCTCCACTCCCACCCCGGAAGAAAGCAGAAGAATGGAGAGAATGAGCTGTACTTGAGAAAGTGGGACAGCTGATCCCTTTCAAATATGATGTTGATTACTGATGAAGTGAGCCTATCACAACGCTTGCTTTCAGCACACTCCTAATAATCAGAGCCAATAGCAGCTGCTGCCCAGAGCCTGCGCATATACTGCAGTTCCGTTCCTTAATTTGCGTTGTGAATATCTAAATCTGTTTATACCTGCTGCGTATTTGTGACTGAGTTACATTTTTGTGTTTCCTTCTCTATTTTCTTGTACTCTTTGGACGGCATGCAGCGATATCATTCCAGAATCTTTAAAAGACTTCCTGAGTAGTACACACTCATGTATCCTCTGCTGGAAGCTGCTTCAGGGGGTCTCTATCAGGATTTTTTTTTCTTTAGTCTCCTCTGATATTTGGACAGTCTTCAAGATAGTGTCAACAAATCAGTTTCAGGGGTCCTGAAAAAGAAGAGGGGGTTTCTGGACACACCCTAGGTCTATGCGAGGGTCAGAAAGTAGTGTGTGACCTGGCCATGTGAACTTTGGTCAGTAACTTGATGATGTAAGGACAGAAATCCTCTAAGTACACAGTAAGTCAGAAGAGAAGGGTTGTTGTTCCTTGACCTCCACAAGCAGGACTCCTCTGTCTTTGGAAAAGCTTAGAAAGGCGGACCACTCCACAGTGGTCATTACAAGATCCTTCCAGAAAACAAATAAATAAACAAGCAGGTAATTGGGTAATTGACACTTAGCTGGTGACTGGAGCCTCCTTGCCTCCAGCAGCAGGATCAACTCTGCAATCAGCCTCTAATGCTTTTAATTAAGTGTTCTACTGTTCACCATCTTGCCTGAATATGGATGGAAAAGGACTGGCTGTCTCTGTCTCTAACGAGACATCCACATGTAGCTCACGTGTGTTCTCGGACATTAACTCACGTGCACGTTCTTCTTCTTGTTTTGCAGGATGAAGTGGACAGCTTGAGTCCTGTTCTCAGGGACAATCCGCAGCTTCACGAAGAAGTGAAAAGCTGGGTGAAAGATCAAAAAGTGCAGGAAATTTTTATGCAAGGTAAGGCTATGTCAAAACACACCCTTCCACAATCACTGCGTGTTTTCTTTGGAAAAACACGGATCCTGGAATTGGTTTTAACCTTTTTAACAAAGAAGCCGTCCACGTGTTTCCCCCTTCTTCCTCTGGTGTGGTGTGGGTGGTAAATGTGTGTGTGGTTCTTGTGTTGCTCACGTCCTGCCAGACCAGGCTTCTTAGCTGTACCTGGCCCGGGCCTGAACAGTGGGAGACTGTTCTGGTGGCTCTTGGCTAAAAGGTCTTGTTTACAAGGGCCACAACAGCATTCCAGGCCCACAATTAGAGATAATTGTTGAACTTGGCAGCCGGCAGGACATGGCAGAATGGAAAGAATCTCCAGGCCAAAGGCTTTGGTGCTAGTAGTGGATGGAAGGAGAAAACTGTGCAAGAAAGAGAAGAGAAAAGAGTATGGTTTTGATTTGTAAAACATAGCATTAAATTCTGGAGCACAAAGCCACTGATGTTGAATTAAAGCAACACTAAGTAAGATTTGTTCATTTTGCACCTGGGCCACCTGGGCCTTTAACAGAGTGTAAAGCGAATTTACAGCACTGTTTTGAAACCCAAAAGTTACAAAGTGCAGTCCTGAACACTTTTACCTGTCGGTGAAGCTTCACAATAGCCAGGTTTCCAATTCAAAACATTTGCAAAAGTTATGCGCAATAAAGCAGTATCTGCAGAAAAGAATGACCTTTCCACCTCGTCCAGTTGTAAAACACTTTATTTAATATTTTGATAATTGTTTTTGTGAATTTTCAGCCTTTTGCATTCAGGTCTTTTGTGCGCATTTTTTTTTATAATTCACAAACAACTTAGTGGATGGAGAACCTGCTAATGATTTTAAATCTAATTTTAAGGTAAAACTGCTGCCTAATGTTGCTTTAAAGTGCTTTACATTTGTAGAAAGATCAAAATATAAAGGGAGAGCTAGTTAAACAAGTAAAAAAATTATAAACAACGGTAAAACTGGAAGAAGACACAAAACAATACATCACACCTAATGCTTTCAGCTGTGTATGTCAGCCAAATGATATAAAAGTGCTTAAAGCTTCGATTAGCATGGAGCATGTCTTGTTCCGATAATCACGTTATATGCATGTGTTATGGTAGAGCGGAGGTGTTCCCAGACTTGGCTGAGGGCAGTGCAGCGGCATTGAGCAGTACTGAAAGGGAATAATAGCCAGGCCTGCTGTAATGTGATGCAGTAGGACGGTAGCACTCTGCGGCTAACTCAACTTCACGATGGAACCCAGCCCCTCGTGGCCGAACACGGGCCGTTTATAAGGCTGTGGTGGCAGTGAAGCCCCCTCATGAAAATGCAATGGAAGACTTGCATGCTGTCGGTCTGAGTCTTACACTCTTAACAAAATCGTTCTTTAAGAGTTCTTTAGGAAAGGGTGTGGTTCTCAATGGAAATGTGAACACTCAAAAGAATCACTAAGAGTCATGATGGTTCTTTACATGGTTCACTGGTTCTTTACTATGATGATAAACTTATTAGAAATATTTCTGCAGCTCCACAATAAATAGGTTCTGCTATATTTACAAGTCAAAAAACACTTTTTTGTCATATAAAAGGTTTTTAGTAAATCAGAATTTTTTGTAGGTGTATTAAAGCAACACTGCATGCTATTTAGCACTTTAAAACAACTCATTTTGAATTAAAGCAACACTAGGCAAGATTTGATACTTTTGCTCCTGGGCTCCCCTACAGTTGCAGAGCATAATTCACTTTCACAGTCTTGAAATCTTGGGGGAGGGTGGAAGGAAATGCTGGATTTCCTACCCTCCTCTAAAAGTTGCACAGTGCAGTTTCTGCAGTGCTGAACCTGGAGTAGCAATAATAGATTAATAGATAAAAGAAGCACAACAATGATTTTTAAACTGTAATTTTAGTATGAAAATTTTGGTAGTCTTCCTTGAAATTTCTTTAAATTGGATTTGGTTGTATCTGGGGAAAAAAGTACTTTGTTTAAAATGGTGGATGTTCCTTAAATTAACAATAAGGAAAGATTTGGTATTTTTGCTCTTGGGCTCCCCCTACAGTAGCGGAGTGTAATTCACTTTTACAGCACTGTCCTGAAATCAAGGGGAAGGGAGAGGGAGTGGTTGTGTTTTCCTACCCTCCTCCACAATTTTCATAATGCACTTTCTGCAGTGCTGAGCCAGGAGTAGCAATGACGGAGGCTCTGTTCTCCCAATTACAGGTCAGTGAAGCATCACAATGATTTTGAAGCTGTAATTTTAATGTAAAAATAATACCTAGTGTTCCTTTAACTAAATGAAAAAGGTCCAATCAATCAATCAATCAATTCATGGTCATACTACTACACACTTTAGTTGTCTATAATGTTATAAAGAAGGGCCTTGTCTCTTGTATTTTCAGGTCAGCGATAGCTCAAGCGAAAAACTTGTAAAAACGGACCTTGTTCTAGGTCTTGGACATGGTTCGTTAGTTCAAAATAATGGCAAGCAGAGTGTACTGGCTTTTGCCAACGAGGGGCCTCAGACTACAAAGTTTGTGACCTGCTGATACGGAACCAGTTATGCTAAGAGTGTAGGCTGAAGCCTTCAGGCCAGCCTTCCAGTGCTTGTGTCCTTTTCCATCTCCCAGTCGAACCAAGCCAGTGCTTCAGAGCAAGCTCAGTCATGCAGAGGAAGAGAGCAGAACGAGAATGTGCACTGGCTGGGGATTCTCGAGAACTGGGTTAAAGGTCACGTTGGTTTGCATCTGACTCTCATTACTAGTGAAGAGGGTTTCCGTTAGGAGAGGTCATTGCCGGTCACCGTGCCTGGGAATGATTTAGTTGTCTGAGAAGTGGTCAAAATTCCAGCCATAAGTTATGACATGAAAAGGTTGGCACAGTCAAGTAAAATGAACTGTGGATGTTTAATATATATTTTTGTATTTTTGTATATTTTCATACACAGCTAAAATAAAGTGCATCTGGCAGCTGATTTTGATTTAGTTTTAGTCTTAGGCTTTTGACTAAAATGTGTATTAGTTGTAATCATATTTTAGTCATGTATCTATTGTTCTTATTAGTTTTAGGTTTTAGTCAAGTTTTACTTCATTAAATAAATAAATAAACAAAACCCAAAAAAAGCTAATTTTATTTTTAAAGGTTTTACTATGTTAGTCTTATTATATGATACTAAATTTCATAAGCCATAGCTTAAAACTGCTGTTAAATTTAAAACACATTAACATTAAAAATTACGAAAGGAATAAGGGGAACTTTTTCTTAACCTACGTTTTACATTTATTTAAACATTTATAAATGTATTTATAATATTGTAAGTTCAAAGTGTGCTGCAGAAGGTGATTCTAAGAGTGAAATGATTCTTTCAGAGTTGACTCTTCACTAAAAACATTTACTTTGACTTAATACCAACCGACCGCTCTTATTGCCCTGACAACAGCAAACAGACAGAGCATCTTTCTGTTTTTATTTCCTTGCCATTTTTTGTTTTCAAATCAGAAATAATGGTTCATATATCAGTCTTTCACATCATTGTTTAGATTTTATTCTTTGAGCTTTGAACAGTTGGTCATAGTTCAAATTCTTATTCATACTTCAAATGAATATTTTTGTTTTGTTCTCATTTAATTTTGTTTGTGAAAAATAGGTCGTTAAGGAATATTTTTAAATAATTTGTTGTATCTGTCAGTTACTACTTTTTTTTTGTTGTTGTTTTACAAAAACTTTGTTTTCAATAAAACCCCCTTGTATCCTCTTTGTAAATAGTGTGTTCCTAAACCATATATCTGTCCAAATGTATGTGATATTCACAGAAAGGTGTAGGCTTTAAGCTGTGTTTGTTCTCTCCTACACTTACCGGAATCCTTGAGGTTAATGCTGGCCTTTGCTTCTCCAGGTCCCTATTCATTAAATGGATACCGCGTACGAGTTTACAGGCAAGACTCAGCCACCCAGTGGTTCACGGGCATCATCACTCACCACGACCTCTTCAGCCGCACTATGGTCGTGATGAATGACCAGGTATAGGGTCACTCAGACCCTCTCTTCCTGATTAAACATGTTTTTAATGGTGTTCCTTTCCTCATGCAGCTATATTCCTGCAGTATTACATTCCTATAATATTCAGTAGGAAAGTTCTGTCCCTGATATTCTGACTTAGTGTCTACCAATCATTGATGTATTGCTATGTTTACTGTAATAGAAGTTCTCATTTCTAATTTCTTTAAAGCTAGACAAATTTTGTACTGTTGTGAGATTGTCCTCTTTCTCATTTGCAGGTACTAGAGCCTCAGAACGTTGACCCGTCTATGGTACAGATGACCTTTCTGGATGATGTGGTCCATTCTTTGCTAAAAGGAGAGAATATCGGCATCACATCCAGACGCAGGTCACGCTCTAATCAGAACAGCAACACTGCCCACGTGAGTACTGCAGCGGTTGACATACATATTTACACATACACAGACGCACACTGCCTGACTGTGTTTCGCTTACTCAGATGACATAGTCCTGTGCAAAAGTTTTGATACTCCTGGTCAAATTGTAAGAATTTTCTTTTTTAATTCCAAGTGGAAATAATCCTCTACAGGCAGCAAATTATTATATTATATTATTAAAAATATGTATTTATCTGCTAGATTTGGTGCACAGTTTCTGATTAAATATCCATCCATCCATTATCTGTAACCGCTTATCCAATTTAGGGTCGCGGGGGGTCCAGAGCCTACCTGGAATCATTGGGCGCAAGGCAGGAATACACCCTGGAGGGGGCACCAGTCCTTCACAGGGCAACACAGACACACAAACACTCACTCACACACTCACACCTACGGACACTTTCGAGTCGCCAATCCACCTGCAACGTGTGTTTTTGGACTGTGGGAGGAAACCGGAGCACCCGGAGGAAACCCACGCGGACACGGGGAGAACACACCAACTCCTCACAGACAGTCACCCGGAGCGGGAATCGAACCCACAACCTCCAGGCCCATGGAGCTGTGTGACTGCGACAACTACCTGCTGCGCCACCGTGCCGCCCTTTTCTGATTAAATATTTTGACAAAATGAAAAATAATGCAGCTTAAGTTTTGCACAGTCCTCAGTTTATAGGGTTAATCAATTAATTCAGCAAATATTATATATATAAATTGTGCATAAAAATAGCCTATGACCAGCGTGTCCTAACTTTGGCATAGGACTGTATTTAGTGTTCTGTGTTGAAATATAGAACTGTCTTTTTGTCAGTATTGTTTTTGTGTGTATGCTGAGTGCATGTCAATGTGTGTGTGTGTGTGTGTGTGTGTGTGTGTGTGTGTGTGTGTGTGTGCGTGTGTGTGCGTGTGTGTGCTCACTCGTGCCATGTGTCCAGTGCTAGCTGTCTGCTATCTGTCTGTAGCTAGCTTTTGAAGTAAAGTTCCTATGTGCTTAGAAGTCTTTTTTTTCCCTCTCTCTCGCTCTCTCTCTCTCTTTCTCTCTCTCTCTCTCTGTCACTTTTTTTGGTAATATTACTTTAAATAAAAATAAAAGCCTAGTGCCTTGTAGAACAAACATATCACTGGTCCCTTTTTATTATTAACAAGACTTCTCTGTTCCACCTTGTTTTGTTTTTATTTTTATTTTTATTTTCTGTTTTGTTTTTCTCTTTTTTTTTTCCCTGTTAAAAACATTAATTGGGGGATATGCAAGCAGACCACAGGAGGGAGACCAAGCGGCAACACAGGAAGCACTCAGGTACCGGGCCGCGCCCCCTCCCCTCTCAATAGCTCTAGAGTTGTTTACCTAGAAACCTGCATATCCCTGTGTAATTCTGTAGAGCTGCTAGTAGTAGTGTTCTGCAACTTGCACTGTTAGTATAATTTTTTTTTTTTGTAGTCTGTAGTGTAAGTGCGTTCCAAGCCGAAGAGCTTTCTAGCACAAATGAGATGCATTTGTGGCAACAGCTGTTCCTCAAACTGGCAGAAATTATGGCTTAAATTATGGAGCAGAGAAGAGCCATAGGAACTCTCCTTTTAAGGCTAGTGATGTGACTCCATTTTTTTGACTAGACTGTCTGTAGTCCAGCTGTTGACGGACAAGGAAGCATTGAGATGGAGCTTTCTTTCATTGCCTTATATTTCTTGTGACGTATTGGTATTAGTGGTGCAAGTGGTTGTGGTGGAAAATCAGTGCTGGGGAAAAAAAGAAAAAAAAACCCATTCAATAAATTCACTCTTCCTCATGGATGACCTCCTGCATCACTGCTGCATTTGTGTCTTTGTGTTTGTGTGTGTGCACGTGCTGCCCACAGGGTCATTACACACGCGCCCAGGCCAACAGTCCCAGACCAGTGATGAATTCATCTGGCTCTGCCCCCAAGCAGGGCTCCCAGGCCCAGCAGCAGCAGTCTCAACATACACAGCAGCAGCTAGCTCAGCAGCACCAGCAGCAGCAGCAGCAGCAACAGCAACAGCAGCAACAATCCTCACCAGGTCAGCAGCGCGGATCCAGGTCGTCACGGCGGAAGGGCTCGGACAGCAGTGTCCCGGACGATGAGAAGATCAAAGACGAGAAGATGGACACTGGAGGAGGAAGGGGAGGTACCTACTGCACACCACAATATATAGTCTCTATTGTATTCAATATATATCTACACCGCGAGCATTGGGCAAGCTTTTCAGAATTCAGCTGTTTGTCAATCCCTGCTTCGGGTCACTGTCTGGGAGGAGTTTGGTGTGTTGTTCCTGTGTCTGCGAGGGTTTTCTCCAAATGTGAGGGTCCCCCACCCCCCTCAGTCCCTGTGATGGATTCGTGCCCTGCCTCAGGGTGTGCTCCTGCCTCACAATTTCAGCGATTATAAAAAAAAAAAAAAACATTAAATTAATTAATTTAATTTTTTTCGAATCGACTAAAAGCACAGAAATAACAAATCGTGTGGAGTGACCATTCTGCTTCCTTTAAAGGAACACTAGGTAACATTTTTACATAAAAATTACAGCTTCAAAATCACTGTGATGTTTGCTGACCTGTTATAGGGAGAACAGAGTCTTTGCCATTGCTACTCTGGGCTCTGCACTGCGGAAACTGCACTATGCAACTTTTGGAGGAGGGTAAGAAACTCTGCAACTGTAGGGAGAGCCCAGGAGCAGAAATACTCAATTTTACCTAGTGCTTCCTCAAAAGAGAAAGCTAAGCATGGCTTTTTCTTAGTGTTTAGTCTGTGCACTGTATAATTAAGTTTCTTTTACAGAAGTATCACCACATTATTCTCTGTTTCATTACCCACCCTCAATATAGTCCACATATTCATAATCAGGCTATCATTAATTGCATTCCATGGAAATGGAATTTTCCTACACTATGGAATTGGCATTTCAACACTGATTGATTTGGATTTTCCATTATTAGGGCATTAATTTCATACATTGAGAACTGGCTCACAGGTTTCATGCTTTAGATCGGAGAATATGGAACCAGATGCTGGCCAAGTCATTATTAAGTCTGGATTTGCGGTAGCTGACCGCTGTCATACGTAATATATATCCACGCCATATAGAATCAGAGGCATGGGGTGTGTTCAAGCACTGCAGTGAAATGGAGCTTTTAAGTGAGCACAAATGTAACCAGGAGCTCATCCATCACTCGTCTAATGCAGCACTTAAGATTCAATCAGCATCTAACCTAAGTAGAGCGTGACATCATCTTCTGGTTAGAACCACTCGAGCATTCCTGAGCCTTGTTTTTAATGAAGAACTGCTTGATTGCTGCATCTTGTGCTCTACTGCAAGGGCATACAATTGGGTATAGACGACAGGGACATGTCTCTATCAATATCCAGTGATTACTAGTCGGCTACTTACAGTTCAGCCTTCCATCGGTGTCTAGCCGATGTGTTTGGTTCACAAATGGTCTCAAGAGTCCAACCTCCCTAACCCTAAACTTCCACACAGACTTCACACACTCTGAAAGTGTTAAAATGACAGTACACCCAAAAATCACAGAAATAAATGAAATTGTTTAAAAGGTATAAAAATACCATTATTCTACAAAATACAGACATTGAGAGGGGCAAAAATACAACTATCGCATTTGACAAAAACTTTGGCTCAGATGTAGTTTTTAATCAACTGTAAATGCAGGTCTTAATGTAAAGTATGTTAATAAATTATTAACAATTAAACAAAAAAATAATTAAGGTTATGTATTTATTCCTCCCTAGTCATTGATTTCCCATTAGATGTTCATTAATATATAAATATATTGTGTGTATCTGCTGTTATGAATCGTCATGTTTGTGAATCTGTGCTGCTTTAAGTGTTTACATTTCACTTAAATGTAATAATTCGTCTTACTATACATTTTTTGCATTACAGATTTTTCTAGAAATAAAACGAAAACCATTGTGAGCAAGCGGAGGAAAGCCGAGGAGGAGGAGAAAAAGAGCGGCATGAAACGGTTAAAGATTGAGACGTCAGACCAGTCCGAGAGCAGCGACTCCGAGAACTCAAACAAGCCGCTCTTGGACTCGTCGTCAGAGCCGAGCTCAGAGAGCGAGCTGAAAGGGAAGGCTGCTTCAAAGACTGTGGATGAAGATGAGGAGAAGCCCCAGAACTGCAAAGTCCTGGAGGAACCAGCCGTCATCAGCAGACTTTCTCCCTGGGAGGAGATGCCCACAGTAGAAAACAGAAGCAAGCCAGCGGCGGCGGACGTTTCGAATGAAAGCGAGCATCTGATTGAGAAGAGGTCACCGGGTGAGAGGAGGTCTCCTCTGCCCCCTCCCAGCCAGCCTCAGAGCTCAAGTCCTTCTGAGGTTCAAGGCTGCATTGTGGAAATGAAAAACACTGTGAAAACCTTGCCTAAGGACCAGTACGGCACAGGGGCACCCAGGACGCAAACCCCCAAGTGCGTGATCGACATCACGGAAGATGTTGCCAAATCTCATCCAAGCTACAGGGAAAGCTCGGAGGCCGTCTGTGCCCTGCTGGCCTCCCAGAACTGTGAGACCTATGGCTCAGAGGCTAGACATTTGGTGCTAAACCCCTCAGCCTCTGACTGCCGGAAGCTGGAAGCTGAGTCCCAGCAGCTAAGTCGAACCTTGGATAGCAAGCTGGAGTTTGCTCACTCTGAGGTCATTCGCCCTGTGACGTCGGTCAGCGAGTCGGCAGCTGTGGCCGAGAGGGAGAGGGAGAAGGCCCAGGCGCAAGAACAGTATGCCTCCGTCGTCCCATGTATCCGGAGCGTCTCTCTCGCTGAGGAAATCCGCAAGCCTCACAAGCTCAGCCCATCGCCCGACGTCGCCAAGTCCAAGTCTGACCCGTCGCCTGATGCACTCAAAGCCCTCAAACGTAACCCCTCTCCCGATGCCATGAAGTCCAAAACCCACAGTGTCCTGGAGTCCCTGAAGCCCAAGCCAAACACGTCCCCCGAAGTATCCAGGCACAAAGGAGGACGACATCCCGACAACCCCCAGCCCTTACTGGGACGTCCCGTTTCCAAACCAGAGCCAGAACCCGCTCCCCGTTCTGGGTTCAAGCCTGTGCTGTCTCGTAGTGCAACATCCGAAACCACCAAAAGCCCGCTCATTATCGACAAGAACGAGCACTTCACCATTTATCGGGATCCGGCGTTGGTGCGACCTGAGGCTGAAAGCAACCACGTGGCTTACCTTCCCCCTCACCTACACCCTCTTCACAGTTCCTCTCATGCCACATGCCTGACCCCAGGCTCACATCACCCTACGCACCTTCTTCCCGCCGCCTCCTCTCTCAGCCCTCACCCCTCAGTGCACCACCCTTTGCTCCCCACCGTCCTACCCACTATGCCCCCCGCATCCCTGTTGGGCGGCCACCCCCGCCTGGACTCGGGAAGCCTCGGTCACCTTGCCCTCACAACCCACCACCCGCATCCGCACCAGCAGCAGCAGCAGTTTCTGCAGCAGCAGCCACCGCCCCCTCCTTTGCTGCCCCAGACACATCCAGCAGGCACTTACAACCACCTAGGCCTCTATCCCATCATCTGGCAGTACCCCAATGGCACACACTCCTATCCACCAGGGCTCGGACTGGCCGGTTCCAAGTGGGTGCATCCGGAAAATGCGGTGAACTCAGATGCCAGCCTACGGAGGGTAAGTCTATTTTAGGCACAGAAAATTTAAAAGGTTTTTAAGCATGAATTGTAGCAAAATGGCATATTCCTAGAGATAGTGCTGGACAAATTCAATATCAATATATAATGCTGTGTGTGTGTGTGTGAGAGAGAGAGTGTATTTATCACTATCACTAGAAGCACAGAAAACGGTCATTTCAAATTAAAAACCCTCTGCATGATATTTCATAAAATTCTAAAGCGGTGGCAGAAGTAATTTCTACACACAGCAGTTCTCTCAGTTTATTTATTGATTTGATTTTTGTTTACGTGGGAACAGGTATTTACTTAACCTAATGAAATGTGGAATATAAACAAAAAGTTTACATAAGCAGGACAATTTATTATTATGTATTATATAAATAAGTGAAAAAATTGACTTAATTAAAATGAGAACTACTAGCAACGTTTTTTGAGGTGGATTTATTCATAAGGGAGGTATAGACTTGGCAAATTTATTTTTTAAAAGTTTAGACATCAAGGTACAGTCATTTGCTATGGGTGTCTGTGGTTTTTATATTGTTATATCGAACAAAGGAACTATATATCGTGATATAAACATTGGCCATATTGTCCAGCTCTACCCAGAGAATTAAGCAGTATTGAAAGACAGACACTCTAGCAGTAGCCCGCAGTCTGGATTGCAAGGTTACTGTGCCACACATCTGCTTTAATTAACAGATTAAGGTCAGTGTCTGTTCAATTAGCTTTAGGAATGAGAGAGATCTTGTTTCTCTGCAGCGTGCAGTGCTGTTTAAAAGTAGGTGCTGTCATGCTGGACAAAGCCACTGAAAGGCTTAGCGCACAGATATCCTTTCTTGTTCACTGCAGCAATTTGAAGTAGACTAATGTTAATCAGGCTGCTCTATACTGAGACGGACAGTAGAGGTCCTAGGGCATTCTCATGGGCTGGGCTTTGACAACTATGTATGCACAGATTATGGGAATTCTAGGACGATGCCGATATTGATATGATATGTGTACGTATCTCCCGATGTTGATACAGATGCAGGTGTATATTGATAAAATACAGAAAGGTAAGACACCCTGGATTAACAACATAGAAAAATGTAACATTTATTTGCAGAATTTTGCTTTCAGCCAACTGTATGGAAAAAATAAAGTGAAAGGATTCTCCTGAGAAAATATTTCACCACATTTAGTAACTAACAGGTCCTTACAGAGACTGGTCACAGATAAAACAATTTAAATGTAATAGTCCTACTCAAACATAAAAATAAAATAAAAAATTAAAATAAAATACATATAAATAAAAAGCAAAAAAAGTTAAAATTAATTTGACAACGAGGCAGAGTGTGTGATTGAGAGATAGCAGCTGCTTGGTATAGTTGTGTATTATACTTTGTAAATATATGAAAGAGCACCATTTAGCAGACATTTATCAAAACATAATAAGGTGATTCACATTGTGTATTGTGAACATTGTAGTGTCCAACCCTGTCTTAAGTGACCATACCCTACTTCAGCTGCTCTGTCATTCTGTGTAACCTGCTTGTGACTCAGAATGGCAGGAGTACAAGAGGGAATGAGTCATTCACACTCACACATCCTCCTCCAGGGCTGCTTAGACTGCCATATAGCATGTCTCATAACCCTGCATGTCTCTCTCAGAACACCCCCAGCCCCTGGCTCCACCAGCCCACTCCTGTGACCTCAGCAGACGGCCTCGGGATTCTGAGCCACGTCCCGGGACGACCAGCCAGCGCAGAGCCACACCGGCCCATCAAAATCAGCTCGCACTCCAGCCCTCCACTTTCCAAAACCTGCACGGAGCTCCACAAAGAGTGAGTACACACAAACTGGCACTAAGGAACTGAGGAGTGTGAATCTATTTAAGTCACAATTCACTCATTTTGAACTGGATTTTTACAGTGATTACAGTTTGATATGATACACTGAACCAGGATTTGAGTTCGTAATTCAGGCACTTTTAAGAATAATTATAATCATTTTAAATGAATAGATCTAAAATAATAAATCTAGGAAAATCTGTTCAAATATTGACCAAGTTAGACAAAAAGATCATCTCAGTTTACTGTTTAACACTGCTTGTGGGAAGTATTGTTCATAATGTAAACTATTTTGTTGTGTTAATGTTTAGAATCGTTTTATTTGTGCCATTTAAAATGGTCTATTTGACCAGTGGATGTTTCATTTTTGTATTTTGTTTTATAAACGTTGCACTGGGAAAAATAATAACAAGGCATTGAAAAATTGAATACAGTAATGCCTCGCGGGGGATGCGTTCCAAGACCACCCGCAAAAAACAAATTTCCGCGAAGTAGAGGAAAGATATTTTTTTATGTATTTAACGAGTATTTTGACCTTTAAAACCCTCCCTGTACTGTTAATAACCCACCCTTTGCGTTAAACAGTTATTCTATAATGTATTTTAGCTGGAACTACATGTGATATCCTACCAGTTTCTTTAATAGAGTAATTCCTAAGCTGTGATTTAACGTCAGTAAATTTCACTCGGATGTGGACATGAACAATACATGTACTGTACGTAAGAAATACTTACGTTTTTCCTAGATTTTCCCTCAATATTCGCGATATAGGGGCCCCCTTAAAAAAACTCCCCGCAAAGTAGCCAATCCGTGAAAGATGAACCGCGAAGTAGTGAGGGATTACTTTAAATCATTAAACTATGTTGTACATTTTTACATACTTTTATGTAGTTTTTTTAAACCCTAACCCTAACCCAAACATGCTATTGCTATCCAATTGATTGGACCAATTTTCAGCTTGCTCATATTGTTGCTGTTCTGAAAATGTTTGGAAACCACCATACTCTCCCTTTTACACAAACACAAAAACACACACAACCTTGTTTGTAAAAGAAACCAGATCATTTAAGACTTTGCCAGAGTTGCCAGATCATTTAAAACTTATTTTACTCTTTTAATTAGTCTTCCAGAACATGGCCTGCAGGTTTAAAATAGCAGAAATGCTAACATAATGATACAGTGCAGGTTTAGAATCAGGGAAGCGAAGAATGCAACTGGCCATTTTGCAATTTTGGGAAGTGAAAGGAATAGAGGCCTCTATTATATTAGGACTCTAAGCTCTGAAATTGCTGAGGCTTTCCGTTACAGAATGTGTATTTTTATGAACAGGGAAGTTTGTCTACAATCAGTTTCCTTTGTGTCATATAAAATGTTGGAAAAACAATATAATTTTTAATGTTCAGTACAGTTCATTGCACTCAATATTAAAGTAAGTTTAAAAATGTTAAAAAATTGTTAAAGCCAAGTGGTTTGTGGTCGATGGTGATGTCATGTTTCTTATTTGTGCTTGGCAGTATAATTATACCATATCAACCAAAATGAAGAAATATATTGTGATTTAAATTTTGGCCATGTCGTCCAGCCCTAATTCTAACACCCACTACCTCAGAAGATCATAACATGCTTCGTCAAGTAGGCATTAGCCCATGATTTGAGAACACAACGCTTTTGGAAGGCCCAGCAATGAGGTCTGGCATTCCTGACAATCAAATGAACACAAGATTAACAGCCAGATTGTGTTTTTATTACATTTTTAACTAATATTTTAATGTTAAATCCACCCTGGCCTCTCTTTAAACTAAAGCTGTACCTTGCCCCACTGACACTGTTAATGAGTGCACATTGCCAATAGCTCCATTTGGACTTTACGCACTGCGTCAACAATCGTACACAGAACAAATAGCTGTGATTCTGAACTGTATCTAAACTGTTGCAAAATGACATATTATGGGTGTCACTCAATAGGGAAACAAACAAACAAAAAGCCCTACAATAACACAGATGCATAAATAGACACACCTTTAAAGTCACTGTGAATCACTGTGATGTTTCACTGACCTGAAATAGGGAGAATTGAGCCGTAGCTACTCTGGACTCAGCACTGTAGAAATGGCACTATGTACGTTTTGGAGGAGGGTAGGAAACCATCCCTCACCCTCCTCAGCTTACCTAGTGTTCCTTTAAACTAATATTTTGTTGAAGATTTGCCATCATATATATATATATATATATATATACATATATTTTTTTTTTAAATGCTCAGCAGTGACTCCTAACTTTTGTCTACCGCTTGTTTAATCTCTTTCTGTATGTTCTCAGTGACGTGTTTGTTGTTGACCCCATGCGTGGAATGGTAAAGGCCCACTTGAAGCAGGAGCCAGACCGCAGCCGGACTCCCACCAGCAAAGAGCTGCAGCGCATGTATTTGGACTCTCCTCACGCAAAGCAACAGCAACAACAGCCTTCGCGCCTGCCTCTGGACACACCAGACCGGGCTAACAAGTACAAAGAGGAGAACCGTCGCATCTTACAGGAGAGCATCGAGGTGGCGCCGTTCACGGCCAAGATTCGACCAAGCGAGTCTGAGCGCGAGCCTTACACACGAATCCCCTCGCTCTCCAAAGGCCATGGCCTGCTGCCTGAGAAGGACTCAGAGCACCCGCCCACAGAGCTTTACAAGTACAAGCACTCCGGGACAGCGTCGTTGCCTCAGAGCAACTACTTCACCACACTGTCCAACAGTGTGGTGAACGAGCCCCCGCGCCTCTACCCCTCCAAAGAGCTCAACTCCTTGTTCGAAAAGGCGCCCGCCTCCTCCAGCACTCTGGGCTCCTACAGCAGCACCAAGTCCCTGTCCAAGCCTCCACCGCTCATTAAGCACCAGCCAGAGGGCGAAGGCCTGGTAGGGAAGATCAATGAGCAGCTCAGTCAGCAGGTCTTGCACTCGCTCGGTACCTCAGCTGTGGCAGTGAGCGGGGACCGCCGCAGCCCTGCCGTCTCCCCGTCGGGACAACTCAGGAGCATGCCCGCTCTGCATCGGGCGCCTGTCTTTCACCCACCCACCCAGCAGACGCTGGACCGCAAGGAAATCGGCTACGGTCGCCTCTCGCCCCCAACACTCACGCCCATCCAGCCAGTTAGCACGGCATCAGGGAAGGCATCTGAGCAGCAGAAGCCCCCCACCCTGCTGCCAGAGCTCAGGGAGGTGAAAGGAGCGGCGGAACAGGGCGAGCCATGGAGGCCGGGTGCTGATCCGCAAGCCCAGCGGCATCAAGACAAGGGCAGAGGAAAGCCGCAGGCAGCTGTGGCATCTGTCATTGTGCGCCCGTCCACATGCAAATACGACGCCTCGACGGGCTCCAAGACTCCTGCCAAGGAAGTAAGCAGCAGCGGCAAGAACCAGCCGGATGGCCCTAAACTTGCTGAGGCCAAGGACACAGGTAGGGTCATCCAGTCCAGTGTGACTGTGGAGGACATGTTCTCGCAGTACAAAAAGAATTTGATCCGAGCCTCGCAGAGTGGCTTTCCCAGCTCTGTCGTCAATTCCGTGTGCAATAGCAGGACTGATGTAACATCTCCTGCCTCGGTGCTGAGTCGGAGCACGGCCGAGCCGTCGCATTCTGGCTTGAGCGCCCCAAGCAGCAGCAGCAGCAGCAGCAGCACTAGTCGACTAGAGATCCCTGCGTCCAAATGTGCGCCCGAACCACAAGAGAGCAGCTCCAGAACGGCCTCTCCTGGAAGCGCGCTGCCTCAGGCTCCTCAGGCATACTCGGGTAACTTCATGCACCCCAAGAAGCACAAAGCAGCCCTGGCCGCTGCCCAGTCCCGCTGCGCCTCTGAGAGTGAAGGCAATAGCCGAACGCCTCAGGACTCGCCCACCGTGGTGGCCCAGGAAAACACGACTAGCAAAGCTAGTCCCCTTCCTAATGGACAGCCGGTGCCCATGAGCCAGCCCAACTACCACAAGTTGAAGAAAGCATGGCTCACTCGCCACTCGGAAGAAGACCGCAACACCAACAAGGGCGAAAAGACGTGCAGCGCCGTTTCTGAAATCATTAAGCCTTGCACGGTCAACCTCATCGCGTCCACCTCCGGCGAAGCAGAGTTGGGCAAAGACAGCAAAGCTTCTGAGGACAGCAAGGCATCGCCGGACGACAGAAAATTAAGGCGAAGCACCGCCAAACGACCTTACGAGTCCGGATCAGACAGTGCTGAGGACTCCGATGGCAGCGACAGCAAGCTGGAACAGAGGGTCAAGCGGCAGCCCAAGCCCACGTACAAGAAGAAGCAGAATGACATGCAGAAGAGGAAAGGGGACAACGAGAAAGAGGAGGACGACGTGAAGCCCAATGGCATTTTCAGGAGCGCCAAGGAGAAAACCAAGCTCAAGCTGGCCAGCAGCAGTAAGTCCTTCATGATTCTTTTTTTTTGTCCTTTCTTTCGAATGCAGGTTATTTATTTATTTGTCTGTTTAATTCATTTTATTTTATTTATTTATTTATTTATTTTACACTGTGCCTTTCTGGAACACATCAAATCCTCCCTTTAGCTTGCCATAACTCTAGCCTGGATGTACTGGACATATCACAGAGGCCTCGTTGTAGCGTTTGGAATGTTTTCATGTCTTTGACACTCTGGATATGACATACTTAGACTGAGGTTATTGGTTCTTAAAGAGAACAAATATTGCATGGCAGAAAGAGGGTGTGTGTGTTGGGGTGGTGGGGGTGGTGTATTTGAGTTTGGATAGGGGGTAGGGGTGTGCGTGTGCGCACACATCTGGACTGCAGCTGTGCAGCTGAGTTTCAAAGCCGCTTTTGGAATGTTCAACTTTAATGTGAAATACATCTTTCCAGGACATGTTAAGTGCTCTTCTAACTGGAGAGCTTTTAGCAGGCCTCTCGGGTTATCCTTACACTGTGAAAGGAGCCTCCTTGTAACTTAATATACATTCGAATACACTGCGTCTCCCTGAATTGTCGGGTTTCATAGCCGTAGCCATAATATGGAGACGGTGGGGTCCTTGGTTGTGCCCGAATGGTGAAGACATGCCTCCTAGCTGTCACACCCCCCCCAGACTCTCACTGTCTCGCTAGCGGTCCATCTGGTCATGTTTTCATAGGGTGTTCTATATCACACCTCTCAATATCACCACTACGGCACACGACTGTAACCCAATAGTGGAAAAACATTCAGCCCTAATGTTTTGGAGTGTTAGGATTAGTGATTAGTTTTTTTTGTGAATGTTGTGCGTAAGGCATCCATATTTGAGACTTGCATTGAGAATGAAGATGAGAATTAAAGGAACACTAGGTGATATTTTTAGCTTAGTATTACAGCTTCAAAATCACTGTGATGCTTCACTGACTTGTAAAAGGGAGAATAAAGCATTTGTCCTTGCTACTACAGGCTCAGCATAGCAAAAACTGCACTATGTAACTTTTGGAGGAGGGTAGGAAACCACCCCTTCCCACCACACTTGATTTCAAGACAGTGCTGTAAAAATTAATTACACTCTGTAACTGTAAGGGGAGCCTGGACTGCACAGATTGGGTAAAATGCAGAGAACAAATTCCTCTGTGTGCAAGCATAGTGGCCAATAACGTGATTCTAATTCTATACCTAGAGTGGGCAAGATCGGATCCGTTGGCAGTGTGTTTCACTTGATATATTTGTTTGTGTGTGTTTGTGTTCAGATGGCATCCCTCGCTCTGTGCTGAAGGACTGGAGGAAGGTGAAGAAGCTGAAGCAGACGGGAGAGTCGTTCCTGCAGGACGACGCATGCTCCGAGATCGGGCCCAACCTGCAGAAGTGCCGCGAGTGCCGGTCCATCCGAACCAAGAAAGGAGAAGAACCTGCTCACTCACCAGTATTCTGCCGCTTCTACTATTTCCGCCGGTGAGAAATACTGACCCCAGGAATGAGACGGCTCTATCACCATGAAAAATACAGCTTGCTTGCGGCTTATAAAGTTGCACGATACCTTTAAACTTTAGCTTTAATCGGGCATTAAATACTGTCTGGACCCTCAACGACCCTGACACTGAATCTCTGGATTTGGAATGCCTCCCTTGTGTCTACGCTCAGTGTCCACTGAATCAGCTCCATTGACCATACTTTTGAGAACTTTGTAGTTCTCTGCTGTGTCTGATCCAGTCCTCCCAATGCAACACACAAACCATTGCTGGTTGGGTTTTCACCCAGCAGTGCAGTTCATTGTGAGCTTGAACTGTCAGTCATTGTTTAAAAAGCTTGTCAGTGCAGACACACACTCGAGACCAGCCACCTGTTACATCAATAAGAGGCGTATGAGCACCGGATCAATGAGCCTTTATTCCACCCCAGAGAGCAGGAGTCGAGTCCAGACACAGCCTGTTAGAGCCTTAGAAATCCTCACCGTCCTGCCGGCTCCGGGGCCAGGAGACTCGCCCTCCATTTTCCGAATGTACTATTAATTTATTTATTTTTTTCCTCTCATTGCTGAAGCGCTCTCTGCTCGTCTTTAATCCTCTAACAGGAGCCTGAGCGGAGGGGAAATCTGTCAAAGAGGATTTTCTCCATTACTTAATCGCACTCAGTGGCAGCCCTGGTCAGCGGAGCTCGCCGCGTCGCCATTCCCACATCGCTCCGCATCAGGCGACTTTTGTCCGGGGCTGACGGCTCGTTTGGTTTCGTAACGTGATTTAGCTGATCGCTAAAGCCCTGCACAGATGAGGGCGGGGTGAGAAAAAGAGGGTTTAAGACCTGTTTGGAAAAAAGCTTTCTCCCTCAATAAGAATGCACATGCATGATAGGACAAATGGTTGAACAAATGGAGATGCATGTTTGGTGTATCTGTCCAAATGGAGTTTGGTGTGTTCTCCCTGTGTCCGCGTGGGTTTCCTCCCATGGTCCAAAAACACAAGTTGGTAGGTGAACTGGCGACTTTGCAATGGACTGACTGGGCTCCGGACCCACCGTGACCCTGAACTGGACAAGTGGTTATAGACAATAAATGAATTATATTTGTAAATAAGTTAGTAAAATTAATTTCTAAATAAATGTAATAATATAATTAATAATATATAAAAGCCTTTAGAGTTTAAGGGGTTAACAAATAGCTCAAAGTAAGCGACATATGAGATGAATTTGGGTGTTCATAAATTAGAATAAGCAAACACATCCATAACACAACACAGGTGTCCAAACACACACACACACACACACACACACACACACACACCAGCTCATTTAAATCCAATAGTTTTCTCTAATTACGCTTTTAAAGCTCAGAGTTGCTTTGGGGGAAGGAAGTGAACTCTAATTGCACTTTCTTTTTCTCCTTTCCTCCCCCCCTCCTTCATCCCCTATTCCCCCCTCCTCTCGCACTCTCTCCTCTTCTCCACAGCCTCTCCTACAGTAAAAACGGAGTGATCCGGATCGATGGCTTTTCCTCGCCTGACCAGCACGACGAGGAAGCGCTGAGCCTTTGGACTCCAGACGCGTATGAGGAAAACGACCTGGACTTGGAGACCTCCAAATACATCCTCAGCTACATCGGAGACAAGTTCTGCCAGCTGGTCATGAGCGAGAACACTGCAGCCACGTGGATAAAGAAAGACGGTAAATGAGGCTTTGAGTTCCGGATCTCTATTTGTAACGCGTCAGCCTCCTTCCTCTTTCATTATGGTGGTCTTACACAGACTAACGGCAGGATGTGACCTCTCTTTAACTCCGTAATCTCTCAGAGACCGATATAAATGAATCCTTCACTGGCAGAATTACATATTAAGTACTATTTAAGATGGATTAGTTTGACTGAGGGAATGTCATTTCTGGAGGATTTGACTAGCCAGTTCATACAGGATGAAGTATCTTTGCTGTTTCTTTAGGTCTCAGACAGTAAAGTGCATCAGTAACAACACAGAGTATAGCTGTGTTTATTACTAGGGCTTATGTTTTTCAGACAGAACTGCTTTTACTAGAAGAGTTCCAGCCTCAGAGAGTTACAGAAATGTGGGTTACCAAACAATGTGTATAAAATACAGATTAAAAGTGTTGTAAACTGCATGGAACCTACACGACTGGAACCAGGTACTTTTTTACGTCCCTGCTCACGCCGGGTTCCATCCGAGCTGAGTAGGTACTAAATCGTGACGTGTAAACCCTGCAGAATACTTATTGGCCAGAAGAGACATGTGATTCACCACAAAATGCAGAGCTCCAACACAAACCGCTGTTTGTAAGATCTCTTACATATTTATTTTTATCGGACTCCAAACAGCAGCTCGTAACTTTAACTCGTGGTGTTATGAAGAGGTTAAAACGCTCCCTGGGTCGGTGGCCGATAAAAATCTCCAGCGAAAGCTGAACGTGCAACAACGAAAACTGACCTGTGAGAACTGGAGCTCGGAGCAGTGTTCAGTCCAAAAAACAAACACAACACGTAAATATACAATGAGTAAACAGCTCCTATATTTACCGCTGTTGTGGTTTGCAAAGCCTGTGATTCCCATTAGAGACTGGGTTTTGCAACGTCACCGACTCCATTTCATGGGGGAACTGTGCTAGTGAGCCGAGCCGTGCCGAGTAGAGCCTTGCAGTGGATAAGCACCTGCACTTTACTTGTGGTCCTGTTACTGATGTGCTATAAATATTTGAAACCCTCTTGAGACAAGGATGAGGATTATTCCAGTCTGACTCTTTTGTCTTTTAACACTGAAAAAAGGAGCAGAGCTCCAGTGGTCTGCTCTGTGAATGTGTGTTTTCATCTGAGCCCTGTTTGCTTTGCCTTGCAGCCAAGATTGCGTGGAAGCGGGCGGTGAGGGGGGTGAGGGAGAGTTGTGATGCATGCGAAGCCACACTGTTCAACATCCACTGGGTCTGCCAGAAATGCGGATTTGTGGTGTGCTTGGATTGCTACAAGGCGAAGGAGAGGAAGAGTTCCAAAGGTCAGTCACCATTTTGATATTCATGTTTCTTTTTCTTTTGGGCCACAGCAACCAGCCAGATGTACTGTACGTTCAGTGTCAGTAGTGAGTTGGTTACTGAGCTTGTGGCTTGTTACCTGAGTCGTACCCCACGCTGGACACAAATTGGCATCTACACCATTCCTCAACTCACGGC
This sequence comes from Hoplias malabaricus, assembly GCF_029633855.1. Classification (NCBI taxonomy): domain Eukaryota; kingdom Metazoa; phylum Chordata; class Actinopteri; order Characiformes; family Erythrinidae; genus Hoplias; species Hoplias malabaricus. The sequence continues at coordinate 33,947,331 of NC_089802.1, forward strand.
CATTGAGTTCTGACCAAATATAAGTGGTGGCGATCCCTCTGAAAATGTGTGGGATTTTTTTTTTCTTTCTCCCAAGAACTAACCCAGAAATATTAATTTATTCATTATTTCATTCCCACATTTTATGTTGTGGCCTTCTTCCATTTAAGAATTACAGAGGATACCATTCTCTTGGGAACTTTCAGTGTAGCAGATATTTTTTGTAGCCACCTTCAGATCTCTGCCTCCACACAGTCCTCTCTCTCTCTGAGCTCTACAGGCAGTTCTTTCCTCCTCATGCCGTGCTTTTATGCAGGTGTCTATAATCAAATTAATTTACCCCACGTGTAGAATCATCTCAAAGATGATCAAGAATAATGGGAGGCCCCACGAGCTAAATTTCAACTGTCATAGCATACTTTTTCCTTAATAATAAATAAAATTCTGGATTTTTAAAAAGATTCTCTCCAGAAAGCTGTTTATGATATTCTTTACGTCCTTCACATTTGCATAAAATTAAGACTGTTATTACCACACTTACTTCCTCTCCCAGAATACTCCATGCACAACTCATCACTGCCTCCATAGAAAGAAATGAACGGCAAATTGCTTTGATGTAAAGAATTCTGAATTGGAACACACACACACACACACACACACACACATAGTGCTGTGTAATCTGTCCTCCTGTCTGCTCTGCTCTTCTCCAGCCTTCTTTTTTCTTTTACTTCCAGTAAAAACATCATCCTCATACCCTCTCTCAGATTCCTCCACAGCAGTGTGTGTGTGTGTGTCTGTGTGTGTGTGTGTGTGAAGTCAACTCAATCAGAAGCCCCCGCAGTGCCGTGTCATTAAACCCTGCTGTGCTTTCTGCTGAGTCATGCTCATGTTCGGCTGCTTTTCCGTCTCTGAATGCCTTGTGTTTATGTTAAACAGTAAACACAGAGGCTTCTCCACTCCACCGCAGCCCATGGAGAGCGCCTGCGTCTGCGCTGCTGCATTTAACCATTGCTCATGTTTTTTTTTCCTCTCTTTTGAAGAAAGCTGTCACTGATTTCCTCATGTGAGTAATGTTCCTTTTCATTGTTCCACAGACAAAGAGCTGTACGTCTGGCTGAAGTGCGTCAAGGGACAGCCGCACGATCACAAGCACTTGATGCCAACGCAGATTATTCCAGGAATGGGTATGAAATCATTGTTTTTATAACCCCCCCCTTCTCTCTCTTCCCCATCCCACCCCATTTACCTTGTCTTCAGAACACGCAGCTCTTCCTTTTAAAGGCGCCGTCTTTGTTGTTATTCATTTATTTATTTACTCAATTTACTTTAACTTGACCATTTCCTACCGTTTCTGTACCGAAAATAAAACTGCCAGCTATTGTGTTCCATATAAAACTGTGTCTGATCTACATTGGAATATAAACTGCTGTTAAATTGAAGTTTAAAGGAACAGTTGGTAGTATTTTTAACTTAAACTCACTGCTTCAAAATCTTTTTGATACTCCAGGACTTCTCTGGGCCCCCCTTAATTTCAGGACAGTGCTTTAGAAATGAATTAATCTCTGCAACTGTTGGGTGGTGGTGGTGGTGGGGGGGTAACAAAAGTACCAAACCTTACCTAGTGTTCCTTTAAGTTCAATGCATTTAAAAAGAACAAAAAACAAGTCACACAGTTGGACCTACTGCTAGCTAGCTGAACACAGACAAGCGTGGGTAAACACACACACACACACACACAACTACACCATCCCACCCACTTTTCCTCCTCTTTCCAAAGTCAAATGCCATAGATAAACAAGCCCTTGCCCAAAGTGGGCACCCTGAGAGCGTGGAACAAAGAGCCCAAAGAGCTTTGCGGGCCTCGGGGCATTCTTGACTCAGTGCCAGCAGTGCGCTGTATTTAGTTCACTCCTGATGTGTAGGCACATGCTGAACCCAGCGTTACAGAAACACAGTCCCATCCAATTGTCCCCCCCCCCCTCTCTCTCTGACTTCTCAGGCCATGCTTTTTGTCTGGAATTCATGTGTTTGTATTTAGGTGACTGAATGTGATGAGGCTTTATTGTGTTGTGTTAAGACTTTTGTGTGTGTGTGTTATTTGTGTGGCAGTATTGACAGACCTGGTCAACACCATGCACATGCTCAGGGAGAAGTATGGCATCAAAGCGCACTGCGCGTGTGTCAGCAACAAGAACATCCTTCACAACAAACTCCCATCCACCAACGGTGTCTCACAGGTCTGCGCCACTCTTCCAGTGCTCCAGTAATGCCCGAGTCTGAATGGGATTTAGCTTTATATATTAAGGGGGCACAATTATATTCTTACTTTTGGTAGTTTTTGGTTTGCTTTCCATGTTTAGATTTGACATATTTCAAGCTGAAATGGATATAGACAGCTATAAAGGCTTATTCGAACAAGTTTCAGTTGTCATAACACTCTGTAGCCTTTATTGTTTATGTATGTTAATGTCAGTTGTCATGAAAGTCTAATATTGGTGCCAAGAATGATCATTCAGTGATGATATCGCACAAAAAGTTGCAGGTTTTTAAAGGACTTGGAACTCAAAACACATGTAGGTACTGTTCCACAAGGGTGTGCTATTGTACTTTATATCAGTAACACATTGTTGTTTTATTTTTTAAAATGTATTATTATTACTTAAAGGAACACTAGGTACAGCTTCAAAATGATTGGGATGCTCCACTAAGCTGTAATGTGGAGAATAGGGCTTCTGTTATTGCTACTCCAGGCTTCACACTCCAGAAACTGCACTGTGTAACTTTTGGAGGAGGGTATTAAAATGAGACTACACTTATAAATGTTTATAAATGGCTAGAAATCTGTAAATTTTATGGTTATTAATAAGGTCATTAATAATGATAGAAATGTGAGTGACTGACCTTTTTTTGTTTAATCATCAGTGTCTAAAAAAGATGTTCTTATCAGTGGTTAATTGATTCAACTTGGTGGGTAATGGATTAAATTAACAAATAGGTGCTGAAGCTGACAGGGTTAATGTCGACTGATGGAAAGGACAGTGTAAGGTCAGTATCTGGTGAGATCTGAGGTTTAACAGTGTAGATGGATGTGGGTTCACTATTTGGCAAATAACAGGTCACTACCCTTTCTATCTATGTGTTATAACTGATTTTTAATGACTTCTATTGTGTTTACAACAGAATTAATAACATTATTAAACAGATTTTAAGCCATTTATTAATCTTTATAAGTGTAGTCTTATTCTGAAGTGGTACCAAATCTTACCTAATGTTTCTTTAAAACGTCTCCTGTTTTATTGGTGTTTAATGAATAAAGGAAATTAAAGAGAGGGATGAAATAATTTCTGTGGAATCCAAAGACCTAACAGCTATAATAATGTAAAGTTCAGTCCGTAATCGAACCTCTCTGATAGCCACCTCTCGCTCTTTGTGTGTTTCTTCCTGCAGGTGCTCCAAAATGTGCTGAACCACAGCAACAAGCTGTCCCTGTGCAAGCCTGAGGGAGGCCAGCACAACCAACCTCAGAAAGTGGAGGCAAACGGAGGCAGCAGCCCGGCCAGCGACACGAGTACGGACAGCAAACTCTCCCCTCCGCAGTCTCAGTCTTCATTGCACTTCCTCGCTGACCTGGCAGAGCAGAAGTCCCGCGAGGAGAAGAAAGGTACGCTCTTAGAAAAAAGGCGGTTTTAATTTTGTTTCCCTACAGGCCTTATACCTGTCTCATTGTCTCAGACACAGCAGTGCTGCTGGATTCTTTAAAGCCTGTGTCCACTCACTGCCCACTCAGTTAGACACACCTCCCTCGTCTGTCCGCCTCGTAGACGTCAGAGGCAGTAGCTCATCTGTCGTTGCACAGGTTTGTGTCGGTCGTCTTCTAGTCCTTCATCAGTGCACACAGGAGATGCTGGTGGCTGGATCATTTTGGTCGCTGGACTATTCTCAGTGCAGTAGTGATAATGAGGGCTTTGAAAAAACAAAGAATTGCTGCTGTGTCTGATCCACTCTACATCAGCACAACACACACAAACACACCACCACCACTGCACTGTGGTGTCCTTTAAGGGTTCTAATAAATGTAGAACAGGGTGAATATGCTGATGTATTAATTAATAGTTGATAGTTATCAAACGCTTTGGTAATCATGGTTATAATAAAATTTTTTAAATGATATTGTTTGTAAAAGTTGTACAGTGAATGAAAGGCTAAACCGGGTTGACTAATGGCAGCCGGGAACCAGAGACTGTGTGTGTGAATGTATGTGTGTATGAGAGTATGTGCGCACACTTGACAGGGAGCCAGACATCCACAAGTCTTGCATTTAGTGGTATACATTACTGCCGACTGTCTGCCACAGTCCAAAGAGCTCACCAGACCACATGTTTACCCAGCTCTTCAGCTGCTTTTACACACAGCACTGATAGAACTCAAATACAGCTCCGTTTAACAGGCTATTAGATATGAATTGAAGAAGGGCACCACTGACCATGCACTGACTCAAAGAAATGAGAGCGTCTTTAATATTTAATGTTTCTCAGCGTAGTTTATTCACTGATGAAATCAAAGTTTGTTTATATGAAATGGTTCAATGATTTTCATTAGAGCAGTGGTGTTGCAAATAAATGCCAATATTGTTTTATTTATTTATTTATTTATTTATTTAAAATACCTGGTGAAGCAGTTGTGAATCTTAAGAAATAAGTTTTATTTAAGGATTATTTTGCCTCAACGGTTACACAATGCTGTTTAAATGCCTAAAACTACTATGAAGCCAAAGTATTCGGTATCAGACCGCATATTCATTACTATTTTGCATATTAACATTAACTTTCTGTGAGATAATTATTTATTTATTAGACGTCTGGTTCCTATCTCCTCTGTTTCTCAAGAATGGAGCATTTCACACTGCAAGCCTCTCTCAATCTTTTGTCGACTTGTTAATCCTTGTATTCTGTGGAAATGTTAAAAATTGGTTAAAACTTCTCTTTTTACTGGTTGTGTTTAATGTATTTTTAAGTAGATAAATCAGACAGTGTCTTTACTCTAGCACTTGTCCCACGCACTGCGGGGTTTTTTCAACTTTTTCTATACTCTGACTCACTTAACTCAAATCGTCAGCTAATTATCGGTCTTTTCATGAGCTCAGTCAGGTAAAAAAACAGTGCGTAGGGCTTTGCACTCAATGCTCTGCTGTTATGAATCATCACAGTCTAAGACGATTAAATGGTTTTAAAAAGTAATGAAAATAAAAGAGAGGAATTGATGCAGCGTTTTTATAGATGTGCTCTGGTTATCATTTCCCCAGCAGATCTCTTTTTAATGGCTATGCTGCAATAGAAAAGTGTTGCGTTGTGCTGAGCCTTGTGTTTTACGGAGGCTGTTTCTGGTGTCTTTACAGAAAATAAGGAGTTCTGTGTGGGGAAGGTGAAGGAGGAGAAGGAGGTGGAGGCTCTGGAGGCGCTGCACTGTAAAGCCTCCTCTCTGGTAGCCAACAGCACTGAGCAGGGCTCCACTCTCAGAGACCTGCTGACCACCACGGCCGGGAAACTGCGCCTGGGCTCCACCGACGCCGGCATTGCCTTCGCTCCGGTTTACTCCACCGCAGCACAGGTCAAACTGCATCAGTGTTACTTTTACATAATATCACTCTTCATTTATTGTTTCCAAATTATTCTTTTGTCAAAGTCAAAAAGAAAGAAGACTGTATAGAACATTACTGTAGAGAACGATCCTTGACTAAATATAGCAAGGCTCCCGACGGACGTGTTTTACAGCATCGCCCCAAAGCTTTCTTTCAGACGTCTCAAACTCAAAATCACCTCAAGAGTCGTCTAAAACCATATTTACTTTTTAGATTATTAACATTATTACTGTTGAATTTATTTTTGAATTTTTATACTTCCATAATATTATCAGCTCTTTGGATTACCTCGACTTTGAGTGTTTTATATATTTATGACTAGTTAAGGACGAGTATTGGTAAGTTACACTGGTTTTTTAACCATAAAATTCACCTAAAATGTTTTTACTTTTACACCTAAAAGTACAAAACGGATCAAAACAATTCATTAGAACAAGTCTTTTGGTGAGAAATACACTCTTTAAAAACCACTCTGTCTGCATACAGGAAAACTATAATATAATATACGGTCATTTATGAACATGTATGGCATAACTCCAAAACACACTTAAACCTGGGTGTATGTGTATATTTATATATATAATGTAAGATTTCAAGAATAAAGTTTTAATATATTGAGGATAAATTGATAATTATCTTGAAATGAAAGACACTATCGGAACTGAAACCGTGTTCTGTAGCGATGCAGTGGGGTTTTCTGATAACTATTTGATTTCAGTTTTTAAAAACTGGAAAAGTGTTGGCTTTTCTGTCCTTTATAACATTTACTATGCTTTCTTTCGACCGGCTGGGTTTGTTTTTGTGGCTAAACCACAGTGTGTAATGTAAATACGTTTTTGAATCCAGTTCTTTTGGAGATTCAATACCTGCGCCTCCCTGTGAGAAGTTTTCCCGTGTGCTCACACACACACACACACTCTACCGTAAAACACAATGTAGATGTGCAAGAGGAATTATAGGTGTGTGCCAGTCCAACACGTCCATTCATATGGCCATTCCTCATATTATATGATGTTGTATTTATAGGCAACAGAAACCATTTTGCTGACACAGCTTTGACCCATTGGAAGAATACACTCTTTGTAAACACTACCTCCCCCTCTCAGAGCTGGGCCATGTCAGGTTTCTTATGCCAGGCTCGTGTTGTCTCCATGCAGACGGGGAAGAGTGGCCGCACCATGCCCAACATCCTGGATGACATCATCGCCTCCGTGGTGGAGAACAAGATCCCGGCCAATCGCGGCTCCAAGCTGAACCTGAAGTCGGAGCCGCAGGACGAGCCCAGGCCAGAGCGCAGGAAAACGGCAGAGGAAGCACCCAAACACCCCGACATCCCCCACTGCTGGCTCTACGACCGCAAGCTGCTCTGGCTCAAAGACCATCGCAACAGCAATAACTGGAAACTCTTCAGAGAGTGCTGGGGCAAGGGCCAGGTCAGTCACACTGCCGCCAACCACACAGAGCTGCCTCAGAGGAGCTCACATTTCAAAGTGATGGTTCAGTGGAAAGCATTCATACACTTTTCTCCTAAATGGTCTGTTATTATTTATGAAACATTCAGAAACACTGTAGCAGTTGGGCATCTTGAATCCTGATTTTTGGCGGCGTGTTGGTACGTTTTTGGAGTTTGTCTCGGTTGGAAGCAGCAGAGATTTTAAAACAAGTTTTTTTCCCCAAAAATATTTGATAAATATTTGAATAATGAATGGTATTTTCACAAAAATTTTAATCGTCCAGGCTCTTCAAAAACTAGACATTGCATTAGTTGACTGAGCTTTTGCTGTTTAAAAAAAAGGTATTTTCCTGTGTTATTTCATAAAAATTGTAGCATTTTACAGGAGAAATCAAAATTCACACCAAAAGGAAGTTAACTGAACTAGATTTTTAACAACATAACCTTTCATAACCTTCATTTTAAAGTGCAGCTGGTCTTTTCAGAAAGTGTAAAATCCAAAAATGGCCAAAATGGAGATATAAAGTAGAGTTCTGAAGTGAGGACACACTCTTCCTTTTTCCTTTCTTCTCTGTGGTGTCTGCCCCCTGCTGAGATTTGTAGCGCGTCAGCATTCTCTCTCTCTTTCTCTTTTCCTCTAAACCACCCCCCTCCCACCGAACTCCTCCTGCTCCATGCTTCAAAGTGACATTTATCGAGCTCTGCTCTCTGCGCCATGACTTTATGGCTCCACAGGAAGTGTACATCCCTAATAAAACAGGGGCTGTCCTGACGGAGCTCTGTGCTCTTTCCAGGCACAGCCAGCTGTCTGAGTGTGTCTGCTGTTGTCTCTGAGCAGCTGCTGTGTTTCCGTTCTTCAGGAAAGATGTTGCCATCGTGAGACAGTCAGCCTCTGAATGCAGGGGATGTGCACATGTATTATTTGAAATATATACAGGAGGGGTTTGATTGGGAGGCAGTGTTACATACAGCACTGTCACCGATAGCCAGCTCAGGGGTAAAGTCCACCACTTTGTCAGTGGTGGTAAATAGGGCCCAGAAGTTTCAATGGCTACAGCACATTTTATTTGCATATGTTTTAATGTGTTGTGTAAAATGTTTGTATCATTTTGTAAAATATTGAATTTCCTGAAACACAGCAGCTTCTCTGGGGAGTATTATCCTTACTGTAGCCATGAATGTATTTTTTAAAAGGCATTTTAGGCCAAAAATCGATCACTTTATTGATCCCAGAGGGAAAATCAAGTGTTAAAACAGCTCAGTAAAGAATATGAAAGATGTATAAGTGCGGTAGGACATAAAAACAAAGCTACAAGGAACTAATTGCAATAAAGCAATAGACTAAGAGTAAAAGATAGAAATAGCTTTGTAATTACAAAGATTACAATAAAATAAACAATACATTTATAATAAGTGACAATTGTTATATTATAGCGAACTAAAATAGCTTTTGTGTAATATAATGTTATAATTTATAATTCAAACATTTTTCCGCTCTTGTAATTATATGGTAAATGTTGCATAGTATTAAAAATGAAAGTCGTTATTTTCATTCATTCATTCATTATCTGTAAGCGCTTATCCAGTTCAGGGTCACGGTGGGTCCAGAGCCTATCTGGAATTACTGGGCGCAAGGCAGAAACACACACTGGAGGGGGCGCCAGTCCTTCGTAGGGCAACACACACACTCACACATTCTCTCACCAATCCACCTACCAACATGTGTTTTTATACCGTGGGAGGAAACCCACGCAGACACAGGGAGAACACACCACACTCCTCACAGACAGTCACCCGGAGGAAACCCACACAGACACAGAGAGAACACACCACACTCCTCAGAGACAGTCACCCGGAGGAAACCCACACAGACAGAGAGAACACACCACACTCCTCACAGACAGTCACCTGGAGGAAACCCACACAGACACAGGGAGAACACACCACACTCCCCACAGACAGTCACCCAGAGTGGGACTTGAACCCACAACCTTCAGGTCCCTGGAGCTGTGTGACTGCGGCACTAACCTGCTGCACCACCGTGCCGCCCATTTGTTATTTTATTCAACAAGTAACAAAAATTTATGTATTAATTTGCTATGTTCACAATTGCTAACCCCGAAATCACCATCTTTAAATCATCTAAATGAAATCTCACACTTACATTTTGAATACAATATTATCCCCAAGAAGAGAATGAATGCTGTTGCAGAGCTTTTTCCTGATGGAGCTCATAACAAATGCAGTGACAAATAATTCTCGCTTGCCATTTTTCAAATTTCATTCTTCATTTTTAGGTTCTTTTTTATTGAATAGAATAAAAAGTGTTTAATGTTTAATACAGTTATAAAATGACAAAAGCAGGACAAAGTTTGAATTTTACATCACAATTATATTTTACACAAAAACACTTTAAAACTTATTAGTACCCAACTATATTCACATCAGATCAGATCATGATTTATTATGATTTTATGTAGATTTCTATAAAGAATCGGGTTATATCATAACTTTTAGAATCGTAATTATAATATAATAATTATTATAATAATTGTGTACAATTCCATTTTTGTGACAAACTGACTGTTATATGTTGGCAGTTTGTTTGATGATGGCGCATATTTTACGTCCTCTTACAGTGACCATACTGTAATAGTTAAATTTTTTTTCCTCCCCTCCTGTTTGACCAGACTTCATATTTTCCACTGTGTGCGAAGCGAGCAGTCTGAGAGAGGTGCTGTGATCCTGGCTGTCATTAAAGCCTCATTTCCTCTGTGGTGTTTTTTTTCCAGCCCGTGCTCGTCTCAGGGGTGCACAAGAAGCTCAACGCCAACCTGTGGAAGGCTGAGTCTTTCAACCAGGAGTTCGCTGACCACCAGGGCGATCTGTTGAACTGCAAAGACGGAGTGGTGTCCAACTCAGGCATCAAAGAGTTCTGGGATGGCTTTGAGGACCTGACGAGTGAGTGCGCTGGAACTGACTTAGAGGAGGGGCATTTTCACAAGCATTGTTGCACACTCATGTGCTCCCAATTTTTCAGAGCCTTTTATTACATTCAGTGTGCTTTACTGGCATGATAAACAAAGCTAACTTTTTCCTATCAAAACTCATCTTAACAGTGACTTGTTTCTCTCCCTTCAGAGCGACCGAAAGTTAAAGATGGAGAGGCCATTGTGTACAGGCTGAAAGACTGGCCCTCAGGAGAGGAGTTCATGGCTCTGATGCCCTCCAGGTACATCCCAGCATTCAGAGTGTTATTGCAGTGAAAACTGAGATGCTTTAGCTCTTATTTTTGCTGTTAATCGGGCAAATTGTTTTCCAAATATTTATGTATATATTTCATTTTATAGACTTCATATTAAAGATTAACGATTCAAAGTAACAATGCAGTGTTATTCAGTCAATAGTACAGTGCAAGTTGGCGTTGTTTTGGAAGTAAAACCTGCTTCTAGCAAAACACCTATTATAGTATTTTGGTGCTTTTTCACCACATACGTCCGGTTCTACACACGACTCGGCTCAGCACGGCTCGGCTCGCTTTAAACTTGTCACTTTTCCACTGGCAGGGCTCCACTGTGAAATGGAGCCGCTGGCTTTTAAAACCACAACAGCGGCGGTGGTGAAGTTAGGCGCTGTTTACTTACTTTACTTGTTTTAGTTTTTGGGACTAAACACGGCTCCGCGCCCCAGTTCTCACAGATCAGTTTCACTTGTTGCACATTCGGCTTTCACTGGAAATTTCCGTGAAGGAGCATATAAAGCTGATTTTACAAGTGGCGGTTTGTGCTGGATTTGAATGAACTCATTTGAATGAACTGAATTCATTTCGTGGTGGTAGACGTCTCTCTGGCCAATCAGCACTCTGCCGGGTTTACACCATTCAGTACCTACTCAGCACGGTTGGAACCCGGAGCGAGCTGGGACAGAAAACTTACCAGGTTCCAGGGACCAGATACCAGATTTGGCCAGTGGTAACGCAAAAGAGCCATGCAGAGTCGAGTAGAGTCGTGTAGGTTCCATGCAGTGGAAAAGCACCATTTGTTACCCAGATAAAGAAAGCATGTCTGCGAATGTAACTAACTTTAACACTTGGTTTGTAGGTACGACGATCTGATGAAGAATCTTCCTCTGCCTGAGTATTCAGACCCAGAGGGGCATCTGAACCTGGCCTCCCACCTCCCCCCCTTCTTTGTCCGACCGGATCTGGGCCCTCGCCTCTGCTGCGCTTACGGTATCACAAATAGAAATGTTTATGCATGAGTTTACGTTGTCCACACTTGCACATACTCCCAGGTGCCTTGATTTACACATAGCATATGTAAAGGGTGCCTCAGACTACAGCCCGGTGTAAAGGACCAGAATATGTATGTAGGGAGTATGGCGCTACTTTGGAACACAGTCCACCTCCTCTACTGACTTGACTTGAAAGCAAAAATGACAGGACCAAATGTATACAATGTAACAAAACACAAACCTCGTTTCAGACCTTGGGCTGTGTGAAAGACGGTGTTTCTCCCATGAACAGTACCTCCAATGTCTAGCATTGGGTATTGGTCAAAACCTTTTTATGTGACAACAATTTAACCTGGAATTCAATACTGATTTCTGATCAATAATTAGCTCATATTTTTGTGAAAATACAAAACTGAACTGAAGAAGAACTGAGTTTGACACCATACATACAGACGAAAATTTATTTAGAACTACAGAAGTGTTACATTTTGGTTCTAACCCTACTGACGACTAACTCTCTCAGTGTTGTGTTTCCTCTTATTATATTCAAAGCTATATCCTGAATTCAAGGAGGTATTGATGTTTAAATAACTGGAAAATATTCTCAGAGGTCAGTTAGACTTAAACTATGACCTGCCTAGTTCCCCATGACTAAAACCCAGCTGTGAACGTGATCGTGTTAGTGAGCTCTAAGTGGATGTGTGTTTGCGTGCTGTAGGTGTGGCAGCGTCTCAGGAGCAGGACTTTGGCACGGCTAACCTCCACATGGAGGTGTCCGACATCGTCAGTGTTCTGGTTTACGTGGGAGTGGCCAAGGGGAATGGAGTTCTCTCTAAAACAGGTAAGACTTCCTCATGGTCCTGCTCTGTCCTTCAGCTTTAGCACACACACACACACACTGCTGGAGAACTAGGTCAGCCCTCATTTTCATGAAGAGAGCCAGTCGGGGAGGGAGGGGAATAAAAATAAATAAATAAAAAATTCCTCCACCACTGTTTTTTCCCCCTTTTTTGAGCCAAAATGTCCAAAGGCTTCAGTTCTGTTTTTCCCTCACCCTCATCTGTTCCAAGAGCTCAGAAAAACACACACGTTTTGTTTTCGTAGGATGTCAGGGTGTGGGGTCATACATATGTATATGTCCCATAAGTATACTTAAATCTTGACGGTGAACAGCTTTCAGCAGCTGCCATCCTGGACTCATTAAATTGCTTCATTTACCATTTGTAATGCCTTATTGTATTTAATCTCCATTTAAATATTTAAGGTGACATTCCTGTCTCCGATAATGTTACAATTTAAGAGATATAGATTATATTAAAGCGCCTATATGCAGTTCAGTTTCTAAGCTGAAGCTTAAACCTAGCTTTAAGCCTAACGTTTATCTTATTGACCTTAAAAAATTCAGCTTCAATACGACATTTTCTAAAATAAAAAATAAATAACACGTTAGTGTCAGGAACATTTTTGTCACTTTCTGTTAACAAATATTTATCCTACAGTCAGGCATTTTGGTTCTGAATATATACTAAAACAAGTGCGTGTGCACACACACACACACACACACACACTCTCTCATGGTTCAGACATTTAAGAATTCTGGAAACAATGGAGTGTGGTTGGGGAGCGGATAAGGAGAAGCATCTGGAAGGAGTTGCCAAAGACTTTCCCAGCTCACGTGGCCGAGCCTGTCGCTGTTTTAGAGAACAGACAGACTCAAACACACACACACACACACACACACACACACTCACAGTCCATATGGCACCAGTACAACTGTCTCTGAACTGTGGCCCAGCTTCACACTCGTCTCCAGTGCCCAGGACGAGCCGGACACTGACCGTGTGTGTGTGTGTGCGCGCTCCTTATGGGGAGAGAGAGAGAGAGACAGCCTTCATCCCCGCAGCTGTCATCTTCAGTGTGAATGTTGCAGAAAGTTCCCTTCACAAACCAGAGGGATTAGTGCACACTCAGCTCTTCAGACAAAGCCAAAACACACCCCCAAACTCACCCTCCATCTCTCACTGCCCTGACTGCTGTAGAGGGATATCTCTCTCTCTCTTGAATGTGAACATTCTTCATACTAGAGCAGGGGCTTTTTACTTTTTTACACTGACACCCTGAATATTTCAGATTTGTATAAATTTCATTCCATTTCTCTTTCCCCTCCCTAGCTTTATCTCTCCCTCTTTGTCTATTTATAGCAGTGTTTCTGTGGAAGGGGGGATGTATGAGAAAAAATTAAACACCCACTCACTCGCTCTCTCCTCATCACTATTCCTGTTTAATCTTTGCTCTTCAGAGCAGGGCTGTCTTTGTTGTAAATGATGCTGATGGTGTGGTATGTGTCGTGAGGCGCGTGTGAGGTAATGTATTCACGTGTTTGTGCTCAGGAGTGCTGAAGAGGCTGGAGGAGGAAGACCTAGACGAGAACCTGAAGAAAAGATTAAAGGACTCTAGCGAAACACCTGGAGCTTTATGGCACGTTTACGTGAGCAAAGACGTGGAGAAAGTGAAAGAGTTCCTGCACAAGGTTGGTTAATCTTCCTTTATTTTCACCAGTACTCATTTAACACAGAGCAAGAGTGTCTCTCTCTCTCTCTCTCTCACTTCCCTTCTCTACTTAAAGCCAACGTCCATGATTTTAATCAAAGAACACTTTATAAAATTCTGAGGATGTCTCCAGTCTGTTTGCGAGCTCATAACCGTTCTTGTTTATGAGGCTGGGTCAGACATGCTAGACTTTCTCTCTCTCTCTCTCTCTCTCTGTGTGCTCATGGCACAGAAAAGGCTTTTTTTAGACTATGGAGAGACGTTGAAACGCATGAACCGAGATGAGGATATTGCTTTATTCCTGCATCATAGGTTCACTGTGTGAAAATAAACCCTGACAGAAGGTGCTACAGAACTAAACAACTCAAGTGACAATTTGTTGTAAATTTCTGCTGTAACAAAATATTAAAACATTTTAAACTTCAGCCACGTACAAACAAGTCATTTTCTTCCTTAACTATAACATTCCACCTTAAAAGACACAGAGCTTCTGAATGTAAACAAACCAGAGAGAACATAGTTTCATCACAATCATACATGTTCCTTTAAGGCCAGTTTATGCTTCTACGTCGAACCTGTGCCATACACTGACATGCACTTCCCCCGGGAATGTGACAGAGAGTTACGTCTGCGTAGATCACAACAACAGTGATTGGTCCACAGTCTTGTTCCAATAAGTGCCCTACTCCCTACATAGTGCACAGAATTGAAAACTCATGCTACTACACCACTACACTGTGCACTTAAATAGGGTGGAGGAAGATATTTGTGATTCAGCCCTAGTGGTTTGCAGAGTGATGCAGACACACTTAGGTACACAAATGAACACAACTGTAGTACTACAGTGTAGTGGAAACATAAATCAGCCTTTACTTTTCTCTCTTAAATTCTTCTCTTTAAATTTTACTTTTTTTCCCCAACCTTTCTCGTTTCTTTTTAACCTGACTCTCCATGTCTTCTTTCACTTGATCTCTTTCCCTCTCCACCTTCCTCCTGCTGTCTCTCTTCCTCTTTCTTTACCAGTCATTTCCTTTGTGTCACTTCTATTCATCTCAACCACCCCACATTTTCTCTTTTTCCTCGTCTGTTTCTCTTCCTCTTTCTCTCTCAGAATGGATGTCCTTATAAACCATTGCATTTCTCCTGAGGGGAGTTTTATAGGGTACATTTAATTACCTTCCTTCTTTTGAACGGAGTGTTCTGCTCCGTGTGGCTCTTGGCTGAATGCTGCGATGCAGAAGAACGGCTGGATTAACAGAACAGCTCTCAGAGCTGTCCTCAGCTTGACCTTGCCTTTACACACACACACCAATTACACACCAGATGGAAATCTAAACTCCTGTGTAGCACTCACACTGGAGCGGATACTTGGTGCTCTGTTCTGTGCAGACACTGTTCATTAGGTGAAGTCTCTTGATTCTGTTGAAAGTTCTCTTTTGACCTGTTGGAAGTGAGCTGTGTGGTGAGTGATATTCTCTGGTTCAGTGAGTAAAAGACTGGGGTGAAACCTGAGCTGTTAATGGTACATAAGTTTAATGTTGCATACGATGTAAACATTATTTTCCCGTTCTGTTCTTCAAAGAAGTGCTGTTTCTTTTTTTTATATGAAAGACTTTGGGATGTGATGGAAAGGCTGGGACCATTTTTCAATTTAGCAAATAGGGATCAATAACAGCCGTGAAACAGGGTGTTATATATATAACAGGCTTAAGTGAACACACCCTTTTTAAAAAAAAAAACATTTCCAATTATACGTGAACACATTGATTGATCAAAACAGCACATCCGAGACCGATCAGGACGCTCAGTTACAGGAGCCCTGCTGTTGATGATTTTGAATGAGTGTGATGCACTGATGGACATTTTCTTGCTATTTCTTGCAGATCGCAAAGGAGCAGGGTGTGGACATCCCACCGGAACACGATCCGATCAGGGAGCCAGGCTGGTACCTGAGCCGTAAGCTGCGTCAGCGGCTGCTGGAAGAGCATGGCGTTCAGGGCTGGACCATTGTCCAGTTCCTGGGAGATTCCGTACTCATCCCCGCCGGAGCTCTGCTCCAGGTCAGATACAGCCACATCCTCACCTGCCTCAGATACCTTTTATGTTTGTCTTTGCTACACAAGTGTAGATGTGAAGGGGACTGTTTCCAGGGAAAGAAACTCTTGTAACTCTACGGAAGCAGAAATAGTGTTCATTCATTGTGAATACACAACCATGAAAACTAGGGTAACTAATCAAAAGAGAGGGAACATACATGTATCAGTTTTAAATGCACAGTAACGAAATCAGCCTGTTTAATTCTCAGAGATAAACTGACACTAGAAAATGGACATAAAATACAAATAATATATAATAACAAATGATATATAATAATATGTAATTAGGGCTGTTGATCAATGAAAAAATTACAAATAAAATAATCACAATTGTCCCTTCTTAAGACTAAATTATTTAATAATGGATATATAAAGTAAAATAAAAGAATCAATGTAAGATCAACATAGAGGAATTTTATTTATATTAGAAATGTCTAATGATTAAAAAATGTAATCACAAAAATAAAGTTAAATTGCTAGTACTTCCTTGTATTTACGGGTGCGAAATAATGTCGTGTGATTTGTCAAGACAAGCTCAAGAAGAAGCTTTATTCCTCTTTGTTTACTTTATTATAATATCCCCATGTACTTTTAATGAATTTTGAATTAGAATCTCTTAATTTGCTGATTGAGAGTTTCAGCATTGGACGCTTTACAGCTATGACTCAAACATGGAAACAGGTGATCTGTGTGTGTGTGTGTGTATTTGTGGGAAGGAGAGGTCAAACATTTCAGCATAAATAAAATGTAATCTACTTTCTGAACTCAGCTGGGTTTACCTCGCTAAATAAAACAGGCAGTACGTCACTACACTCTGTGGGAGGAAGACTGTACCAAATTTAGTAGTTATTTTTAATGAGTGTAAAAAATGCATTAAATTCCCAAGTACTAATAGTAATATATTAACAGTAATTAATATAAATAGTTCTGTGTGGAATCCACCACACCACCAAGGGTCTTGGAGCTTGATACTCATTAAGCCTTGTCTTTGGCTGAAAACAAAAATTAAAAACATGTATAATTATATTTAAAAAAGGCCAAAAGTGTTAGTTGTTTGTGAGGGGTGTAGTGTGTAGTGTATGTTTTATACAGCTGTGTCTCTGTTCCTGACCCTGTACAGGTGCAGAACCTTCACAGCTGTGTGCAGGTCATCAATGACTTTGTCTCTCCGGAGCATGTGGTGCACTCCTTCCACTTAACCCAGGAGCTCCGCTCCTCCAAAGAAGAGATCAACTATGAAGATAAGCTACAGGTAAGAGCCTCTTCAGCTCTCCTCATCCTCAGGGTCTGATCCTAGTGTCGTTCACACACGCAGCTCTAAACCCATTTTCCTCTCATCTAATTTCAGCAGGACACATTTTCTGTTTAAACATCAAATAGCCACAAGAGATCTGACTCTTCCCAATCAGATCCAGCCCACACCTGTATGTGTATTTGACCAGTCTGATTTTTTTTTAAATATTATATTAAATATTATTATAAAAATAATTAAATCATTCCCTTTACTCCTCTGATCATACAGTTCTTATATGAAAATAAGCAGCTAAATTAGCCACAATGTTTTGTGATTTTTCAAAACATTTAACAGACTGAACCAAAAATTTAGGACACGGATTCAGGTCCTAAAGCTCACACCCCAAAATTGTAATAATTATCGACATAAATCCAAGTATCCTACATTAATAGGCTTTGCTCTAACACAGATGTTACTGGTGTAGAAAGGCTGAACATTCACTGTATGTTGATAATGGTGCCTGGAGGGTAAAGAAAAAAAAAACAGCAGTCTGCCAGACTCAGTGTTTTCTATGTGAACAACTTTAAAAATTACAGCGAAGGAGACACTCCCAGTTATAGCTTTATCATGGTGGTCCTCACGCTCTGTCAGTTAAGAGGACCCTGTTTTCAGTGTGGGCCTGTATCAGCTGATTTTCTTGGTTTGGAGACAAAGTCGTGTTCCCATCTTGCCTGATTCTGACTGTTCGGTCCTAACGCTCACACGCACACAGTGTTTTCTCTTGTGTGTAATTTTCCCCTGTAACATCTGTGTGTAGAAGTCATTAGTGTCTCAGTCTGGCTCAAACGTGTAATAGATGTTTTTCAGCAGAGAGGCCGGCTCTTCACAAAGTGGATGATGTCCATTAACGCGCTGCTGTGTGTAATTTAGTTTGTTCGCCCCGTCTTCCCCTCAGTCCATTCAGACTATTTTAAGAGTGTGACTCAAGAGTCTGGCCGTCATCCATAATGTCACTGATTAGAGTCTCTCTCTCTCTCTCTCTTCAGGTCAAGAACATCTTTTACCACTGTGTAAAGGATGCTGTGGGAACATTAAAGCGGTGCAGTGCTGAGGGTCCCGGGGATGAAGGCCCAAACTCATGACCTTTGACCCCTGGCTGCCGTCAGCACGCCTTCCTCACTTAACCCCAAATATGCACACTAATCACATCATGAACCTCCAGTGCCAAGCAGACTTTAAGAGAAGATGAGAGATGAGGAAAAAAAAGAAGCTATTTATTTGTTACTGACACCATAGCAGTGTAGCCCAGACGCATCAGGATAACTGTGATTTTACAGAAGAGAAAAACAGATAATCTGCACGCAGCAGCTGCTGTTCAGACTTTACTATTTGTTTGTCTTTGTTTATTTTGTTCCGTTTTTTTTTTTTTTCCCATTTGTTTGGTTGGGTTTTTTTTCTTACTGTATATTGTTTCAGTGAAAATGATGTATTTATTTTTTAGGAGTTTTTGGCGATATGTTCTAGATCAAATGTAAATGTGACTTTGTACAGTTTGCTAATTGGGATCCTAACGCAGCTCACTACATTTGAGACGGTTACTGTGAGAGAGGATCCCGAACACCAGCTATTGCCTGTACTTTTTTGGGAATCGTTGCTGAAATTGCAGTCCTCATGCCATATCTTTTGAAAGATTTTAACTGCCAAACTATTGTAAACATTGTAAAGTTATCTTATGTAAAGAAAGCCTAAATGAATAACACACTTCAGCATTTTATTAAGAAGTATTCACTGTAAAATGGAGACATTTACAAAAAAAGTTGTAATTTATTTAAGAAAAAAAAAGGTCTCTTTTTTGCTTTTTTTTTTTTTTTTTTGTTAAAATTTGCTATGGTGAAGTTTTGATGTCGATGATAAAACAAACAAAAATACAATGAAAGACTTACTATGCTGTGTAAATATATACATATATACATTCACTGATGTATTTTTTTAAAAACATGGCTTGCTTCAATTTCAAAATTTTAAAAGTGCAAGTGTTACATGCTTTGTACATTGAAGTTCAAAGGGTTTTACATTTTCCATTAAAATGGATTTATCAAACCATCGTTTTCTGCCTTTTTATATGGCGTTAATAAATTAATGAGCATTTACTCAGGAAGAACTTCACTAAAACACTTATTTTTACTGTTACTATTTTCAAAATACTGCTCAGGAGTCGTGTACTCATTACTCCACCTATAGTTAGTCACTTAGTGCTTCATTTCATTGTGTTGTTTCTGTGCCCCTTTGTGAATGGATCGCACCATGACTCTGGATCCAAAAAGAGAGAGTGGTACACAGTTGAGTTCCTGTGCTGATAGATGCTAGATAGTACTTCTACCAAAGGTTTAAAATTATTTGCTGTCATGTTTTTCCTTGAACACCAGAACTTTCACTGGAAGATGGATTTAGAAGAGAGTCTACCCACCCTAATGAAGAGTCACATGTATAGATACTGTGGTCAATACGCCTCTACAATGTAAACATATTGACACTCAGTCCAGAGAAAGCAGATGTGCTGCTAGTTGGTCACTGATCGATTATCATTTGAGGCAGAGTGAAAAAGATAAAGCACTTTACCTTCCCTCCCTCTCTTTAACAGTTCATACTTGTAGGCTGGGGTCCTGCACCTTTGCAGAGTGTGAGTCGGCTGCTCTTTCTAATGGGCTCCAAACTTCAAAGGCTTAAGCTCCAAGCGCATGTGACGGACTGCTCTTGATCTGCCTCTCACTCGCTCAGAGAGAGAGAAAAGCCTAGTGATGAGCTAAAGGTCTCTGGGAATGTCTACTTCAAGCTTTAATTAGCCCACCTCCATCGTGACTGCAGCACTGCACCACAGAATTTTAAAGGATATGTCACTCTTAACAGCCTTTCATTACACACACACCCCACAGTATACACCAAGAGCCACCCCACTCTACAAAAACACACACAGCGCTGCAGTGACAGACAGTGTGTGTTCTGCTAGTAAAAGTTGATCTGTTGCTGCTGGAGTTTTTAAACCCCTCACTACTCATCCACCAATCAAAAATATCCAGCCAACAGTGTCCTGTGGGCGTTGTCCTGTGTCCACTGATGAAGGAGCAGAGGACAAACACAAACTGTGCAGCAACAGATGAGCTACTGTCTCTGACAGGTCTCTTGTCATCTACAAGGAACGAGTATCTCACAGAATGGACAGTGTTTTAAAAACTCCCGTAGCACTGCTGTGTCTGAGCCACTTGTACCAACACCACTGCAGCACTGAGAATGATCTACAACACAAATCAAAAATAAATACTGCTGTACAAATCTAAATACAAACTGTGTGTGGTTAACTGGCTGTTTGACACGCACTGTACCAAGTGACTTTCAAAATGCAGAAGTAATATTTGGTAAGAAAACAATGCTACAAACCTTGTTACAATGTTACAGATGAGGAATGAATGATTAATGTGAAGAAATTAGTACAAAGAGATGTGAAACCTACATTTCCAAGACAGTGTCATATCCTGATCCAACACAAGAGGGCGAGTCCTGTCCTTATGTGCACATTTCCTCTTGTATCTAGGCCTTCAATCTGCTCTATTTTATTTCACAGAACAGAGTCTTAACATAAATCCTCAGTTTTAATATCTTAACACTCATATACTTACAGCTACAACTGTCATTCATGCATGAGCAAAAGAAAAGTTACACTTTCATCATGTGATTTTTATAATTTTTACAACACACAGAAAAAAAATAGTAGAGAACACAATTCAGATGCACCCTGATTACAGCTGTAAACCAATAATTAAATTTAAAAATTAAATTATAAAACAACACAAAGTGGATTTGGTTCCCTCTTCGTGACACAAATATGACCCAATATTTCACATCTCTGCATCACATTAAAAACAAAATCAACAAATTAAAAAAAGCAATGCTCTCCTTGTTCTCGCTCTCTTCAGGCATGAGCTGATTTCCTCTGCGTTAATGTGATGTATAAAGAGTGTAACCTGACTTCTGGTTTTTACACTGTTATGATTGTGTATGGACTCATCCATCCTCTGCATATTCAAAGTAAAAACCCCACAGTTACCTGAAAAATATTAACTGTGTGATCAACACAATCGACAGTTGATTGAGTACAGTACAAAATTAGGCTTCTGAAAAAAAACAAAATGGAATGAGGAACAGATCAAACAAGCTTGCGTTTGAGAAACTTCTCAAAAAGGTCCTGACTCTGAGAGTTGGGAAAGGGTTCGGATTCTTCAGCGTGGACAGCAGCTACTGCAAATATCATGAAGCCAGGTCAACACAACTTACGAAGACAAGAAAGGAACACGGACGCATTCAGAGGCCCCCTGCTGTTCGGGGGTTGAAACTGCAGAGTGGGTTATTGCTTGAGCAGTCGGTGGTTGGTTGCGTTTGGTGCCACAGTAAGTGTTTTACTGTGTTGTGCCTTTTTGAGTAGAAGGTAAAACTGGGACAGGGGGTGTGTCAAGGACCATTCCACTCATATTTCAAAATGTTCACGTAAGTGGTTTAGGTGTAATAAATGATCTGACGTGAAATGCCTCGATCTAAACTGTTCCCATTGGTGCTGAGAGGAACGAGATGGAACAGGATGAGATCAAAATCATAGTTGATCTGTATAGATTACCGTCTTACTGGAGAACAGTTAAAGGAACACTAGGTAAGTTGCTCCTGGTGCTCTACCTAGTTTTTTTTTTTTTTCTTACCCTCCACCAAAACTTACATAGTGCAGTTTCTGTAGTGCTGATCCCAGAGTTATATTCTCCCTATTACAGGTCAGTGAAGCATCACAATTATTTTGAAGCTGTAATTTTAAGGTAAAAACATTACATAGTGTTCCTTTAATCAACTGCATGTGTGGAAATATATGAATTCTGAGATTTCCCATTATTTTATAGATATTTATATTACATATAAACACACTTTAGACTGGTGTGTGTGTGTTCACAGATGGCTGTGGAGACGAAACATATTGGCTGTAATCTGCGTCGTAGACACGGTGACCCCCGGTTCTTATCACCACCACTGTAAAGAGTCTACAACAAACCATTTCACATCAACACCCTGAAAGACCGTTTCTAAGCCTCCATTTTGTGCAGAATGCTTTGAAAAACTGGAATTCTGCTTTAAGCTGCTGAAGGAAGTGCATAACAAACGCTAAGAATGCATCGCCTTCTTAGTCAGAAGAAGAGTTGAAGACATCACATATGTGAAGGTCTAACTGTGAGAAAGATGTGCGGCTCCTGCTGGAAATGATAGGACTTTTTTGGAAGCGATGAAGCTGCACGTTTACGCTTTTCCACAACAATCCACGTCGTCACAACACCACGTCTCACCATGAGTCAGGAAGCCACACAAACACACACATGATCACATACTCTTACTATTTCGCTCTCTTCCACACAAACACACACACATTATGTAGTTCACAGTGCTCACTGTCCGTGTCTTTGTGGGGAGAAAAATATAAATTTGCAGTTCAAAGTGGCCTCTCGGAGAGGCCTGGGTTTCGTCCTGACGAAGGTTAGTCTGATATATTCTCCAAAGAATCAGTCGCGTGCTCCCAGAGCCAGTTTTACAATCATGCAGTGTTTTTCTCAGTCCCTTTGTCATAATAGAAATATTTAAAAAGGCACAAGTCTTGCAAAATTAGTTCTTTTTCTCATTTGTTTCATGTCATGAAATAGCTGCAGTACCGAGGTGGGCATCACTGAAAAGAGGAACGAGGAAAAAACTAAAACGTCCTTAGCATCCGATGGCTAAACGTGAGTTATTTATGCCGTCTAAAACAGGGGTCTCGATCCCAGTCGCTCTGCCCATTTCTGTGTATTTCCTCATATTGCGAGATTATGGAAAAGTCAAAAATGTTCAGACACCCCTGAATATTTGACCTGTGGATGATTTTCTAATTGCAAAGTGCACATTCTCTACAGAAAATGCTTCTGTATTTTTAACTTACTTTGTTAGTTTGCTGAGTTTAACATGTAGGGAAAAAAATAACAAAAGAAAATGATTATGGCACATTTTACATTTTATTACTGCAGTATCTCTTTAACCAGAAAGTGTGCACTTAAACCTGCAGAAACATTTGTCTATGTCCATCACTTCAAATATCAGGGATGTCCAAACTTTTCCAGACGACTATAGCGTGGGGCTACCACGAGACTGGATCTAGGCCACTGTGCCAAATTCCTCATGTGCAAGCTTTCAATGGCATGCCCTTCTCCCTTTGGTGAGAGTATGGACGGCCCCCTCAAGGCTTTTCTCCATCCAGCAGGTCCCGCAGCTCTTGCTGAATATCCTCAGGCAGCTCCAGAGCTGGCAGGTCCTCCAGGGAAACCTCCTGAGGCATCTCCAGAGGAGGCAGGTGGGGGATGGGAATGTCCTTGGCCTTGCGCTCCTCGGTCGTCCGTGGGGACGGCAGCACCCACAGCTCTGACCTCTCCACAAAGTCGGCGTCTGCATAGGGCTCCTTTCGCAGCCGGGCATTCTCAGCTCGCAGGCGCTCGTTGTCCCGTGTCAGCCGCTCGTTTTCACCCACCAGTCGCTCCACTAGACGCCGCAGGTCTTCGATGGTGGTCCTCTGCTCCTCCAGCCGCGTCTTGTCGTCTTTGTGAGTCTTGCTGCCGGTGTACGGTTCAGGGGTAGAGCCTTTGTTCTGCAGCAAGTAGAGCCAGGTGTCATACTCGCGGTCAGGACAGGTGGCAGGGACAGAGGGGGCAGAGGAACCAGGCTGGAGGTAAAAAGCCTGCCCAGAAGACACGGATGAGGATGGGACAGCCTGGAGGATCCGTGGCTTGCCCTCTCGCCTGGCCCTCTTCCACTTCTCCTCGATCACCTGCTGCTGCTTCACATGACTGTCCCTCTGAAGCTCCAGAGACAGACGAGCCTGAGCGTGACACACGTTAGAATGTTTTTACATGAAGCGATGTGATATCATTTTTGAATAAATACAGACTCCATGCCAAATGTTAGTGCAAAATTTTACAGTTAGTGATATCTGCTGTTTAAGGTGTGCCCTTCTGGCACACCTTATCATCCAATATCATCCAATATCAGCACCTGTCCTCAATAATGCTCTGGTGCCTGAATACAATCAAATCTTCACAGAAATGTTCCAACATCTAGTGAAAATCCTTCCTCGAATAATACAGTTTATTCCTTCAGTAGAGGGGGGACAAACTACCAGCTGAAACCTACAGTGCTGATGTTTGAATACCAGTTGTCCATATCGTATATAGGTGGGAGTGGAACATTAATTTTATTTTACATATTTAGAGATCACCCAGTTCTCACATTTTCATTAAGAAGTGTCAGTTTTTCAGGAGATTTTACTGAAAACATTATATAAGATTATCTATTTGCTGGCCAGTGGGTGCCACATATACTCCACCAAGTGTTTGCCATTATGTTCACACATGGCACCACTAGGGGACAGTGTTGCGTTTACAAAAATAGGATGATATCACTGTCCAATAAAAAAAGATCATCATCATCATAAAAATACATCTCCAAAATGATAACTTTATGAATGGAAAAAAATATTTTTAATATTACTTTCCATTTAAAGTTAAGATTATTTTATTCCATTTAATTTGACTGCATTCCTATTGGTCAGTTTATCATCTAAAGTCTTTGGACAGTGACAATATACAGAATTTCAAATTGAGGATATACATTCAAAATATTATGACAGGTTTAATCCAATAATATTCTGAGTATTTTTTTGGGGAAATAAGTCCTCCTCTAACTGCTGGTTCTTCATGTGCTAGTTTCCTGTGTCTCCACAAACGGGTCTTTTCCTGCTCAATCAAATATTAATTTTCTAGTGCACAGCATTCATTTAAGAGCACAGCTGATGGACACGCTGTCACCGTTAAGAGGTTAACTTGGCTATAGAAGATGAATTAATTAATGAATTTCCAGCCAATGGCAATAAGCCCTACCTGCTCACATTCCGTCAGCTTCATGGCATCCTTCAGCAGATCTGAGACATGGAAAAACAGGCTATTTCTACATGTACTCAGTAACCGATCTTCAAACCATAATAATACGTATACTTACTGTGTTAAATAGCAACTAGAACAAAATTAGACAGTAAGTACCAAAGAAAAACTGTTCTGTGATTTCCACTGACTTTAATTATGTATATTGCTCCATGCAAGGTAACACAGCTGCCTATCAGACCAACATCAGACAGCTTTGTCAAATGTGGAGGCACTAAGATTTAGACAGAGTGTCTAATATTCAAGACAACACCAAAGAATAATGAAAAAACTTCAGACCTCTACTGAAGTCCAACTAACCTTCTGCTTTTCTATGGCAAGAGATGGCCTCTTCATACTTCCCAGCAGCCAAGAAGCGCTCTGCTTTCCTGCACTGCTGATGGGCCTGAGAGAAGGAAAATAACTGTCAAACATGACTCACATTCAATTAAAAATGTAAAAACAGGTCATTCTCACCGCCGTTCTACACAACGGATTAAAACCTCTGAACTTGCCCCTGCACTGTATAAAAGCATACAAGCACATCTTGCTTCTTCCTCTTGCTTTACATAGTGTTTCTTCTTACATTTTTGTGGGTGTAATCGATAACTGGAGGGAAGTTAAAAAGAGCTAATTGAATTAAATGAAATATTTTTGGACGGTATGCTTTTAAACATATTCATTTTACTGCGCCCAAAAAGGAACATTTAAAACATTAAAATAAAAAGTATTAAGAATGGTATGCTATACTACAATAAACTGATCGAGTTTTTATTAAATTTAATGAATAAATTCCAATGTATTCCAAATATAAATAAACGTTCTATAATTTGTTTAATTTAGTACATAACGTAGTGCTAAAACGTCGTAATAGTGTACATTTATATTAACTTTACATGAATAAAAGTACAATTCATGCCTTTTATTTGATAAATTCAGTATTTTTTTTAAGAAGGTGAAATAAAGTTCCTCACAAGGCGCGCACACACAAAACATTGTTAGTTAATTTAGCTTAATGTTAGCTAGCTTGTTCCCCTAATAATGTTATCTACATTTTTGCTAACACGTAAAGCTTCTTGTTTTTGTAGCTGGTAAATTGAAAGCATACATTTGCTTCAAATAACTGACATTTCGATATAAATACGGGCTTTGTTGTCACACAGTAGAAATGAATATAGCTAGGTTTAAAATAACTCGTTATGTTTAAACTAGGCTCTGGAACAAAACAAAGCTAAGTAGCGTGCTAAGCTAATCTAAGCTAAGCAAAGACTGTTTATCCAGCAGTTTAAGTCAAAATGCTAACGTTTGTTTTCATTTTAAAGGCTGATGTTTGTTTCACAAATCAATGAACCCCTTCAGCCGGCTTGGTTTTAGCGGTTATTTAGCAAACCATGTAATTTCAAACAGACACGGTTAGCTTTCCAGTTAGCAGATACGCTAACCTGAAGAAGAAACAAAAACTTACGAGGTTGAGAGGGCTGTCCACCACCTCCATTCCTTTTAAAAACGAATATTAACTACATGGGAAAGTGCAGAGAGGGTCATTGGCGCTGTATTTTTCTCCGGCACCAGTTTTCTTCTGGTTACACCGGACTAACCCTGAGCAACCACCGACCACAGACAACACCAGCAAAATAACACTCTCCTGGCGTCACATCCTCACGGTTTAAATCCCAGCTTCTTTATTTCATTTCATGGAAAAAGTGCCGCTTTTCATGCCCGGAACACAAGCAGAAAATTGTATTCATGCTAACTAGCCAGGACTGCCAAATATAACTGGGGCAATACCTTATAAACGGATAGTTTGTTGAGTTAATTATAGTTGGTACTGTTTATTTTGCCCTGAGGTTCAGTGCTGTATGGTCACCATTAGATGGCGCCATTTACCTATAATGAATTTAAATATATATTTTAAAGAACTGTTAAAGGGCCTATTTTATAATGTATATTGTATTTTATTTTCTATTCTCAGAGACCACTCATACATTTTTATATGAATTAATTTATCATAAACAGTCATAATAATTTTGTACACAGTACTAGTGTTGGTGTCACTGCTATACATCTTCAGGATCTTGGGGTCCTGGGATAGATCCTTTATGTGAGGGCTTCGGTGTGTGCTACATGTGCTCCAGTTATTTCTCACTGTCCAGAAATACATGTTGGTAGGTGGACTGGCTGTGGGACATTTTCCACAGGTATGAGTGACTGGGTGAGGGCGTGAAATTGTCCGCAGGTGTGTGTGTGAGTGACTGGGTGGGTGTGTGAACTTATCTACAGGTGTGAATGTGTGAGTGACTGGGTGAGTGTGTGAATTTCCACAAGGTGTGAGTGGGTTAATTTTTTCCATTTGTGACAATGTACGAGTGACTGGATGAGCGTGTGAAACTATAAACTGATGTGAGTGAATAGGGGAATGTGTGAAATTGTCAACAGTCCAGTTAGTAAGTGTGTGAGGGCCTGGGTGAGTGTATGAAATTATCCACAGGGGGTCTTAAGTAAACACTAGCTCGTTAACCAAATGTTCATAAATGTCACCAATATTTGTACTGTTCCCTTGTGGTTTCCTCCTGGAGCCGCTATGTAGATTTGTTTGAAAAGAGTGGGTTTATTTTATTTACGTTTATATATTATTTTTATTGTGTTTATATGATATTTATTTAGGAAAGTGAAACATATTTTATATTTCAACTCCAGTGTCTGAATATATTCAATAATTCCTTGCTAACAGTTAAAGAGTTTCATTATTATTATTATTATTATTATTATTATTATTATATCAGTGGCATTAAATTGTCAATATTTTTTTATCAACATTTTTATATATAATAAAAAATAAAATCTCATAAACTTTATCACAACTGCTTTTTTTAAAGAGTCCTAACTCTTTCACTCTTTTTTAACACGTTTTTTTTAAAAAATAAAACAAGAAAGTCTAAGTCTATAAATCAACACTTCTGCTATAAATCAACCACATATATAACTCAACACTACTGTACCTCAAAGCATCTACCCCTGCTCTGTTCTACACTGTAAAATCCCCAGCTGCCTCAAAATAAGCACTGGGGATTTTGCTGCATAATGACAATGAATGTGATTAGTGCTTTAAAACATACATTACTTACGGCTTCAATGAAAAGTCATTTGTTGGTTTTTGTTTCTGTAAGATCATGAGTGTATTGAATATTTTATGATATGAACCTTACTGTGTTTGATTCTCTGTTTCTATGACGACTGTACATGAATTCATTTAAAAAATTTATAAATTAATACAGAAATATTTTCCTGAAGCCTATAAAAGTCCACAGAGCTGTCCTCTGAACTAAACTGAGGAGTAATGCTTAAAATTAAAATGATGCAATAGCAGTCTCTAAACCACAGTTCTGCTTAAAGAAGTAACCAGTATAACCTCAGTCGGCTGGAAATTCCTCACAGAGCACCTCACCCCATTCACACATGGCTGTGGTGGTTATTACTAGGTGACGTCACCAGCTCGAGTGCTCTGTTTGTGTTGGTCAGTGCAGTTACTTTAGACAAGTCTCCTATAATTACTACTAATAGAGAGTAGAGCAATCGCAGGTAAGGCCTCGATGATTCATAGCTTAAAGCACTTCAGTTTACATTTGCATAGCAGCCAATACATGGAAAATAAAGCCTGGAAAGAGAGCTCTAATACACACCCACACACACACACACACACACACAGACAGGTTTAATGTTAGTAAGACTTTACACAGCACTGCTTTGTCTGATCCACTCGTACCAGCACGTACCAATCGTACCATAACACACTACCACCAGGTCAGTGTCACTGCAGCGCTGAGAATGATCCACCAACAAATCATACCTGCTCTGTGGGGTTCCAGTGGGGGTCCTGAGGATTGAAGAGCAGGGTGAAATGGGGATAAGAAAGTATGCAGAGAAACAGCTGCCCTACAGTGTGTAATTGTAGAGCTACAAAGTGCTCCTGTGTGGTCAGTAGAGCTGATAAAATGGACGACGAGTGTAGACACAAGGTAGGTGTTCCTAATCTAGTTATCATCCAGTGTATATCAGGTGTTCAAATATGTTTAAAGCACATTCTCCTGCTCTTTTACCATTTTTTGGTAAATGTTACTTAATATTAAATATCACAGTTGACACTAAAATTGAAAAAGCTTGAAAATGGAAAGAGAAGAGAATTTATCCATCAAGGAAAAAGCTCTGCAAAAGCACGTGCATCGATGTGTTCTGTTCTTGGGGATAATATCGTATCCAAATGTATGTGTTAGTTATGGTTTAGACGATTTAAAGATGGTGATTTTGATGTTAGCGATTGTGAATGTTGTGTATTAATACTTAAGCTTTATTTATTTATATTTGGAATAAAAGGAGTATTGTCATTTTTAATTACAATTAAAATTTACACATAAAAAAATCTTTCAAATTTATCAGAGCACATAATAATATATGATCTTATTACCCACTCCTACAGGAAAACTCTGGATGTATTCCACCCCCTGTGGCCTGTGACAGTGCTAGACGACGTATACCCAAACATTGTTGAACCACTTATGATGCATAACTCAGGTTTCTCTGAAGCCTGAGAGGTCGGAATTGTTCTGGGACGCACATAAACATCCTGATTTAATGAGCGATGTGTAAAGCTGGTTCTGTTCTCTCAGCACAATGTGTTCAAATAGACGCAGCTCAGTGGAACTCTGTGGGTGTCCGGCAAAAAGCAGTGGACAAATGTGAATTGAGTCATAACTCATTGAAAAGAGGACAGAGTGGAATAGAAGTGGTCTTGTTTTCTATCTCTAGTGCTTGCTTTGCTGATTTGAAATGCTCATCTAGCTTTGGATAAGCATTTAAAGGAACAATAGGTAGTATTTTTACCTTAACATTACAGCTTCAAAATCATTGTAAAGGTTCACTGACCTATATTTGGAAGGAGGGTAGGAAACAAACTCCTGCCTTTCCACTCCTCCCTTGTTTGAAAAAATGAATTACACTGGATTAAGATTAAGTTTCTGTGTCTACTCGATGTTACACTGACTACACACCATTGGTGCAGATTAATAACGACATTATTTTATTATTCATATTTTTACACATTTTTTACCTCATTGTTTTCATCATTCTAACTGGACAATCTAGGTTGTGGAGAACAGAGTCCCAGAGTTTAGGACTTGATATGTTTTTTATTGATGGTTTCATGAATGTTTTGAAATATTAATACCATACACAATATCATACACATCTGACTGGGCAGAAACTGATTTTCCAGCAAGATATTGATTGACCTCAAACAAACTGAGATGATCCTGCTGTTCTGCAGACCTCGACATCATGGAACATCTTTGGAATGGCTTAAATTGACAGAAACAGAAAATGGGACCTCTTTCTATGACCAAATTTTGGAAGTGTTTACTACTTTTTTGTCTGATTCTCAACTTTCTTGAGGAACTCTTCTTCAAGACAGATGCGTCCACTTGACTAAACCCAAAGTTTGGGCATCTGTTTGATTGTGATGCTCTTCCCACACGTCGTGTGAGCTCCTTGTCCATCCTCAGCTGTCAGGACGTCTCCTGCGCTACCGTGACCGTCCCGAATCCTCTGGAATCTGAGCGTAGGAGGACTGGGAATATGTTCCTTTTTACCTGGATAAAAGCAAGTGATGAGCCAGCTCGGCTCCTCGGGAGGCAGGACGCCACTGCCCACGTTCCTTTCTCCGCTGTCCTGAGGGCAGTGGATTCTGCTTAGGGCGGGCGTTTTTTTTTTTTTCTGGAGAGCTGAAAAGTGAGAGCAAGTTCCTGTGTGCTTTTACAGCTGCTCTATGGGGAAGCCCACACAGCCTCCCACACAGGCCAGCCCAGGAAAGAGAGAAAGGGATAGCGAAGGGGCTTTGGAGGGGCACAATGGGAACCCCTGGGTGAGCTAATGTGCTCCACAAATATTCCTTTCTTTACACTACACATGTTAAAGCTAGTTGACTGCCTTCGACTCCCAAAACGGTGTCAGGTGTTCCGCCTACTCTCCAGAGCACCCAGTGGATACTCTAAGACTGACGCAAACTTTGATACACTCACAAAAATACAGCAGAGTGGCTTTGAATTGAACTGACATCAGTTGCATGGCAATAAACATGTCACAACAACAGAATTATTGCCAAAAGTCAGTAAAATGGAAATAAAAAGGTCAAACATGTCAAGCCAGTAAACAGTCTCAGCATAAATGGTATTAAAATGGACCAGGAACACTATGTAGAGCTTTTGAAAAGTTCTTAAAAACAAATGTACAATATATAGTTCAGTATGGTCCTAGAACCCCTTGAAGAAACCTGTTCTAAGCCGTTGACGTTTGAATCAAGTAAATTCCAAACCGTAATTAATTTTTCAGTTTAGTCCTTAATCCTCAAAACCCTGAATAAGTGTTATTGCTAATTATATTTAAAAAGCTTGGAGTTTTTGATCTTTGCACAAAATTAACCTGCACCCTTTAGTGAAAGCTACAAATTTTGTGCAGAAAGAGGGTTCTATGTTTTTATTAAAAGTGATTCTTATGAAATTAGTTTTTACATTTTTTTAAATGAACCTAAGATATCAAGCTGTATTATGTTGGAGATCAGATCACTTCTGACACTGTTTTTTATTTCTTGCTCTTCCTCATACTGCTCACTTCAATGATTTAGAGTTTTATTTCTAAATACTAAATATGATTAAAAATAAAAGAACACAAGCCTACATAGTTTTACTGTTTGTGCTGATGTGGGATCTAATCGGGACCTGATGCTTCAGTCGTTATTTTTGGCATCTACTTTTACTTCTACGTCAGTCACTTTTACTTCAGTTTAACATAAAGAAATAGACAGCCAGACAGACACAAATCAGACAGCCAGACAGACAGTTATTAGTAACACCACACCAAACTCTATTTGACCAAAATATCAGTGTGATGTTTGCTAAAGGTTGGACAAACCACCACCACCACCACCACTTCAGTTCCAGGACTAATAGTGAAACCTGCATGTCGGTAAAATGACTATGAAGTTATACTGCACTTTTTCTAACAAAGATGCCAAATGTGGTTCTTGAAACCATTGTCAATGCTAATAAGTACAAGCACATTGTTTGTGATTGGGAAGGAACTCATTCTAGAGCCAGTCAAGGCTTACAACAATGTTCTAGTGTTGGATTCAGTAGAGAGGAGCAGTGCAAAGCAGTTCTAAGTCTGAATTCTGCAGGTGTAGAAAGAACAACATCCCCTGCAGATTTCTTTGAAAAATGGAAAAAAATCTCTTAAAATAATGGGAACTGTAAAATAAAGGCAAATCATGGACATGGAAAATGATCAAAATAATTCAATTTGATCACTATGTTTTTTTTTATTCTGGTGTATAAAAAGACATTTTAGTTCCCTGAATGTCACAACACTGTACAGCGGAGACTTCAACTCAGTCATAGAGTACAGAAGGTGGTAGGATTGCTAAAGAAATAAAAAGAACTACATGGAAATGAAAGCCCACCACAGTGGGTTCTGCACAACATTCCATGTTTATATTTTAAAACAGTTCAAATATGTTCGATTGCACATTACTGTAATGAAGAACATTACGGAATACGTTCAAGACCCGTTTATTCAGAATTCTGTCAAAATTGGAAAGTCTTGAACTTCATATTTCAGGCCAAGAACCGTTCAGGAACCTTACATATATTAATACTACATCTGCTGAAATGAAAAATGAGTAAAAAGAAAAAAAAACAGTTCTGTTGTAGTTTATATGACACCTGCAGTGACCTCAAATGACTTTCGGGAGTTAATTATGAAAATAAGATGAATCACACTTTCACTACCCTGTCACTCATTATGAAATATTACAAAGAGAATCTCCTCCATAGATCGATAGATATATTCATTCTCAACAAGAGCCATCTGCAAATCCATGGTGTTCGAAGTGCTGCCACTCTGAGAGGTCCTTCACTGATTTGTCAAGGGAATAAAACCTCTGCCTTGAACATAACTCAAAACGCTAACGATTCCATAAACGGCTTTTCTCTATTGAGCTTCAGAAAGATACATTTACAGTGCTGAAGGCATTATTACAGTCATAACTCTACTGACGGGAGTAATCGTAATGAAATACCAATGTGAATATGAAAACATTTCTTAGGGTCCAGGATAAATCTCATTCTGTAAACAGATGAATGCATTTGGGTTCTGAAATGTGAAAGTAAATCTTGTCTGGACTGGCTGCCTGAGAAAGTGCACTGCGTGGAACTCTTAAGGCTGTCACAGCCCACACCAAAACAAAGTTTGTTTCCAGAAATTCTCCTTGATTGTATTGATCAATAGCACACTTGATTAAACATAAAATATTTATTAGTGAGTGTGTGTGTGTGTTGCCCTGTGAAGGACTGGGGCCCCTTCCAGGGTGTGCTCCAATGATTGCGGGTTGGTTCTGGACCCACGGCAACCCTGAACTGGATAAGCGGTTACAGACAATGAATGAATGAATGAAGAATTTAATAACCCATAAACTAGGTATTAGATGATAACCTCAAATAATACAATTATACTAAATAACAGAGGATTTGGAAAGTGTTAAACCAACACATTCACACATTTTACTATTCATTGTAACAGTTATTTGTTTTATTAGAGTGTTTGGATTTAAGCAAATACACCTTTAGTGCTTCAATAAATAGCTTCCTAAATCTCATTTTCCGGTGCCTTAAA
Organism: Hoplias malabaricus; assembly: GCF_029633855.1. Classification (NCBI taxonomy): domain Eukaryota; kingdom Metazoa; phylum Chordata; class Actinopteri; order Characiformes; family Erythrinidae; genus Hoplias; species Hoplias malabaricus. The sequence continues at coordinate 33,981,256 of NC_089802.1, forward strand.
CTTTTGCTCAGTGCTGTATTGCCTCATTCATTCATTCATTCATTAATTATCTGTAACCCTTATTCAGTTCAGGGTCACGGTGGGTCCAGAGCCTACCTGGAATCATTGGGTACAAGTCGGGAATACACCCTGGAGGGGGCGCCAGTCCTTCACAGGGCAACAAAAGTTTAATAAAATAAAAGCGTATTTATGCGTATTTACCGTATAAAAAAATCACATTGGGCATTTATGATGTCATCACTCAGACAGCCCTCAAATATATCACTAAATCATTGATGATCTGACAAATTGTCAGGACATAACAGAAAGCTGACAGTCGCGGAACACAGTTAACAGTCTTTTTAATGTCGTTATCCAAAAGAGTAATCACAAGGCAGGCAAAGATCAAAAACAGGAGCAAACAGTACCTCAGAGGATGGACAAAAACCGTAGTCAAAAACAGGCAGAGTTCGAAAACCAGAGAATGCAGACAATACCAATAGGGACAAGACAGGAGACGTAAATCGGGAACACAGGCAGGAAGTAGGCAACAGGAGACCGTCAGACAAAGTACAAGGGAACGCGTTGTATGCATGGGAGAACCAAAGCAATACTCGGCAGGGAACAGTTCTCAGGGTGAGGTATATATAGGGAGACAAACAGGTGTGTGTAATTAGAATTCTGGTGAGGGAGACCGGCGGGTAGTCATGTGACTGACAGGTGCATTCTGGGAATTTGAGTCCTGAGATGTAGGCGTGACAGTACCCCCCCCCGAAGACACCGGAGGAGGCCTGGAACGAGGACGACCACGACGACGACCACCCAGCGGAACAGAGTCACCGGAGCTATGGACTTCTGCACATGCGGAGGACTGAGATTGACGTGGGTTTCTGGATCGAGACCTAGGAAGGGACGGAGCGGGATTAGATACCGATCCTCTCGGGCGACCTCTGGGACGGGGAGCCGGCTTCTCAGGATGACGAGAGTGAAACGCCAACACGAGACCCGGATCATAGATGTCCTTTGCTGGTACCCATGAACGCTCCTCAGGACCGTACCCCTCCCAATCAATAAGATATTGGAGAGTTCCTCCACGTCTACGAGAATCCAGTACCTCTCGCACAGCATATGTGGAAGAGTCCCCAACGTCCAATGCCGGGGGCGGAACGTCGTCGGGCTGCAACTCATTCAAAGGGCCTGAGACCACAGGCTTGAGGAGAGACACATGAAAGGAGTTAGCAATACGGTATTGTGCAGGTAATTCTAACTTATAAGTAACTTCATTAATTTTATCAGAAATACGAAAAGGACCAATGTACTTGGGAAGGAGCTTCCTGCACCTCCCCTCAAACCTGATATCCTTTGTAGCCAACCATACTCTTTCTCCAATCTGGAATAACGGGGAATTTGATCTGTTCCTATCAGGTTGTTCCTTATATCGGGAAAGGGCCTCCGTGATGTGAAGATTAGTTTTCTCCCACACCTCCTCACTGCGTTTCATCCACGAGTCGACTGATGGAATTCCAGATGTAGCTGCAGTCCAGGGTGCCAACGGGGGTTGATAACCTAATATACACTGAAATGGGGTGAGACCAGTAGTCGAGTTAACCAAAGAGTTTTGGGCTATCTCTGCCCATACCAAGTACTGGAACCAGTCTTGTGGATTCTCATGACAATAAATTCGTAAAAACTTTCCCAGCTCCTGATTAACCCGTTCACACTGGCCATTACTCTGGGGATGATATCCAGAGGTGAGGCTAACATTTACCCCTAGATGTTCAAAGAAAGCTTTCCATACATGTGACGTAAACTGAGGACCTCTATCAGATAAAATGTCTTCAGGGATTCCATAATGACGGAATATATGTGTATATAAAGCCTTAGCTGTATCCAGGGCCGTGGGTAATGAAGGAAATGGGATGAACTTAACTCCTCTAGAGAACCGATCAATGACTGTGAGGACTGTAGTAAATCCCTCCGATAGAGGTAGGTCAGTGACAAAATCCAGCGCCAAATGCGACCAGGGACGTTCTGGAACAGGTAGAGGCATTAATTTACCTGCCGGAAGGGTTTTAGGTGTTTTTGCCTGAGCACAAACTGAACAAGATGCTACAAATTCATGTACATCCGCTCTTACTGACCCCCACCAATAACGTGCTAGAATAAGCTGTGTAGTGCGTCTCTCTCCGGGATGACCTGATGACAGTGACGAATGGGCCCAGGTAATCAGCCTATTACGGAATTCTGGCGGTACATAAGTTTTGCCTTCCGGACAAGCTTCAGATACTCCTTTTGACCGATTTTCCTGTGCAATCAGTTCATCTAACTCCCATCTGATAGCTGCCACCGAAACGGAGGAAGGTAGTATAAACTTAGTTGATTCTTCACCTTTCTCGTCTGATTCATTCTGATTAAAACGAGAGAGCGCATCTGCTTTAAGGTTACGATTACCTGGCTGAAACGTGATGGAAAACCGGAACCGGGAGAAAAACAGCGACCACCTAGCTTGTCGAGAGTTCATACGTTTTGCAGAACGAATATATTCCAGATTCTTGTGGTCAGTTAAGACTGTGAAAGGATGTAGAGAACCTTCTAGCCAGTGTCTCCATTCCTCTAAAGCCAACTTTACCGCTAAAAGTTCTCTATCCCCGATACCATAATTTCGTTCAGCAGGTGATAATTTATGCGAAAAAAAGGCAATGGGGTGTAACTTAGGAAGTTCCCCACTACGTTGAGATAGTACCGCCCCTACACCCGTCTCTGATGCGTCTACCTCCACCACAAAGGGGAGTTCAGGGTTAGGATGTTTTAATATGGGAGCGGTAGTGAAGGCTGTCTTGAGACGTTCAAAAGCACCTTGGGCCTGAGCAGACCAACACAAACGATGAGGACTACCCTTCAGTAAAGCAGTAAGTGGGGCTGCAATAGAACTAAAATTTCTAATAAACCGTCTGTAGAAATTCGCAAACCCTAAAAAGCGTTGAAGCTCTTTCACGTTAGTTGGGACTGGCCAGTTTACGACCGCCTCTACCTTCTGGTCGTCCATGACTATACCAGACACACTGATAACATATCCCAAGAATGAAATGGTTTGTTGATGGAATTCACATTTTTCTCCTTTGACAAAAAGGTTATTCTCCTTTAACCGCTGAAGCACTTGACTGACCTGTTTTATGTGAGTTTTAACATCTGGAGAGTAAATCAAAATGTCATCAATGTATGCAATTACAAATTTTCCCAACATATCCCTAAAAATGTCATTGATAAACTCCTGGAACACAGATGGAGCGTTTGCCAACCCATAGCTCATTACCAAATACTCATAATGTCCCTTGGTAGTACTAAAAGCAGTTTTCCACTCGTCACCCTCCTTAATTCGCACTAGATTGTATGCACTACGAAGGTCCAACTTGGAGAAGATGGTAGCACCTCTAAGTTGCTCTAATGCAACTGGAATAAGGGGTAGAGGATATACAAATTTCTTGGTTATATCGTTCAGAGCACGATAGTCTATACATGGTCTTAATCCACCGTCCTTCTTTTTGACAAAGAAGAAACCCGAAGATATTGGAGACTTTGATGGACGTATAAACCCCTGTGTTAGAGCTTCTTTGACGTACTCTTCCATGACTCTTTCTTCTTCCAAATTCAAAGGATAAATACGTGATTTAGGTAAGGTAGCACCTTCTACAAGTTCTATCGCACAGTCATATGGCCTATGCGGGGGTAGTTTAGTAGCTTTTGTTTTACTGAAAACTTCTAAGTATTGGGAATAAACGGGAGGAATTTCTACTGACATGGTTGAATCTGGACTCTCCACGGAAGTGGAATGGATAGAAATGTTTTTAAGGGCTAAACAGTTTGTGTGGCATAAGGATGACCAGGATGTGATTTCGCGTTGGCTCCATGAGATAGCTGGGTTATGAATTTCTAACCATGGTAGTCCCAAGATAATCTGAAAATCCGCCTTGGGTAATACCAAGAACGAAAGCCACTCGTGATGCAGGAAACTTGTCTGGAACCAAACAGGAACTGTCTCTTGTGAGATGAAATCTCCTCCAACGGGAAGGCCATCAAAAGCTCGGACTTGGATCTGTTTGCACAACTGTTTTGTCTTAATTCCCAGCCGGGTAACGAGGGATTGTTGAATGAAGTTTCCTTCGGCTCCAGAATCTATTAGCGCTGAAACGACAAAAGAAGTTCCTTGGCAGTACACTTTGACAGGTATGAGAAAGGATTTTGATATTAACCCTTTTGTGGGTACACTCACCAAGTTAGCACGAAAATTCCTCTCCAGGTTTTGAGTCCGGACTCGCGGAGGTAAGCGTGTACAATCACGACGAATATGATCAGATCCTCCACAGTATAAGCATAGTCCACCGTGGAGACGACGAAGGCGCTCTTCATGAGAAAGTCGCATAATATCACATTGCATAGGATCCGAAGGAGGATTAGGACAGGGAGCTTGACCTTGTACCGGGCGAAAAAGAAAACCAGGAGCGGATTGACGCTTGACAACTTCTTGTCTTTTACACGGTGGCCGGGGACGTTTTTGTAGGAGTTGGTCCAGGCGGATGGATAAAGAAATTAACTGATCTAAAGTCAATCCGTCATCTCGACAAGCCAGTTCCGTGAGTATTTCTGGATTTAGACCATTACGAAAAACATTAATGAGCGCAGGTTCATTCTAACCACTACCAGCAGCAATAGTCCGAAACTCTAACGCATAAGCGGCAGCTGTTCGGGCTCCTTGCTTAAGGGTGAGAAGGATCTCACCACAAGAACTTCCCTCAGTAGCATGGTCAAACACTTCCCGGAAAGTAGTGACAAATTCGGGATACGTGTTACTGACTATACTGTTCCAAATAGCGGTGGCCCACTCAAGTGCTTTACCAGACAGACGGGAGACCAAAAAAGCGATTTTTGCCTGGTCATTACTGGGAGGAGAATTCTCAAAAAATATAGAACATTGCAATAAAAACCCGCTACATTTGGCCGGATCGCCTTCAAAAATCTCCGGTTTACTGACAGGATAACGAGAGTTCAAACTGACAGACGCTACAGGAGGACTGGGATTAGGGCTAGGGGCAGGAATACGAGCTACAAGGGCGTTAACACTCTCCAACACTTGTTTCAGCTGGAGCTGTTGACTCAGTTGTTGTTGAGCGAGAGAATCAACAGATTGAGTCACGCTAGCCAACATTTGCTGGTGTTGACCTAGCATCTGGCCCTGACTAGTGATAGCCGTTCTGACGGCATCTGTGTCCGCTGTCTGCATGGTGGCCGGGTATTCTGTCAGGACATAACAGAAAGCTGACAGTCGCGGAACACAGTTAACAGTCTTTTTAATGTCGTTATCCAAAAGAGTAATCACAAGGCAGGCAAAGTTCAAAAACAGGAGCAAACAGTACCTCAGAGGATGGACAAAAACCGTAGTCAAAAACAGGCAGAGTTCGAAAACCAGAGAATGCAGACAATACCAATAGGGACAAGACAGGAGACGTAAATCGGGAACACAGGCAGGAAGTAGGCAACAGGAGACCGTCAGACAAAGTACAAGGGAACGCGTTGTATGCATGGGAGAACCAAAGCAATACTCGGCAGGGAACAGTTCTCAGGGTGAGGTATATATAGGGAGACAAACAGGTGTGTGTAATTAGAATTCTGGTGAGGGAGACCGGCGGGTAGTCATGTGACTGACAGGTGCATTCTGGGAATTTGAGTCCTGAGATGTAGGCGTGACACAAATAAATGTTGTCTTAAAATGAATCAGAGCATATTTGACAAAAACTGCGTTCTCAGGATTTAGACAATACCTCATATAGAACATGTAATAGAACATAGCTCCCTACACAGTGCGAAAAATCACCCCTAAACCTGCCCCTAACTCTCAGCTCCAAAAGGTCAGAAGCCGCAGGATTTCTTTTCCCCAGAATGATCTTATACAGCACTCTTTCTGTAATTACTTTTCCATTACATGACAGAAATCTATGATTTAGAGAAACAGCACTCCCAGAGGATGGGAGATCATATCTTGATAATATATTAATAATGAATCAAACATGTTCTGCGTACAAACATTAAAGCATTGTTTGTGTACGAGTTTACTACTATCTATGCCGCTCATTTGTCTTGTATAAACTATGACAAAAAATATTTGTTTACAACCTATTTTTCACAACAAAAAACAGACAAGAACAATAAAATAATAATCATTTAAAGACAAGAACTATGACATAATTTTGCACAACTAATCAAAACCGTAACGCCGAAAGAAGTTATGATGAAAAAAATTATTTGGAAATACAAAATTGCAAGGAAATAAAAAAAGTAAAATGCTCTGTCTGCTGTTGTCAGGGCAATGAAAACAACCAGGCGAAATAGTGCAGAGGAGTCGACTCCCAGAGAATCAATTCTTCTCACACACTTTTTACTTGTGTTAACGGTTGACCAGTGAAGTGCACTGCCATATCGGTAGATACATGCCCAATATATTTAACAAAAAAATGAGGCCATATTCCATTCATATCTTCAGACATTAAGGTGTTTGTAAATGTAACATATCATTTAAACTATATTTTATGAAAGTTAGTCATAAGTAATGCCTCTAAAATAGTAAAACCTTTGAAAATACATTACCTTATTTTAAATATAATGGACTAAAACTACACTACAGTGATTTTAGGTTCCATCAACTTAAGCTGTAATCAAATGACTAAAATGAGACTAAATCTAACACACATTTCAAAAGTCTAAATAAAGACTAAAGACTAAATTTAGAATAAAGACTAAATTAAAATCAGCTGCCAAAATGAACACTGGTTCTGTTTTTGGTCATTTTCTCATTTGCTCACTGAACCTGTGACAGAGAGAGAGAGAGAGAGAGAGAGAGAGAGAGAGAGAGAGAGAGAGAGAGAGAGAGAGTCCTGCTGATTGGTTGATACGTGAATCATATCAGGTTGCAGCTAGAGGACAACATTATTTATTATTAAATTTAAAGCTTCTTCTGTTCTGTGCTAGCTCTAATAGCTAGCTTTAAAACCAGCTTTAACACTGACCCTGTTGACTCGTGTGTCTTAGCACGTACAAATAAAAAAATATGGTCTATTTTAACACCCACTTCAGTCTGCTGAATCTGGGGTGATCAGATAAGATCAGATCAGATAAGATAAGATTGTGGCGAAGGAAAGGTGTAAGAACTCTTACTGCAGAGCACTCGTGCAGTAGGTGGACGTAACAAAGTGGCCTCTGACTGTAAACAGACACTTGAGTTTGTTATGGCTGCTGTTTTTGTGTAGTCTGAGGGATATTAAAATGAGCGAGAGGGTTGTTGAGGTGTGAAGGAAATCCCCACTCCACCGGCCTCCCACTGCTGCTGCTCAGAAATCTGGCAGTGGCCCAGCGTTATCTGCACGCCTGGGATTTTCCTAATGCTTAAATAAGATTACTGACCAGAAATGCTCCACCGACTCTCTGATCTGTGGCCGAGGTGGAACATTGCTGAACGGATCGCAGCCTCTGCTTTTTTGTAACACTAAACCAAAACACGGGCCTTTTTGTCACACAACAATAACCTTTTACAAACCATTCAATGTTGATGTCTTTGGAGCACAAGGCTGGAGTCTGATTTGCATTCGAAAACATAATTCTGCTCTGAGCTTTGACAGATTTAGAAGGAAATGTTGGAACAGTGCTCCTTGGTATTTATTACAGAGTGTTAAAAAAGCTTTGGAATGTGTTATTATTCATAAACAGCAGAAGAGGTATTAATACACATTAATACACTGCTGTGATTTGTGTCAGTTTAAGGAAAAAAGCCAGGAAGTTTTTCACAGTTTATAGCAGAAATATTTTCCTTTTGTGTCTATTTCCTTTTCCACATCCTTTCAGACCCATAGTTTTGAGTTTCCCTCTCTCTGTGGAAGGATGGATATGCTCCGATCTGAAGCTAAAGTGAAGCTTGATGTTCTCTCTCTCAAAGTGCTGCAGTGACACTGGTGGTGGTGTGTTAGTGTGTGTTGTGCTGGTGTAGAATGGATCAGACACAGCAGTGCTGCTGGAGTTTTTAAGCCCTGTGTCCACTCTCTGTCCACTCTGTGAGACACTCCTCCCTCATTGGTCCACCTTGTAGATGTAAAGTCAGAGACAGTAGCTCATCTGTCGCTGCACAGTGTGTGTTGGTCGTCCTCTAGTCCTTCATCAGTGACACAGGACGCTGTCGGCTGGATATTTTTGGTCCAGCACTGACACTGAGGGCTTTAAAAACTCAAGCAGCACTGCTGTGTCTGATCCAGTTGTACTAGTGCAACAAACACAGCACACACAAACACACTACAAACAGCAATGAGAATGATCCACCGCCCAAAGAATGCCTGCCCTCAGGGGGTCCTGACCATTGAAGAACAGGACCACAGAGGTTTTAAAAAGTATGCAGAGCAACAGACAGGCAACTGTCTGTACCTGTAGAACTACAAAATGCACCGACATGTGTCTAATAAATGTATATCTAATAAAATGGACATTGAGTGTAGACACAAGGCTGTGGATTTAATGTTATGGCTATTTGTAAAAAAAACAGTAGACAAACAAAATATTATTCAGAGTCATCAAATTCTGTTATGAACTATGGCTGAATTGTGCTGCCGTAGTGTGTGTGTGTGTGTAAGTGTGTGTGTGTGTTTGTTATATGCTGAAGGACAAAGCTCTAATTCAGAATGAAACTCTTTGTGAGATTCATGAATAAACAGTCCTCTTCAACAGTCTGCAGAAAGTGGATTAATAAAGTGACAGAAGCAATGATCTGCCCCACATTCAAATAGAACTATAACACACACTGTGTCCAAAAGTTTGTAGACACCTCCATATTCTTCATAAAAAAAGCCTGGAATGAAATGGAACGCTCTGAAGCAGCTGCACATGAGCCTAAGTGCAGGCAAGAAGGGTCTAAATCCCTGTGAAGGGTGTAAGCACTGCTTATTAATACTCTTCATTCCAGAAGAAGTGCCTAAGTAGTGGGTGTCACATATGGAATATATGGAAATGATGGAAACAATGCTCCATAAGATTATACACCTATCAGTCAAAACTCAACTGACCATACAGCAGCACTTTGTAGTTTCACAAAGTGCATTCATTCATGGTCTGTAACTGCTTATCCAGTTCAGGGTTACGGTGGGTCTGGAGCCTACCCGGAATCATTCACCCGGAGGAAACCCACGCAGACACAGGGAGAACACACCACACTCCTCACAGAGAGTCACCTGAAGGAAACTCACGCAGACACAGGGAGAACACACCAAACTCCTCACAGACAGTCACCTGGAGTGGGACTTGGACCCACAAACTCCAGGTCACTGGAGCTGTGTGAATGAGACACTACCTGCTGCACCACCGTGCCACACGTTTTACAATTACGTGTACTATTAATAAAGTTATAGACATGCACATATTAGAGAAAAACATTCAGTCTAACAGTAAAAAAAAAAAAAACTACAGTGCTATACGTTTGAGAAATTCATCAACAACCAACCTTAAAATTTAAAGGAGTTAACATTCATTCAGGATTTTAGTGAAAAAACACTTTCTTTAAAATTCTGAAGTTTTTTCATTACCATTTGCTGCTCTCCAGTCCGTTTGTGCTGGAAACCGGTCTAATGTGTTTTACAAAGCCCTGGAGTCAGTACATGGCTAAAAAAAACCCTCAGTTTAGTCTCGGACCAGTATTATTATCACTATCTCTCTCTTCATGGAAGAGCAAGGAATCTGGAATTTTTTGACAATATAGAGAACTCCTATAGTTTAAATTTATGAACCAAGATGAGGTAATTGCTCTATTCTTGCTCCATAGGTGGGTAACATTGACTTATTTTTGCTGTTTCAGATCACTTTAGGTGGTATGTCAAACAGCATGAAAGTAAATTCAGACAGAACAACTCAAGTTACTCAGTTACAAACAACAGTATTTTTTTGCAATCAAAAATAATCTTCCACCTTCAAATACACAGGGCTTCTGAACCTGAACAAATCAGGGAAAACAGCATTTCTTCACAATTGTAGATGTCCCCTATAATGTGGTTCTAGGGCAGAACGCTAAAAAGATTAAGTGAGCAGCTGTGTCTTAAAGGCTAGAGAGGGTTTGGGATGGGAAGGTTGGACCTTTACAACTGGAGAATGGCTGGAGAATAGGGGGTGGGGAGTGACGGAATAGCACTGTCTCCTCCCTCAACATCTATGGTTGAGGTGCCCTTGGACAAAGCACCTTAACCCCCAACTGCCAACTGGGAGCTGGGAATGGCTGCCTGCTGCTCTGGGTGTATGCGTATTCACTGCACCGGTGTGTGTCCACTGCCTGCATGTTAAAATTTAACTTTGTTTATATATCAAATGAATAATATTTATGTAACTTTTAACTTTTAGTTTGCTGATTATTTATTTATTTATTTATTAATTTATTTTTACTGACTGTAGAACTTTTTTCCAGCAGGATTGTATTGGTGTCATTAATATTTCAAATGAAGTCCGTCAGTGTGTGGGTGCTTCTCTCCAAAAGCTAAAGTTCTCCCACTCCCACTCAATTTTTGTGTGTTTCCAGAATTTCATTACCATATGTCAGCTCTGACTCTATATTTCGCTTTCGCGGCCTTCGCCCCAGAGACTCGGACACCTGCTTAGGCACGTATTACTCTCGCAATTAAACTGGCTCATCAAACATTGACCTTTGACCCCGAGCCCTCCCGACTGTCATTTGATTCGCCTGTCAGACGAGGCTAATCAGGGCCTCTACAGGAAAGACTGGAGGTAAGTTCACTTTTAATAAGAGGCGAGATTGCGCAGCCTCGAGTCGCGGCGTGCATAAACACCTTGTATGATTTCATTAAGCGCCTGGTAATGACGCTCTTGCAGTCTCACATTTCTCCTGAATAGAATTGATAGGAAACAATATCGGCCCTAAAGTACGTCTAACGCTGTTAGGGAAAGAGTGGGAGGAACTGGGGGGAAATATAGCCACCAAAGTCTTTCATTTAGCTGCAAAATAGTGGGCGGCGGAGGCATTACTAGGACCGGCCTAAAAAGAAAAAACAAAAAAACAAAAAAAAAAAAAAAAAGAGAGAGGGAGAGAGAGAGAGAGAGAGAGAGAGAGGATGCTAATGTTTGTACATCAGAGTGGGAGTAAATTAGTCAATGTGAGTCCCTGACTGCTAATACGAGTTAAACTGAATGCTGATCAGTTCCTTTGAAAAACACAATATGAACAAGAGCCTCTTCTCTGGAAAGGGAACCACAACAAATGCCACATGATTCCTGATCACAGCTGACCTAAGAGCAATCGTAGAAAACAGTTTACACATGGTTAAAGAAACACCAAGTAGCATTTTTACCTTAAAATTACAGCTTCAGGATCATTGTGATGCTCCACTGACATGTAATAGGGAGAACAGGCCTTCTGTCAACACTACTCCAGGCTCAGCACTGCAGAAACTGCACTATGGAAACTTTGAAGGAGGGTAGGAAAGCAATCCTTTAAAAAATGGCCCAAGATCATTCCTAACTAATGAACACACACTGTAAAAAACATATAGTCACCCACAGGATGAGTGTGTGCTGACCTAATGTATAAATGAATGTAGTTCTCAGGAGGGTCCTCAGAGACCCCAAGTGACAAAACACAGTTTTTTTTCCATCCCATCTTCCCACATAGGGATAGAGCAGAATATGGACCTGGAACCCCATGACTGGATAGAACCAGTGGTTTAAGGAATTCTGGCATCAATTCACAGAACCCAATTCTTCAACTTCCATACAAAGCAATACTATGTAGAAATTTTACCTTAAAATTACAGCTTCACAATCAATGTGATGTTCCACTGACCACTAACATGGAGAATAGAGCCCTTGCTGTTACTACTCCAGGCTCAGCACTGCAGAAACTGCACTATGTAACATTTGAAGGAGAGTAGGAAACCACAGCCTGTCCCAGCCAAGCCACTTTCCCCATGCTTACCTACTGTTTATTTAAACTGTAACTGTATATAGCTAAATACAAAATAAATCCGTAAAAATAAATCCGTAAGAATGTGTTCATTTACATATTGTTTTAAAACACACTGGCTGCAAAAGTGTCACATGCTCATAATAAAGACAGACCTGGATAAGGCACATAGCGAGGTCAGTTTCTGATGTTGATGATTAGCTCTGGATCACAAACATCACTTCAACCCATTTAAGAAGAGATTGGCTGGACTCACTCCAGAGAAGAAATCAGAAGGATTATTCCATCCCTGGTCTCACCCACATCCCTCATTTTCATGGCTCACTTGCTGCACAGTATGATGGCACTTGAATGGACTGCATAAGGGCCACATGACAGCTAGAGTTTACTTAGCCACAGCCAGCACTACCATATCGTTTCCACAGCATGGTACATATACTGCTCAACTCGACTATCTTTTTTGCTTTTCCATTAGGCAAATTTGGTACCTGGTACCAAGACCCAGGAGTTTTTTTAGTCCCTGCTCACTCCTGGTTCCAAGCGAGCCAAGTAGGGACTAAATCATGGCATATAAACCTTGCAGAGCACTGATTGGCTAGAGAGAATATAGTCATTTGTAAAATCACATTTGTTTTTATTCGACTCACAATGGCAGTTCTTAAAATTATACTGTGGTCTTTTGAAGAGGTTCAAATGCTCCTTGGATCAGTGGCTGGTGACAGAATCCAGCAAGAGCTGGAGGATGCAACAAGAAACTAAATATTTACTGATGCATGACTAATCTGTGTTCAATCACAAAAAATAACCCAATAAGTAAACCTCTCTTACAATGACCTCCGTTATGTTAGGTTTCCAGAGATCGCTGTTCCCATTAGAGACTGTGTTTTGCATCACCACCTGTTAAATTTATGGTGGAGCTGTGGTAGAGGAATAACAAACCAGGTACCAGAGACCAAAAAGTGAGTAGAGTCGTGTGGTGTAAGTACCATGCAGTGGAAAAGTGCCATTTGCCAGAGGTGGGCCAGGTCTCTTTTGGGACATGGGGGCCTAATAATCACTTGATATGTGGGCCATTGTTGATTTGCCATACCAAAATTGGGCCAGCAGGGCCACGTTTTTGCCAGAAGTGGCACATATGCACATGCTATTTTGGAAAGCTCATTGCGGGGGTGTTTCACATACCTCTGTTTGACATTTGGTATCAGATATGGTGACCTAAGAGTTTTTATATTTTTCACTTCTCTTCATGGTGTTTCTGGAAACAATAACAGGTGTATGCACAATTGAATGTCTCTGTTCACATGGATGACCCTTAAAATAATTCACTAATTATAAGGGTTTTTTATGGAGTTTTGGACATTCACAAGCAGATTTCCAGTGGCAGCCATCTTCCCTACTCTGCTTTGTTCTGTCTGTGATTTTCTTCTTATTAGAGATCACATCTTGTAAGATAAATAGGCCAGTTACCCAGCACCTGCATTTGATGATTTGAAAAGAAAAACACAGCATTACAGTATTTATTAGATTCCCCTGTCACTAGAGAGTAGAGCAAATTCTGTTCATTGGTTTGAAGAAATACGATGCAGCTGCCTGAGCTCTTTTGGACAGTTTTAATTGGTGAGAAATAGAAGTCTGAGGCAAAAAAAAAAAAAAAATCATCATTACAGGATAAACTTCCACGTTGGGGTATTGCTGATTATATTACATGCTTTATTGCCTCATTTTGCTCCAGAGGACAAGAACGTTGAAGAGTTTTTGGTGGGATTGTTGCTCAGCTATACGTGGCATCTCTCCAAACGATATCCATCACAGAATATGACGCCATCTTGGGCAAATGACTGTTTAATACAAATGGGGAATTATTCTAAAGACAAATTTTTTTATTGCTCGAATGTGGTGTGTGAAATGTGGGATATTTCAAAGGAAGCCCAGTGCCATTGTTGGACTTACTGATATGGTTCTTCATTACAGACTGCAAAGGATATGAACTGTCCTATCCGTTTAGCAAACACAGTGAATTGTACCTCGTCCATGAGCGAGGAGTAGATAATGCTTTTCTCAAGCAAAGTAGGCACAGCTCAATCACTCTGCAGCAGGACATGGGGGAGCTAGGAGGCTGGGGGGCGGGTGTGATGTGGTGTTATAAATGGCCCAGGGCCTATCCTCATATCCCTGGCAGGCAATTTACGCTTGTAACGATCCTTCCAATCACTGACATCTTTATAGATGTTGCAATACTGGCAATTGTAGTAATTCTATTTCGGCTCAATCCAATGCTAACTTTTGCACATTAATCTACTCTGGCAATATTTCCTCCCTGACTGCTTTGGCTGTCCTAAAGGCATTTGATTGCTCCTCTGCCAGTGTCGGAATCATTCTCTGGTTTCGTCTGATTTACGTATGTGGTGGATGTGGTGAAAAAAGTTCCTCTAATGGTGCAAAGTACCTTCCTCATAGCTGTGTGAAAAAAGCATCACATCCTTCATGCGAGAACAAACAACAACAACAACAAGAACAACCTGTAACAAAAGTGAGTGCACCCTTGTATAGTGTCCCAAAGGTTTTGAGAATTACAAACCATTTCATTTCTATTTGATGTAATTCTTTTGAATTTAAACTACAAAAATCAAATATGTAGATATATATTATATGTACAAATGAATTGGGACAGATCACTGAATTCAGGCAGGTGTTTTGTTTAGTGTATGAAATCACAAACATAGCCATGCAGTCTGCTTTTACAAATTATATGAAAGAATGTGTCGTTCAAAAGACTTAAAAGAACTGGAGCATGGTACATGCCACTGTTGCAACAAGTCAGTTCATGAAATTTCTTTCCTCCTAGAAATTTTACAATGAACGCTGAGTGGTATTATAGGAAAGTGGAAGCATTTAGGAACCACAGCAACTCAGCCACAAAATGGCGGCCCATGTAAAGAGAGCAGGGTCTCAGAGTGCTGTGGTGCAAACAGAAAGTTCAATAAGTGCAGACTTCCAAACTTGATGGTATAGCAGCAAAGGAAGAACCAACTCCATATTAATGCCTACAGATTCAGAATGGAATATCATAAATGCTACTGTAGGTGTATATAGTTGTCCCAATATAGTTTTTTTTTGTCCATATAGTGTAGTAACTCTAAGGAAGGGTTCAAGCAACATAAGGAACTGCAACAAAACTCAGTACCTCTTTCACTAGAGACATTTCACTACTTATTTTATATTTAGTATCTTTACAAGTTGCACTCCTTTACCTCTAACTCTAAGAATCCCATGTGTTGTACTGAAATCAGATTAGGCAATGGATTCAAATTTTTTAATGTAGCAAACATTTTATGTGCTTTTCGCTGTGTTTAGGATTATTGTCTTGGTGGAACATTCATTTCCTGCCAAGCATCTTGAGTGAGGGGATAATCTCTTCATTCAGCATTTTAGTGATCACCCTAATATTCCTGATGCCATCTCAGTAAGCTGCTCGCTATTATGGACAACACATCATATAACACCCAGCATACAACAGAGAAGCACATTCAGTCAGGACTGGTACAGCTGTGCACTTCTAAAGAATGCTGTGTGAAATATTTCCTTCCCACTGCAATAAGATTCTACAATAAGTCTACTGTAGGTTCACTGTGGATGCTGTGCTGATTTACATTATATAGCTCCAGGTTTATGTATGAATGCACACTGATAAGAACTGTGTTATTACTAACCCTGATGCTGTTATGTTACATTCAGGATCAGGACAGAGTTATCTCATCTACAAATCTATAAATAATTATCACCTCTAAAGCTATAGGACTTACACAATCTCATATCAACACACTACCATCACCATGTTTCACAGTTGCCACTATGCAATCAATAAAACAGTGTTGGTAAAACTTTATTTGGAAAGTCTGCTTGTAGATATTCTAAAAATAGTCAATAAACCACCTATAGACTGTCAACAACATGAGCATAGACAGTAGTGGACCAGCTCCTCAAATGATTCTTAACATGTGAATCTATCTTTCCTTTACCTTTATCTATTTTTCCATAAACATGCCATAAACTCAATCAAGTACAGGTTTTCGATCAACTACAAGGTAAGAAATTTTCATATGACAGTCAACATTATATACGGAGTCTGTATAGAATGCCACATATGTATCAACAAGCAGTTTATATTTATTCAGGTAATGTTGTAATATCAACCAACTATCACTAGGCATTAAGATAAACACCAACTCTCAACAAACATGTAACAAGTCCCTGTTTCTATTCATATGTGGTACGTAATGTCACACGTGATCATTTCTTGCATATTACCTCCTTACTCAAAATCTACTTATAATAACTGGACATACAAAACTATGATAGCACTATTGACAGTCTATAGGATAGATGTCTACAACTATAGATCAGACTAGCCAAATAAAGTGAAAG
The DNA here is from genome assembly GCF_029633855.1 of Hoplias malabaricus. Lineage (NCBI taxonomy): Eukaryota > Metazoa > Chordata > Actinopteri > Characiformes > Erythrinidae > Hoplias > Hoplias malabaricus. Next base: position 33,997,649 of record NC_089802.1, read on the forward strand.
ATGACATTTCTAGGTTGATAATCTTCCCTGTTAGAAAAACTGTGACTATGATGGTACACACTGGGTACATATTCTGTACTTTTAATTAGGGAATGTAATTGTACCTTATTTTATAATAATGGTACAAATTAAAATTAAGTTGATTCCATATGAGGCAGCAAGGTGGAGCAGCAGGTAGTGTCACAGTCACACTGCTCCAGGGACCTAGAGGTTGTGGGTTCGAGCCCCGTTCCGGGTGACTCTCTGTGAGAAGTGTGGTGGGTTCTCCCTGTGTCTGTGTGGGTTTCCTCCGGGTGACTGTCTGTGAGGAGTTGGTGTGTTCTCCCTGTGTCTGCGTGGGTTTCCTCCAGGTGACTGTCTGTGAGGAGTGTGGTGTGTTCTCCCTGTGTCTGCGTGGGACTCCTCCGGGTGACTGTCTGTGAGGAGTGTGGTGTGTTCTCCCTGTGTCTGAGTGGGTTTCCTCCGGGTGACTGTCTGTGAGGAGTTGGTGTGTTCTCTCTGTGTCTGCGTGGGTTTCCTCCAGGTGACTGTCTGTGAGGAGTGTGGTGTGTTCTCTCTGTGTCTGCATGGGTTTCCTCCAGGTGACTGTATGTGAGGAGTTGGTGTGTTCTCCCTGTGTCTGCGTGGATTTCCTCCAGGTGCTCCGGTTTCCTCCCACAGTCCAAAAACACACGTTGGTAGATGGATTGGCGACTCAAAAGTGTCCATAGGTGTGAGTGTGTGAGTGAATGTGTGAGTGTGTCACCCTGTGAAGGACTGGCGCCCCCTCCAGGGTGTGTTCCTGCCTTGTGCCCAGTAATTCTGGGTAGGCTCTGGACCCACCGCGACCCTGAATTGGATAAGTGGTTTCAGACAATGAATGATTCCATATGCCCCATTTCATCTTCAGGACTTTTATTATGTTGTTTTACACAGTTCCATTTCTTACAAATTTTCACCTCTCCTTCTGGAGAAGAAAATGCAATGTACCTTTAAGAAACACAACTGGACTTTACACACCTGTTGTACCTTTAAAGGTGCATTTACACTGTGTGTACCTTTAGTGACCAATAATGTACCTATAGTGTACCTCTAATGTACCATTTATCAGGGGTCTTCAAATGCAGCATAGGTCTCCAAATCCAGACCTAGGATCCAGGTTCTAGCCCAGGATTTTAAAATGGCTGACCAATATGACACTACACCTGACCAGTCAGGTGCATTAACATGTAGTCCCTGTCTAGAAAAAAAACAACTATCTCCAAAATAGTAACTTTACAAGAGAAGGGGAAAAACTTCTTAATTTGTAAAAGAAATCAATGGAAAATAATTTTATCCCAAGTAATTTTGAGCATTTCTATTGGTCCATTCATCATGAAATTTTTACACGATGTGAAGGACAGCTGGTGTGTTCAAAGTCAGACTATCCAAATAAAGTGTTACCATTGTCATGCCGAACCTCATCTGATTCAAACAAGTCCATCTTGGTTTCAGCTGACCGCAGAATGGGGTTCTATTATTTTCCTTACTTCGTTTCAATGTTCTTTGGCAAACCTTGAAAACGTTGTGGGCCAGCTCCCTGGGGTTTTGCGGGTTAAGAGGTATTTGGTAGGTTGAGTACATTTGACGTTCTCTGTTATTAAAGTTGAGTGAGAAAAAACCTACTGCAAATTGTGTATATTTTCCTTTATGGCCTGTTATCCCTGAACATACAGGAGATTTCTGATGTACAAACCCTGCACTGTAGTTCACTCTCTCTCTCGCAGAAATGATGCAGTGCTTCTCACTGGGTTATGCTTGAATCGGACAAGTACTGAAGAAGACAAGAAGCGGGCCACTTGGTGAAGCGCAAACGCACCCATGAGAGTGCCATTTCGCTCTTTGCATATGGCAGTACCAATTTTATGGCTCGGGCTGCAGGGAGGTGAAGAGACTCTAGAGAAAATGGCCAAGCCGAACATCTGTGCAGAGTCGTTGGGAGCTATGAGCCCCACAATTTTTACTGTGTCTAATTCGTTGTAGGTTGTAGGACCAATCCATATCATAATGGCTTTAATCCAAATCCATAATACTGAATCCAACAAGACATAACTGTTACTGGTTTCACAGCAAACCATAATAAAAATCCCTGGCGGTTAGTGATACCGCTTTAAAAACCTCACGTAAGTTACAGCGTCAATTAAGTTAGGAACAGTCTCCAAGATGCAGCTGTGCCAAATTGCACTGCACATAATCTGGGTTTGTTCGGAGTCAGGGGAAACTCCTTAAGACTGAAAATTAAACTAAGCTAATGGGTTATAACTGTTTTTTATGCTCTTGCAAACAGACCTGTGGCTGTAAAAATGTGCTGGAGTATTAATTTTGCTTCATTTTTAACTTTCAACAAGATAGCTAAGGCAAAAAAGAACACATTCTAGATAGAACTCGCCACCCATTCCACCTTAAAATGTGCTGTGCGCCATTCCACCTTAAATGGCACTGTAATTATAGTGAAGTGCTTTTTCCCCCCATCTTACATTGAGAATAAAAATTGGAGACTGTTACTACCACAAACAGTGCTTGATAACATTCTGCCCCCAACATTTATTTTAAGTTTCACCTTAAATCTTTCAGACGCATTTTCCTTCAGTGCTCTAGGAGCTGCTAGACATAAACATGCGCCTTAAAAAGGGACCTGAGATTGGTATCTGTAGCAAATGTGTTTCCATAAAAACAGTAAAACTGAGGTTTATAAACTTATGATAACTGAATATCAGTTAAACAAATCCTAATACAATGATTACTACCTTAATGTCACTTGACTTTTACAGCTTTACAAAAAGGCAAACAGAAAAGCCAGACTACTGTATTTATCTTTCATGTAGGTCAATTGTTGTTTAAACTTTATTTAAATAAGTACATCATGCGGCTAATTTTGTTGTTCAATATAAAATTTGCTGAAATGATTGTTTGAGCTTTTCAGCACATTTTAACAATAATATTGCTAATTTTGATCATTTTGGCCACAATAATCATGATGTTACATTTTCATACACTTTCATGTCTATATCCGATATTCTGAAAGGTGGACTTTCAGAGCTACTTCTTTATTCAGTTGGTAATTTCTCCATTTGTCAGCAGGACTGTGGAGTCTGTGGATTTTTCTTTCTCCGTACAGCTTCCTGCCACATCCAGTGCCTTCCCATTCTCCTCCCAGTGCATGAATGTCCCTCATACAGTAAAGAAAAAAGTACAGACAGGGCAATTTTCGCTGACATTCACTGGCAATCTTGTTGTGCTCACTAAAAACAAAGAGTGTCTGATTGATGGCCACCCAGGCCCCCCTGACAGACGCCTCTATATTCAAAGCGCCCACTTCCTCTGGCAGTCCCAATCTCCACATGGATTAGGAGCTGCTGAAGGAGCCTTGCTTTCACCCAACAAGTTAATGTTCAACCAGAAGCAGGAACTGACGTTGGGCTTCTAGTGGAAGACACCCACCTCAAAAACTCCCAGGCCAATCAGTCTCTCCTGGCAGCCAGTTCCACTTAGCTTGCTCTCAGCTTGTAACATGCCATGTCAAATTAGCTCACAGGGTGCTCTCAAAGTTCCATCTTAAAAGTTGGTTACATTTGAGATCATTTTCCATGCTTTCAATATTCAAACTTAGGCATCTTAATCTTAAGCAGGATTTTTAAACCCTGTCCACATGGATCTGGATCATTTTAAAAATCAAAATGGCCTCCCGTTCACACGAAAACTCAGTCAAAATGGAGTTTGTTTTTTTTAAAATTGCTTTCCAAGGAGGAGATTTTTGAAAATGCTGTTGAAGAAAACTCTTTTTCAATGTAGTGGTTGCTGCATTGTTTAAGGTTGAAGGGAAAATGAGAATAATGTCAGAATAAAGGCCGTATGATGTCTGTGACTGACAGTGTTGTTATCTTTACAGGTAACACTGATTATGTAGAGACATGGGCATCTAGCACTATGTAATGTCATGTGATTTTCCATAGTTTGACCATTTTGTAGTGTTTTGTAGTTGGATACATTGCAACTTTCCTATATCTATAGAGTGAAATCAGGACAGGGATTTTCCTATATCCAAAGTCAAGTCAAAGAAATCATGCGTTTGATACCCGACTTCCCCTCGACTGTCAACTCCAACTGCACAAAAGTCTGCAGACTTGAGCCAACTAGCACAGACACAACCTAAAAATACGGGTTAAAATCATCAGGCTAAAAGTTGTATAATGTAACCCCAGCATTGGTTGAAGTTCCTTCCTCTCACGATTCAATTCATCCCAAGCACATTCCGTGAAGTTGAGTTCATAGGCTCTAAGGTAGGCAATCCATAGATCTTTTAGTTCTTCTTATGTGTCTATGTCCTTTCCTTAATGTGGCTTCTTGACATATACTTTAAGACCCTTAGTGTTGATATGATTTCCCACTGTGGAAGAATGGACAAAAATCTATGAGAATCAATAGAGGAATCCACCCAAAAATAAAGTACTGTTGATCAGATAACTTTGGTGAAGCCCCCCGATAGACGCCTGTATATTCCAAGCACCCACCTCCTCTAGCAGATCCATTTTAGTTTGTTAATCTTCAACCAGTAGCAGGAACTGAGCTTGTGTTTCTAGCAGAAGAACTGCTCCCCCTCCCCCACAAGGCTAATCAGTCTCTCCTGACGGCTAGCTCCACTTAGCTTGTTCTCAGCTTGTAACGTGCCATGTCCAATTAGCTTGGTGGGTGCTCCGTCTTCATCCCGACAGACTGGAGAAGCAGAGAGCCGCTCGCAGTGACCATGACGGAGGAGGCCTTGATTGGACGACAAGGTGTCCTGCAGCTCTAAGACCAGACTGACTCAGCTAATCATCAAACCGCTCAGCCACGCTGGACGTTTCAATGCCAGGCAGGAAGCAGGAAGGAAAGGCACGGCAAATTTCTGCTGATGGAGACACGTCTGCAGCATGTCGGTGGTTTCTGAAGAGAGTTGTAATGAGGCAACAACAATGAGACCCTAGGGTTCTTACTCAGGTTGCCTTTTGGACTATGATGCTTACAAGGAGCTCCTAGAATTAGTTGCACATTCTGCTTCTCATTTCCTGATCCAAGAAAACTCAGCCCCAGGGTCCTCAGTTGGTCCACTTGCTTCTGAATCTGTTAAAATGGAAGGTAATAATTATGGCTAATTTAATCCTAAAATTGATGTATTCATCATTCATTTCTTCACTTACTATAACTGCTTCATTCTACTCAGGGTTATGAATCACACTTATGAATATTTTGTATGTAGACAATCCCTATAAACGTGTGCTTCTGGGCTGTTGGAAGAAACAGGTGCATCTGGAGGAAACCCATTCAGACACCGTGACAACACACCAAACTCCTCACTCACTCACACTGACATGGCACGAGGAGGGGTTTGAACCCACAACTCCCAGAACCCTGATGAATTCACACCTTGATGAATTCATAATCCAATAAACAAAGATCTAAACCACTTGTGAGGAAGGTGTAGGAGGTGCTTGAGAGCATTCAACCCTTCATTCTCCAAGCATTCTCCATTCATTCATTCATTTATTCATTTGGTGTAACCAATCCATCTTGATCAGGGCTGTGGTGAGTCCTGAGCCTCCTCAGAATGTGAGGCCATGTGGGGTCCAGAGCCTATCTGCAGTAATTGGACACAGGACCCAAGCATGATCATTCATTCATTCATTCATTCATATTCTGCAACTGCTTCAACCTCTTCGGGGTATGCAGGGTCCAGAACCTACCTGCAGAAATTGGACACAGGACCCAAGCAAGATCATCCATCCATCCATCCATCCATCCATCCATCCATCCATCCATCAATTCATTCATTCATTCATTTACCCATTCATGTCCATGTCCATGCTTCATCCTGTTCAGGGGCATGGAGGGTCCAGAGCCTACCTGCTGTAATTAGACACAGGACCCAAGCATGATAATTCATCCATCCATCCATCCATCCATCCATTCATCCATTCATTCATTCATTAATTCGTTCGTTCGTTCATGTATGTGTGTGTGTGCGTGAGCACCCCATCCAGACTGTGTTCCTGCCTTGAGCCCAGTGATTCCTAACCCCCCATGACCATGAACAGGATGAAGCAGTTACAGAGGATGAATGAATGAATATTTGTATGCCAGACCCAGCTGATCATGGCTACCGCTATTCTGTCCACTTTCTTTGTGTATGAACTTAAATCAGCATCAGGTACTCAGTGAGAAAACAAAGGGAAAGCACACCACATCGTCTCCTCTTCTGTTTAATTAACGCAGATGAGTCATTAGGGGAATGGAGAGGGAGGTAACTGAAGCCCAGATTAAAACAGACACGAGGCCAGGAACACGCTCATTTACCGATAAACTTTGCGCATTAATAGTGTCATTAAAGAATAGGTTTGTGGAAAGCAATAACAGCTTATAGAATTACGCAAATGGGGGGGAATCTTCCGACATGCTAATGAGCTTCTCTGCTGGGGCCGCTCCTAATGGGCTTCGGCGAGAGCGTTATTACCCACACCGCTCCGCACCGGATCCCTCCACCAGGAGAAGAGGAGAGTCCGATAGCCGAGCTGATATAATTGTCAGCTTGGAGTCTCCGGGTTTACGTGCCATGATTCATCTCCATTCAAATGGGCAGAGACACAGCACGCAGCACACCTCCATCATCATCCGCAGAGCTGGCGATTCCCTGGAAAATAATGAATCGAGCCTTCATTTGTAACTGTCAGAGAGGCTCCCCGCACCCTGCCGCACTTCCCTGAGCCCATTGCCGAAGTCTGCGAGGGCCATAGCGCGCTGTACATGACTCGGTTATTCAGTCGTGTCTTTGTTTTAATGCTCAATAACATGCCACAATGTCATTAAGGCCGCTTGTTCAAACATGTTCAAACATGTTTCTGCCTCTGTGTTGCCTTTGTGCATATGAAATTGAGTGACACCCCATTCTTAATCCACGGGGATTACGATGTCGGCTCACCCATTGCAGCTTCAACTCTTCTGAGAAAGCTTTCCACAAGGTTTAGAAATGTGTGTTCATTGGAATTATTGACCATTCTTCCAGAGGCGCATTTGTGAGGTAGACACTGATGTTGGACGAGAAGGCCTGGCTTGCAGTCACCGTTCTGAATGAAGGTTCTATCTGGTTGAGGCCAGGTCTCCATCTCCATGTCTTTATGGACCTTGCTTTATGCACTGGTGCACAGTCATGGTGGAACAGGAAGGGGCCATCCCCAAACTGTTCCCACAAATTTGGGAATCTGAAATTGTACAAATTCTCTCGGTATGCTCAAGCAATTACAGTTCCTTTCACTGGAACTAAGGGGTCAAGCCATACTCCTGAAAAAACAACCCCACAACATAATCCCTCTCTACCAAACTTTACTCTGGGCACTGAGCAGTCAGAAAAGTACTGTTGCCCTGGCAACTGCCAAACCCAGACTCATCCATCGGATTGCCTCCAGAGAACACGTCTGAACAGCTGTAGAGTCCAGTGGTGGCATGCTATACATCACTGCATCACCACTTTGCATTGTACTTGGTGATGTAAGGCTTGAATGCACCTGCTCTGCCATGGAAATCCATTGCATGTAGCTCTCTATGCACTGTTCTTAAGCTAATCTGTAGCGACTCACTCCGCAGAAAGTTGGTGACCTCTGCGCACTATGCATATCAGCGTCCACTGACCCTGCTCTGTCATTTTACGTGGCTGAGTTGCTGTGGTTCCCAATCACTTCTGATTTGTTATAATACCACTGAGAGTTGACTGTGTAATATTTAGAAGCGAGGGAATTTCACGACTGGAATTGTTGCACAGATGGCATCCTATCATGATACCTTGTTGGAATTCACTGAGCTCCTGACAGTGACCCACTCTTTCACAAATGTATGTAGAAGCAGTCTGCCTGCCTAGTTGCTTGGTTTTACACACCTGTGACACCTGCCATGAAAGCATTTGGAACACCTGAATTCAATGATTTGGATTGGCGAGTGAATACGTTTGGCAATACAGTATATATACATATACACCAAACAGGCACAGGATTAAAACCACTGACACTTCTCAAAAAGTAAATAACACTTTTGATTGAAACATGGCCAAGCTAAGGTCTAAGCAATAGGGTCTACCCCCCCTGCCATATATGGTTCTATATATCACCATCCAGAAAAGGCTTCTATGCAGCTTCAAAAACAATTCTTGACATCGTAACAATAGAAGAACGTTTTGTGGTGCCTTTTTGGGAATTTTTGTAATAGATATATAATAATATTTTATTAAAATGTTATTAATTAGAATCATTATTTACTACTGACTTATTTGGTAATTATTGTTGCATTTTTTTGTGATTTCTTGTTATGCTTTGGCTATTTTGGTCTCATAACTGACATATAAATGCCAATAAAACTACTTTGAATCCTTGAGAGAGAGAGAGAGAGAGAGAGAGAGAGAGAGAGAGAGAGAGAGGGAGTGTGTGTGTGTGTGTGTGTGAGAGAGAGAGAGAGAGAGAGAGAGAGAGAGAGAGGGGTGGAGAGCAAGGAGATGAAGAGACTTGCGCTCCTTTTATTGTTGTCTGTTTTTCTCTTGTTAATGACAGGACTCTGAGCCGTCAGGTTCTCTCCAAGCTCGTCCATCTTCCTCGCTCGTCCGCCCACACCCGACACACACTGGCCAGCCTGGCCTCTTCTAGCCCTGCTGACCACCATTATGGCCATGGCAGGGTCCGGGCTCCCCCCTCAGACCTGACTCCCCCCACCCCACCACCCCATATCCCCCCATGATTAATCATCATTTGGAGAGTGCCGGCGAGCCGTTCAGGAGAGACCCCCAACCCCCTCCAGGAGGTACAGAGGGTCTGGAGGAGAAAAGAGCCTGCTGCTGGGCCTTTATACACTCACCCCTGGAGAGAGAGGGAGTGAGAGTGAGAGTGAGAAAGAGAGAGAGAGAGAGAGAGAGATAGATAGATAGATAGAGAGAGAGAGAGAGAGAGAGAGAGAGAGAGAGAAAGACAGACAGACAGAGAGGGTGAGAAAGAAAAATAAGTGAGAGAAAGTGGGCGGGAGACAGGGACATAGGGAGAGAAAGGTGGAGAGAGAGAGAGACAGGGAGACAGAGGGTGAGAGAGATAAATTCTTTTTTGAGAGAAAGTGGGAGGGAGACAGCGACAGAGAGAGAGAGAGAAAGGTGGAGAGAGTAACAGAGGTAGAAAAGAGAAAGAGACAGAGCTGAAGACAGAGAGAGAGAGAGTGAGAGAGACAGAGAGAGAGAGTGAGAGAGAGAGAGACAGAGGGAAAGTGGACAAAGGTCTGTATAAAAAGAAAGTCTCCAGATGATTAATGTAAGCAAACACACCAAGAAATCACACTGGGCTTTAGAAAAAGATGATTTTAAAAATATTATTTCTATTATTTAAATTATAAACCAAAAAAAAAAAAAAACGAACCCCCCAGTAATTTTTAGGTATTAATTCATTTATTTATCCTTTGTACATAGTGTAGGATTTATTTTAGTTGAAAATGAAAGGGTTACATTTTTGGTGATCTAAACCATATTTATTTTCTCTTTGATATCTCAGTAAAAATGAAAGAAAAAAAAAAAGAAATCTACTGAACTGAAGGCTTCCCCAGGGCAGGTGCCAGAGTACAGTTAACATATGGGTGAACGAAACTTTCAGGAAGGTGGAGATAATTCGAGTAAAAAAAAATTGTTGACACTAGACAAAGTGAAACTGCATTATCTGATTAGGCCTGTCACACTAATTACATTATCGACTTATCGTACAATACTTTATATGGAGTTTACTTCAATAACTGACCTCAATATCACCCTTAGTTTGTTTACATAAACATGAACATCACTACTATTTTAGCTGCTCGCACTGATCTGTTCCCTCTCTGTTTTCTCAGCCCTCTTTGATCTGTAGCCGTTTTGTCACTTTGTTTAAAAACAGTGGTTTCATTCATTCATTCATCCATCCATCATTCATCCACCAGTCCTTCACAGGGCAACACACACACACACAAATACCAATCCAACTAAAAACCTGTGTTGGACTGTGGGAAGAAACCCACATGGACACGGGGAGAACACACCAAACTCCCCACAGACCCGGAGCGGGAGCGGAACTCAAACCTACAACCTCCAGGTCCCTGGAGCTGTGTGACTGCGACACTACCTGCTGCACCACCGTGCCGCCCAGTGGTTTCATGTTATTCAAAATGTATTTATATACACATTTTCCAATGATGTCACAACGAAACGTTGCACAATTATTGATGGATTATTCATTTAAAATATTTAAACATTTATTATATTCCAATTATAATACGTGAATTGCTCTTTAAACAGCTGTATAAGCATTTATACACCTGGATAAATTCATTAAGCCCAGATGATGACTCTGAGGGTTGGCTTTCAAAATAAAAGTCTTTTTTTGTCTTAATCAAACAAATTGTTTTAGCTCTATTGTAAATGTGTCAGTGTGAACTCAAACCAAATCAAGACTTACATGTAACAGGGCATCATTTTCTTGTTTTGTCCGGCCCAAGAAAACCAAACTAGAATCTGAATACACCCTTAGTTTGTTTCCCGTTTACTGAGCCAGGGCTGCATACAAACACCAGATATTTTTCAAGCACAAACAGACTGGAGAACTAGCAAATGGGGAGGAAACATTTTTTATACATTGCATTTAACACAATGGAATGATGTTCTAAAGCATTTAAAGTTGTTAAGCTGCGAAACAGAAACTCAAGGGAAGCTTACAAGAGTTTTGCGATTATCGCAGTAAACAACTGAGTTTTTCGTTATTAACCACAACACAATAAGGAGTGCATCACGTTTGATAAACACGGCTCGGCTCATTTGTGTAATGAATCAAAATCAAGACGCTCTCGCGTCTGACCACTTGAGTCCACTTCCCCCATTAACCTGAACAGAACATTAAGAGGGTCTTTTTAATGACAGCGTTTAATATTCGTAAGCCTTGGCTTCATAAAGACCTAATGACATCGATGCACACGATTCATTACCGGCCACATCAGGAAAATGATGGATCTGCTGCTTAATGGCTAAACTTTGACAGAGGCTGCGGGAGGCTACGACTTCAAGCAGGATCCGCCTTTCCGAGAGAGTGGCACCAAATTAAAGAACCATTTAGCCCCAACATTTATTAGTGCAGCCTGACACGCGGCCTTATCCTCCGAGGCCTTCACACGCGCACGCAGCCCATCATTGCTGAACCCCTCACAGGTAAAGATGAACGCGTTTAATGGCACCATTTGCTTAATGTCCTGCAATTTTTCCCTCATAAAGTGCTTGCATCATTTCCCTACACGTCCTGTTTACACTCACAGATCTGAACCGATACTGAATTCACTCTTATTTTGGCATTAATTCTAACCTTACATTTCACTTATTTTCAGACGAATTGTACTATTACATAGCAGTGCTTTTCCTCGATTCATTCCTTCATTCGTTTGTTAATTTTGTAAATCATCCATTCCTTTACCCCTAGCACTGTTTCTGGAATGTGAGAAGCACTATAATATGCTGATGTCAAAGTTAAAGCAACGCTAGGTAAGATTTGATGTTTTTGCTCCTGGGCTCCCCCTACTATTGCAGAGTGTAGTTTACTTTGCGGCACTGTCCTGAAATCAAGGTGGAAGAGAGGGAGGGGAAGGAGAGGTAGGGAGGGCTGATTTCCTACCCTCCTCCTTAAATCACACAGTGAAGTTTCTGCAGTGCTGAGCCTGGATTAGCAACGACAGAGACTCTCTTCTCACTACTACAGGTCAGTGAAGTATCACAATGATTTTGAAGCTGTAATTTTAAGTTAAAAATACTACCTAATGTTCCTTTAATGCCATTACCTGATTTTCGTAGTTTGTCCTGGTTAACCATCTGCACTTGCTATTACTGACTCTTTAGAGGGGTTATATTATGTCGAACACAGAGAATCTCTTCTTTTTCTTGCTGTATTCTATCGAATCGCATAGCTCTGCTGACCGTATGGCTGTTTCTTTGTAAACAAGGAATGAGGTAACCAATCTTTTTACGTATATTCATTCATTCATGTAAACAAACAGAACATGAACATCTTTTGAATGTGTTAAAGGTGTTGAAGAGTTGTTGCATGTTTATTTACACTGTGTCTCTTTGGCTAATGTCTACATCCAGCTTAGAGGAAGTGTGGGTAAAATCTGTGAGATGTGTGTGTGTGTGGCTGTGATGGAAGTGAACTGTACCTGAGTGTTTCAGAGGACACTACTCTGCTGCAGTGATCAGAACACTCCCGCATCCAGTGTCCAGTGTCAATGTCGCTTAACACAGCATTAGTGTTAATGGATGCTGGAGTTGACTGTGAAGCCAGAAGTCAATGATGGAGAGAGAGAGAGAGAGAGAGAGAGAGAGAGAGAGAGAGAGAGAGAGAGAGAGAGAGAGAGAGAGAAGAGAGAAACAGAGAGAGAGAGAGAGAGAGAGAGAGAGAAACAGAGAGAGAGAGAGAGAGAGAAACAGAGAGAGAGAGGTCAGAAGAGAAGAGAAGAAAATAGAAGAAGTTGACCTCTCTGTGTTCTACCAGATTATGTACTTCATGGCAGTAGTTATGGAGATAGACTGTCTTTATAAAACAGTCAAATCAAAGATGCATAGTGTCTTTCATGTGAAGCACTAAATGTTTTGTAAAATGATTGAGTCAGTCAGTTAGCTACAAGCCAGTTCCATAAGGTTCTCCTCATCTAAAAATGCACAGTAGTTCTCAAACTGTGGTGGTATGCAAGATTAAATATAAAAATGTATTGCATTCATTTAAAAATCAATCAGTGAATAATTGAAAATAGAAAGTTTTCATGTGTAAATTACAGTGTCTTTCATAGGCCTCATAATTCTATGATAATAATCATCATTGCATTACAAAAGAAAAAAAAAATAGTGGAAAAGTAGAGCCCAGCCCTCTATGAGGAGTTTGGTGTGTTTCCCCGTCTCTGTGTGGGTTTCCTCCCAAAAACACAGGTTGGTAGGTGAATTGATGGCTCAAAAGTGTCAGTAGGTGTGAATGTATGAGTGAATGTGTGAGTGTGTGTCGCACTGTGAAGGCCTGGCACCTCCTCGGCGGGGTGTGTTCCCGCCTTGCGCCCAGACCTACCACAACTCTGAACTTGATAAGGGTTACAGACAATGAATGAATGAATGAAAAGTGGACAAATATCAGCTTAGAAATTTGAAGCAGGGCACATTCACAATAAAAAAAAATTTCCAAATCCCAAGAAACATCTTACAGTGATTGCAAAAGCATGTAAACCATTCTAACAATAATTCAGTGCAGTGTCAGCCATTCATTTATTCATTTATTCATTTATGCTGCAGAGCTGAAGCTGACATGTGGAAAAATCTGGTTCTGTCTCACTTATTAATACAGGTACATTATTTATCATTAAAATCCAAACATTGTAAACACATGTACCTTTAAATATACAACAGTGCTTTTAAAAGAGGGAGAGGGGGATATGTGTAAGATTATATTATAGAAATGTGTACAATAAAATAGCATAATACAAGTCCTGGAGGGGAAATGGGGCGTATGATATCAACACAATATTAAAATCTACAATTAAAATACAATAAGGTACAACTATATTTCCTAATTATAGGCACAAAATATGTGCCCTCGGGCGCACAACAACAGTGACAGTTTTTCCTGGGGTTTTGGGTCCAATCCCCACTTCGGGTCACTGTTTTAGAGGAGTTTGGTGTTTTCGCCGTGTCTACATGGGTGTCCTGTTTGTAGGTGGATTGGTAATGCAATAGTGTCTGTGGTTAATGAGGTGAGTGTGTGATGCCAGGTGATTCTGGGTGGGCTACAGAGCTGAGCAGGATTACGTGGTTACAGAAAATGAATGAATGCATAGATTCATTTGTTCATACACTAAATATACTAATGATGATGTGTGTGTGTTGTGCTGCCATGACTGGATCAGACACAATGGATCAGCGGCTATGAATGGTGAGTGAACACAGTGTTTTAAAACTCCAGCAGCACTGCTGTGTCTGATCCATTCGTACCAGCACAACACACACTAACACACCACCACCACGTCAGTGTCACTGCCACGCTTGAGGATGGTCCACCACCTCACCACCTGCTCTGCGGTGGTACTTTAAGTGTCCTGAGCATGGTATAATGGGGAATAAAAAAATAAGTATGCAGAGAAACAGGTGGACTACAGTCTGTAATTGTAGAACTACAAAGTGGTCAGTGGAGCTGATAAAGTGGAGGATGAGTGTAAATACAAAGGGACAGTGACTGTTCAGCGCATGTGGATTTATTTGTGGACGGACAGTGAGTGTAGAACAGAAGTGTGAGCCACATATGGACCATAAAAGTTTAAGTGAATAAAACACAACATAGACGTGATTTAAAAAAAAAGGACTTTTTGTCAACAATATCCATCCGGGCTCCAAAATATTGGTTTTCAGAGCTGCTCCACCAGGCCCCTGAGGGCCCACTCTCCTATTATCTGTCCGAATGGGGAGGTGCGTGAGACACATGAGTGACACACCAACACCTACAGGTCCCTCCATCAAAACTCAGCAACTCTGGCGGCTCCCACACCTCTCGCACTCTATTACCATGACAATTTCAATGTCAAAGATGTGGAGCGCCACTATTGTCTTGAGTTTCCTTGATTTTTTTTTTGTTACACCCCCTTATAGAGTGAGTGAGAGTGAGTATGAGAGAGAGAGAGAGAGAGAGAGAGAGAGAGAGATACTCCTCATATAGCCCCTTGGTAGAATATAGATAATCAGTTTGGAGAGCGATCAGATCGGATGAGGAACGCACAAGCCATCCCAAGAGTGTGTGAGCGTGTGTGCACATAGGTGTATGTGTGAAAAAGTGTGTGTGAGTGTGTTGTTATTGGAGCAATGTGATGCTCTTGGAGGAGCCCACTCATGTGATGGGGATTCACAAAGAGCCACTTCTCTCCAAGCCCTTATAACGTGAGTATGGCACTGTAACACTTTTTTCCTCTCTCTCTCTCTCTCTCTCTCTCTCTCTCTGTGTTTGTGTGTGTGTGTGTGTGTGTGTGTGTGTGTGGACATGCTGCACTTTGCTCTGAGTGCACAGCCCCTCTTCATTCAGATAATGCAGGCAAATGTGCCAAACGGACGAATGCATTACTACAGCAGAGGGACAGCGTTCCTTTATCCGTGTGTGTTTAAAAGCAGGGGCTGTTTTTGCATGCAATAATTTTCAATCCTTGCACTTCAGATGGTATTAATGGTCGCCAGTGATTTATTGCAGTTTGCACAGTTTTGGAGAGAGATTAAAAGAGCCACTGAAACTGCAAAAAAAAAAAAAAAAAAAAAAGTAGATGAAATGAGCACTTAGTTTCAGCTTCATTATTTTGTGATATGGGAAAAAGTAACAGCTGTAAAGCAATAGCTCAGCAGTCAGAAAAGCAATAGTTAAAAAGGTGGAAAAGTATTTGGTTAAGAGTTGAACACTCTTAGTGCAAAAAAATAATGCAAAAACTGAACAACAGATATGTATGAAAAAATTGGTAAGCAAGGGGTTAAAGAGTTGAAAGAGCAATTGTTAAATATTTAGAAATGCAATGCTTCAACAACTGGAAATGTAACCAATAAATGGTTGGTAAAGCAGTGGTTAAACAATGGAAAAGTCACTGGAAAAATGGTTAAAATTTGCAAAAGCAGTGGTAAACAGTTGGAAATAAAATGCTTATGTAGTTAGAAAAAGGTTGTTAAACCTTTGGAATATCAGTGGTATTAATTAAGTGACTGGAAAATGCAGTGGTTAAACAGTCAGAAAAACAGTGACTAAGCAGCTAGAAATGAAATGTTTATACATTTGTAAAAGCAATAGTTAAAAACCTTGAATACCATTGATTAACCAGTTTTAAAAAGGAGTTTAAAGTGTTGAAAAACCAATGGTTAAGTAGTTGATAGCGGTGGGCGATACAGCCCTAAAATAATATCATGATATTTCAGGCTACTTTTGTGATAACGATACTCTTGGCGATACGTCAAACAGTGAACAAATATTTTGTTAATTTCAAGAACATAATAATGCAACAAATAATTTATGGAATTATTTTGAACTTTCAGTAGAAGCATACAAAGAAAGTCGGTAAATATTATGTTATTTTGTAAAGTTTTGTAACTTATTAAGATTCTGATTTTGTATAAAATAGTGTAATCACAATAAAGAAATGTTCCATAAAAATAAAGTGCGGAAAATGTAGTGCATGCAAAAACATAAACAGAAAACAATTGTGCAAAAAATACCCTTAAAGCTTCACAGTAAATAAACAAATACAAAATAAATGCTTGGCTAGAGTCAGTGTTGTTTATCTGCTTGGGTTAGTGCTAACACTAACCCTTCAGTTCTCCTCATGGCACTTTTGTCTCTCCTCATACTCAACGTGATGCTTCTGCGTGAAGCGGTGAAACAGATTAGTTGTGTTTCCCCTTTGTGTTGTTAAATGCTTCTTATAGATCACCATGTTTTTTTTTTTTTGTTTTTTTTGTTTTTTGTACATCTTATATTGTATTAACAAATCACCTCTACACAACTGGAGTTGCTTTCCTTTTTGGAACAAATTCTTCCACCACAGAGCCACTCTCCACCGTACTGCTGCTGTGTCTAAATGACTCACTTATGAACAAAAGCCATATATTGTTTAACTGCACAATGTCATTACATAAACTGGTCTAAATAACTCTACTGTAATGATAAGGATTTTATATCATATCAAAATTCATAACAATATTATTGCGAATGATAAAAGCAATCTTTACATATTTAAAAAATAATGTATTGATTATTTGGAAACGTAAAGGTGAAACGGTTGAGAAATCAAGAGTTAAATTGGTTCGAATATCAAATGTAAAACAGTTGGAAAGCTTTTTAAACCATTGACAAAGCAGTAGATAACACAGCAAAGGTTAAAAGGTTGGAAAAGCAGTGGTTAAAAACTTAGGAACTTAGAAAAAAATAGGAGGCTAAACAACAAAGAAAAACAATGGTTAAATATTTGGAAATACACTTTTTAAACTGTCGGAAAAGTCATGGTTAAATGTTTTTAAAAGCAGTGGTATTTGTAATGGAAGGAGTAGATTCAACATAAATATACCAAATTGGAATACCGACATCTTAATTCATAATATTGACTTATTATGCTAAGGAAATGCTGACATCATAATAAATAAAAAGTAATGAATTTCCCTCTAAATATTTATAAAGTCCATCTTATATTTTAAAGGCCAGAACAGGCCACTGCTTGTTTCTGGGCTTCTCCCAACACCGATAAACACTATCTGAGCCTATAAATAGGAGCTGTGTTTAGAATCACAACAACAAAACCATCAAACCTGGGATTTTAAAGAGGGAATTTCTCACTGTTTGTTCGCTCACCCCACATGCCACTGAGCGCAAACTGCTGAGTCCTTTGATGGTGGAGCGTCTATAGAAAAGTAACACCTACGCAGATTCACCAAGAAAAACAGCCTCCCACTCGATAAAGAGAGAACAATTCGTGTCGTTGCGGCCTCTCCCACGGCTTGTCTTTAGATCCTAGCCGCCGCTCAAGCAGGTTGCTGTCCATTCACTCCTCTTCCGTGGGGCCTCATCTGAATTTTGTGGGCGGAACTTGACAGGTTGCTTTATGCCGCCTTGTCATATGCCTGACCAGCGCTTCAGCGAGGGAGCTACACGGAGCATTCCGTTCCCATTGCGGTTCGATCTCTCCAGTCTCAAGCGACTCTTCTTTCTCGTGCCGAAATAGAGGCTGGCTGCTTCCTTTGTGGATCACTACAGAGGTTTTTTTGACTCACTGTAGTGATTCACAACACACAACAGCAAATACATCACTTTACAACATTTTGGTTAACCACTTAAACTGTAGGCTTATTACACAGATATTATAGCTTACCAGGGCTTATTATATATTAACTATTATGAAACTAGGTTATGTTGATATGAGAACTGAAAGGTGAACAATATATAACAATATATAGGATATTTAGGATGATTTAACCTGTTGGTTGTGATGTACATACTTTTTTCCAAGTGTTCTTGATTAAAGACAATGGTTCCATTTGAAACCATTTGGAATATATAAATATAAAACCCCTATTTGGACCTAAATAGAATGATATAAAACATTCATCATGAATCTGAAGAAACATTTCGCTGTGCAAAAACTTTCAAAGCATACATACACTTCTAAATTGATCCACTGCCTTAAATTAAGAACACTTAAAGAACCATGTTTTTGTATTAATTTACCTTATTACACTGTCATTAAGTTGTAATAACACATAAATATCATATTCTGTATTATCACATTCAAATATGCATTGTTTTCTTTTTGATTTCATGTTAAACAATATCCAAAAAGTGAAAGAAACTGCTAGAAAAAATATAGACTTTGATGATACTTATGCCAACATACGTGTTAATTTCTAAGGTACATATTAATTACACAGTTGTTATGATGTAATAACGTATAAATATAATACTCTGTATAGGCTTATTTAAATCTGTACTGCACTTTTTCTCTAAAAACAAGACAAATATAACTTAATTCAATATAAATTCAAATCTTTTTCAAATATCTAGAGCACTGACTGAAAGGATCACTGCTTTCACCAATGTGAGTAAGAAATAATTCCCATCAAAAGACCCAGTGCTGTTGTTAAAGTGTTAATGGGTTGGCCACCTCCTGAACATTGTGACAGTTTATAATCATATTAGATTAGACATGACTGGTAGTAGCTATAATTATTAATGTTTAGGCATAATAGCTGGACATGTCACATGTCAAATGCAGCTGGAAAACAGTGTCTTTTGGCCTTCTCGACTTCCAGAGTCTTAGATGCATTTCAGCATTTCATCCAATGTCCAAAATATAAAAGACCCAAAGTACAAAGGGAGGAAAAGGAGGAAAACACAAGGTCAGAAGTGAGAGGAAAAGGTCATTTGATATGTCCTTGCTTGCAACGGCTGGTTGACCCCTGATGACCCCGAACACATGCAGGAGAGAAAGCTCCCGAATTCAGCGGCTGTCGGCCGTGGGCGTCCAGCACGCTGAGGCTCGCCGGCCAATGAGCAAACGGCCGGGCCCAGGCCGCTTCTGCACAGTGTGCAAACATTTTTGCATCTGTGGGCGCGCAACAAAGGACAAGAGCATCTCAAGGAGTTTCCTTCTTTCGCCGGTGGGGGAGGACGCAAGAATCCCGGCAAAATGCGAGACATTCCGCTGCAGCGCTTCGCAGCAAAAGATTGTCACTGTTCTGGGCAGAACTGGGCGCTTTTATGGATTTGTCATCGGCTCACAATCATCCATTGAGAACAAATGGCGCTGTGGGTCTCACAATGGAGCTTCAGCAATTACAGCAGCTGTAAAAATGCAAAGGGCTTTGGTGGCTTTGGTTCATGCCCCGTGTTGATGACTGATAATCTTTCGTTCCTTCACGCTAAGTGAAAGCCGATAGAGCGGATTTATGTCCCTGGTCATTATGCACCTGCATAACCCGGCGCAGGGATCATAAAGCAAGGGCCATTTGCATGGAAAGCAAAGTCAAATTCTCCCCGTCTCCAAGCACCTGAGGGTTATCTATGGCCTGTGGCCTCTTACCATTGCCCCGCAATTAATAAGATCTTTAAAAATGGGCTTGGAGTCATTAGCCGCCGCTCATTATGGAAGTGCAGGTACAGGGGCCATGTTTAGAGGACTCCCCCCATTAACAACAGCTGACACCTTGCACTAATCGGCCCCTCTTGTCACATTACCACAGGGAAAGAAAAAAAAACCTTCTTCAGGCTCTGACCGTCTGCCAAAGGGGATGTAAATGCCACGTGTCACCGGTCCAGGCTCGCTATCGAGCGCCCAGGGTGATTTGCGGAGCAGTTGTCCAGTCGATATCCACCGAGGTGTCGTTATGACGACGCTCCAGCCACGACCTCGAGACTAATCGCCATGGGGCTGAGTGACAGAGGGCATAAACAAATGAGTTTTTTGGACACTGTGGGCTCAAAGAGAACCCAGACGGAGAACAGATAGCTATGTAACAATGCAGCTATATCATTCCAAACGCCGCATCCGTGATTGAAGGATACAGTGCATTTACGCTTTGTTTATACAGCTTTAACACTGTCAGGTCATGTCCTCAGAGGTAGAGACTGTTAGCAATATTTAAAATCTCACAGAAGTTACAGCATCAACCACACTGTAAAAAAAAAATCTGTAAAATTTACGGTAAAATACTGGCAGCTGTGGTTGCCAGAATTTCACCGTAAAATATATGGTCATGTTTTTAGCAATCATACATTTTACATTTAAGGATTGTTTTGTTTACAGTACATTCTGTGAACTTTCCTGACCAACACACGTCTCGACGTAATATGCACAGAAACACAAACACAAACAGAGATCACCCCAATGCAACCCAAAATCAGTAAGTCTCAAAGACAGAAAAAAAACAAAGAAACTCTGAAAATCACAGAAAATATGGAGAAGCAAAGCATGCTGGGAGCTCCCTAATGAGTCTCAGCTCCTCCCAGTCCTTGGACACTTGTACCGCCACCTAATGGTTTGTGTGTTTAACAGTGAAATAATGTATATTTTACAGTAAAGAGATGTAAAAAATTGTGTTTTGGCTGATAAAAGTATTTATGGTATTTCACTGTTACAGAAACTGTTTTCAACCTTTTTAGAGTTTACAGTCATTTACTGTCATGGTTTTACAGTTTTCCACCGTAAAATTTACAGACATTTTTTACAGTGCAGCATTAACGCATGTATGTTTTGTGTCAGGAGGAATTATGGCACAGTGACAAAGCCACAGTGTAGTGCCCAATCTCACCTCCCTGTCCTGCTTTCACTCTCAAAAGTCGCTGAAAATGAGGTGAAATGAGGATGTGGAGGTGAGATTGGGACCACACCAGAGTGCGTGTAGTCTAAAAATTAAGCTCAGCTAATTAGCTATAACTGATGTTCATGCTCTTTTAAACATTTCAGTGGCAGTAAAATACGCTGGTTTCATTTCATTTTTAACAACAATCTCTGGCTAAAAGAAAAAAAAAACAACTCTCTGCCTGTTCCACATTAAATGACACTATAATTATAGTCAAGTGCTTTGTTTTTACCCCCTCACCTTAAATTGAGAACAAAGCTCTGTGACTGATTCTACTGTAAACAGTGCTCAATAACATTCTGCCACCTTAAATTATTCAAGCACATTTTCCTTTGTGCACTAGGACATTTTTGAAATAAACATGCCTCTTAAAAAAGGGCCTCAGATTTGTCTCTGTAGCGAATGTTAGTGCTGCTAAGTTTTGTCGTTCAATATAAAAGCTGTGTGTGTGTATCACTACTTTTTGAACTTTAAAGCACATGTGAACATTGGTGATAGTAATGTAAATCCATGATAATTTTGGCCACAATAATCATGATATTAAATTTTCACACCATGTCAAGTCTGATATCATTCTGAGTGCTGCTACCATCTATAATTCATTTTGAAAACATAAAATACAACTCATATTATACAACTTTTACTTTAATTCTAAAGCCATTGGGATATGATACCCTCTACTATCTAACTAATCATAACCAATGTTATGTACCTTAACTATAATTACAGAAGATTTACACCTCAGGTGAAAAGAGGGGACCACCCCAATGACAGTTTTGAGTCTGAGTGTGTAGGTAGCTGCAGTTACTGTGGGGGGCACAGCATTTAGGGGCTTCACATGACGCTAAAAGCAAGTAAATAAGTAGAAATGGGGGTGCTTCACTACTGTGACCAAAATAGAAACATACCTTTCCATCCCAGGACTAAATATAGATGACATTTCAACTGTCCTATAAACAACAGTGATGCACACTGGTCACACTGTGATAGTGAGTCAACATCATAGTTGTCTGCAGGATCATGGATGTTAAAAGTATGGTTCTAGCTATTTTAATCATGCTATAGAAGTCTTCATTAGGAGTCTTGCTCAAGAACTGCCTGTGGATTTAGAAGTGGATGTCATAAAATCTCCTGTAGGTGTAATGTATAGGTGTCCCAATACTTTTGTCCATATGCATATATAAAAACATGTCCATATAAAAATACCGCCCAGCAAAGAAGTGTTCAATTCCCAACTTGGGCACAAACCATATTCATTAATATTGACATGTTCCCTTTGCAGTGATAACAGCAGGTTTAAAACTCTGGGGTTAATGAGTCAGCAGGTCAATGTTGACTTTTACGCACTTTGCGCCTCAGAACTCAATTACTTCACTCTGTAACCTCTTTATCTACTCTGCCATTTTATGGCAGAGTTGCTGTGGTTCCTAAACAGCTCCACTTTTCAATAATACCCCTCAAAGTTGATCATGGATCATCATATCTAGTGGGAAAGAATTTTTTTTCCCTGTGGAAATGATGTATCCAGGATGTGTTCCTGTCATGTGCCCAATGATTGGGTAGGTTCAAGACCTACTGTGTCCCAGATCAGGATGAAGTGATATAAGATGAATGAATGAATGGATGAATGAATGAATGGCATGGTCCTAGCTCAGCTGCTAGTTTATTACTCTAAATTTTACCACATTAATTTTTCATAATGCATACGCTTCTGTTCAATTCAACGCAAACCAAGAGCAATGCAATATGCACAGGCCATTATTGGCTCTGTTTGGTCCCTGAAACCATCTGAGCAACACCAACCCACAAGCACAGAGCCAGTATGCCGGCAACAGATGGCTGCGTTTCGAACATGTATAAAAAACGCTTCTGACGCCATGGTGTCCTGAGTCGCATAAGGAATCATGAACTGATCACCAGCCATGGCTGTTGATGATGACAGCAACACCCCTGCAAAAAATAACCAGAGCTTGCATGGGCGGTGACAAAAATACACAAGTTTGAACAGCAACAGGATGCTCTGTGATATTTGAGGGGGTTTAGTGGCTGAAATAAAACCATGAGGTTTCCTGTGTTGTAGACATGTTTAGGTTGTCTTTGATAGGTTAGATAAGAGTACAGTCTCGGAGAAGGGGAATCAACAAAATTAAGAAGCTACTGGAATCAGCGTGAGAGAATTTTAACTGTAAAAAATTCCCCTCAAATGAAGGAGGAACCTGCTTCGATGGCATTCACAATAAACATCAAAGACGTGCTCTGATCTTCTTTCAGATTCAATGACATCATAAATCAGGAGCTTATTTTTTTCCAGAAAGAGTCAGTCAGACCCTAGCCACCATCGTCTGCTTTGAAGCAAGCCCACAATTCACACTTTATTTCCTTTACGTCTCTGGTTTGAGTGTCATTTTAAGCGTCCCTCTTTAATGTCGCTTAAAAGTGAGCATGAAAGTGAAGCTGGCCCTCGCCTCAGCACAGAAGTACATTCATGCTAGTGGACCTGGGGTCAAATTTCAGCAACCGGGGACTGATGGAGGGTGAGCTTTCGCCTTTTATATCTTCAAGAATAAGGGTTGGGTGAGCTGACCCCAGATCAGAGTGATGGAAAAGTGAGAAAAATACAGTGCGGTTTAAGAAAAAGGGAACTGAAAAGGGAACACAGGCAGAGTTGAACATGACAGAGGAATATGTAATGTACAGATACCTAGAATTCAAATTCCTCAGCATAATGGCTACAAAAAAATGTACTTACAGTGAAAACCTGTCAAACCAAGACAGTAAAAAACCCCTGTAAACTCTAAAATGTTTGAAATAGTTTTTTGTAAATGTGAAATACTGTAAATAAGAAATCAGTATTTATCCGTTTCTGGAAAAAAATACATACATTATTCCAAAGGTAAATACTCCTTCATTGTGTTTATAATGGAAATATTCTGTAATATTCATATAACAGTCAAAATGTAAATAGTGTAATTTTTGAATATTTTATGTTTGTACCGTAAAGTTTGTAGTAATTTTTTAATTAGTATTAAAATTCAGATTTTTTTCACCTTAAATACAATGTGATTTTACATTATATACTATTTATCCCAAAGCTATCTATTGTAAACAACAGTTCCTGAATATAAATTTTAGACTTACTTATACATTGCGAACCATAGCTGCCAGTATTTTATATGTAAATAAAATAGTAAAACACTAACATTGTTACTGTATATATACAGTATAGGTTTCCTGTAATCTTTGTTATGTTAAAGCCAATGCAGGCCTATTTCACTTATATACCTTCACTGTCCAATGAAAAACGTATGTTGTATCTCCAGAATTATAACTTTACATGAGAAGGAAATTACCATCTTAACTTTCAGTTGAAGTCAATGTAAAAATGACACATTTAACTAAAAATTCACATAAATGGACACACATATATTTTGTTTGGACAGTGACGATACAGTGGACGCACGGTGAATCTACTGTGTTCCTTAAAGGAATATATTTTACATTGTTTCCCCTTGTCAGTTGCAGTTTATAAGCCAAGACCATGGCTTCCGCCAAAGATTTGCTGCTTTATTTTAGCACTGGAGCTGCAAGGCTAATGTTGCTAAGAAAACCCTAACGTCAGTAGTCAGCTATAAGGGGTTTCTGTAAAGAAACTAATTCTTCCTGAAAGTCCCATAGTGGTTTAGAACTACCAAGAACAGAAATGAACACAACTTCACCATGTCGCTGTATATAGCAATCTGCCTACAAGGCTGTGCCGTATCCTTTGTCCTCTGCATTATAAATGCTGGCCGAATATCTGTGTATGAGCTTTATGTTAGAAATACAAAATTGTAAAAATGCAAGAAGTGAAATGGCTATAATTTTACAATATACTTTATGTATCTATAGTATATGAACTTTCGATATACAATAAATTACTGTACATTTACACTAAAATTGTACAAAATTATTTAGTTAAATGTTTTTTTTTTATGCAAACTTTTTCAATAATACAGTGCCGCTATTATTTAAAGATGTCAGCTGGCCATTTTCCTGCGCCTGGAGAAAATAAGAGGACTTCTAGGCCGTAAGCCTCTAATACAGCCATTGTTCCTCTACGTTTGAATCACTGCTGCTGTATAGGCACAAGGGTTGGGGATTAATAACCGCATTGTGGGGTGAATCAGAGAGGCCGAGCTGCACAGAGGATTACACTGACTCCGTAACAAATGCAAATGGACAATAAGAAAATCTTAGAATGAAGATTAAAGCCATAGCATTAAAAAACAATAAAAAATATATAAGCTATGATTTAAAACCTCAGTGTGATTTGCCCTGACTTAGTGCTGATGATGCTGTGGTTAGTTTCTGAACAACTGAGAGTGACACCAGCCAAACACTGCACTCAGCTCTAGGAGTGTGTGAACCAGGGCACAGTGTGTGTGTGTGTGTGAGTGAGAGAGAGAGAGAGAGGTGCACTCCACTGCCCTCTAGCCTAAAAAAGCTCTGAATATTGATGTGGAATCTACACAAGGTGGGTGGGGGGGTGCAAGGGATTTTCACATGTTTAATTTTGCCCTTTCACCTGTGAGAGAAACTTAACAAACTATATGTTATAATAAAATAATATCTAAAAAATAATACACAGGCAAACAGTCTCTCTGTGGAAAGGATTAGAATGAATGAATGAACTAATGAATACTATATGAATCAATGAAAATGGAAAGTCATATGTAGAGAGGTGTAGTAGTAAATAAAATAATTAATATAAAAAACAATAAATAAATAAAGTTAAAAAAAAAAACAAGAAAGGTCAATGAAAGATAAAGAAATGTCATATGTAGCTTTACAAACAAAAACCCTTGAAGCAAATACATTTAAAAAAATGTAATAATCAAAACACATTTCATTTCTGTAATTAAAATAAACAAGCAAGTTAACACAAAGCGTATGCAAGTAAATAGGGACAAACAACTATGGGCCCACTGTGCTTTTCTCTGTTGTGCTGTCGCCTTCTCCTTCATTGGCTCATGTGGCTTGGTGTTTATCTGCTATGTGACGTTTTTCTGTGACCTTCTAGTGATCAGAATCACAGTCTGCCTGGACGGCATGTGTGTATTTTGCATGAGACACTGAGGGTTTGAGGGGTTTCTGACTCCTCTGAGTGCTGTGGTGATGATGCTTAAACCAGAATGCGACTGGTGGGAAAATAGCAATGGAGATTAAAGGATTAAACTCACACTTTACGTTCACTATTTAAAAAAAATTGATGCTGAGTTTATGTTTTCACATTTTGCGTGTTGATGGCAAACTAACAGGAGTGTTTTAAGTGTTTAAACATGGAAAGCATCAGGTAAAAGAGTTAAACTGAAGTGCTGAAGTGGATTTAAGGTCACACGTTAGGCTGAACCTGCTTAACTTTTACCAGTTTTAGCTCTTTTACCACACACCCTCTCCCCACAGCTCCCTCTCTTTGCTCCCTTAGCCTCCCACAGGAACACCACAGAGCAGGTATTCTTTGGGTGGTGGGTCATTCTCAGCGCTGCACTGACACTGACGTGGTGGGAGTGTGTTAGTGTGTAGTACAGTGGCGCAGCAGTGTCACTGCTGGACTGACCACTGAAGAACAGGGTGAAAGAAAGATAACAGCATATGCAAAGCAACAGATGGACTACAGTCTGTAATTGTAGAACAACAAAGTGCTCCTGTATGGTAAGTCATTGGCCTGTTGGTGTGTATATAACACCGATCAGTCCAGCCAGTATATTATATCAGTAGACGAGATTTGTAGAAAGGCTGGAGAGTTACTGATGTTATGTTTCATGTGTGTCCGTGTGTGTACAGGTATGGAACTAGAGTGTGCACAGTATGTAGGTATGATGCTGAGCTTGTGTGTGTATGAGGAGCAGAGCTGCTTGGTTTGTATGTGTGTGTCATGTTTTCTGTGGCCTACCTCCCCCACAGCTGCTTCTCAAAGGAGTTTCTAAAACCCACGGGGGGATTTCGGCCCAAGGCTGAGGCCTGGAACACTTCTACTCTAAATTTAGAGAGAGAGAGAGAGAGAGAGAGAGAGAGAGAGAGAGAGAGAGAGAGAAAAGAAGTGTGATCAAAGAAAAAAAAAAGAAGGAAAGAGAACCTGTGGCCGGTATGAACTTTTGAGCTGCTGTTTTGGTCACTTGAACTGATATTGATGCTGTATTAAATTACAATAGTATATATTCTTGTTTCAATATGAATAAAATAGGAGTAATAAGCTAATACTATTACTACTAATAATAATACAAAAAATATTAATTATGATAAATATTTATTTATCAATAATCTATTATCAATATCTAGCACCCTAAGGTTCATAATGTTATTACAACATGAATAACCATAACACAACAACTTAACAACATAACAACAACTACTACCAAAAATGACAACAGCAAAAATAATAACAACAATAATAATAATACAATTAATTTGTATTGTTTTACTTTAATTATAATATTTCTAGCATAAATATTTACAAACATCTTCTGGTTATAATCACAAAAAATATAGATACTGCTACTGCTATTATTAATAATAATAACAACAAAAAGAAGAAGTCGAAGTAGAGGAAATACTACACTATCAGTGACTAAGTACAGAATCAATAAAAGACATATTTTCCAACTGTGCCCTAAATATAGACTGTAGTTACTAAAACTGTTTCCCTCTTTCCAAAACCATTCAAATAGATCAGATTCGTTCTCTCTCTCTCTCTCACACACACACAGAGTGTTTCCGACAGAGAGGCAGTAGAGGCAGAAATTCCGTGATTGTGTGGCTCATTTGTTTGTGGTTTAGCGCTGCTGTGCTCGGCAAGACCCGCCAGTTTCCGCCGCAGCTCCGGAATAAAGCGCCATATCAGAGCAGCAGGGGCGGGGCTTCGGGCCCCGGAGGACCATGTATGGAGATCACACACCGGAACACTTAGATACACACAAACAAACACATACAAAAAAGTTTTTTATGACAATGTCAGAACACATTAGGCTATCATACACATGTGTGAATTACACACTAGCCGAAGTTAAATGAAATTACAAAGCTTTTATACCCCCCTCCCCACACCTGCACACATATATACACACACACGCATAACGTATTTATTATTTTTTTTGTTTTGTTTTGTTTATTTTTTGTGGCATGACACAGTAGCATTATAGGAATGTCTATATTACATAAATAATATGTCACACTATTTTACAAGTACCCAATTATAGTCTAAATATGTATGAATTTATATACAATAACAATTTATTATTTATTTGTTAACTATATAATTGTGTCAAATTGTAGTTAATAAGTATATAATAAATTACATTAATATATATATATATATATATATATATGCTATGTCGGTGTGTTAATATTTTGTTTATTTATGCTCGTCTTTTTATTATCTGTAATATCTTGAGCTTTTTTTATTTTCTCTCCATTAACCTCTCGGCCACGGGCTTCTTCTCCATTCAGAAAAAAAAAGGAAAAAAAGAAGTGGCTCTCCGTGTGGCGTCACCTTTCGAAGAGGACCAATCGGCGCCCTCGGCGCTCCGCTCGCACTCCTTGTATGGTCAGTGACGTCACGGCACGTCGGAAGCTCCGCATAAATACATAGTGCGCGATGGCACACTCACATATACACACGCGCGCGCTCACTGTCAGTCAGTCAGTCACACACTCGGTCCGGTGAGCAGAGAGAGAGTGAGAGACAGACAGAGAGAGAGAGGAAAAGTGTATTTATGTGTGTTTGTAAGTAAAAGTGTGTGTGTGTGTGTCTGTGTGAGGGGGAGAACACACTTACACACTCTCACACAGTAAGAGAGAGAAAGAGAGAAACACAAAGTTTCCACGTGAGTTCAGAATACAAAAAACAAACAAGAAGAAACCGCGGTCTGTGCGCGTGAACCATGACGGCGAAGACCCTGGAGAAAAGCCCGGTTTTCGTGCACCCGCTCTCGGAGGGCGTTTATTCTGTGGATGAACTCAGCACCTCGCTCACCGTCTTCCCGAGTGCGGACGCGCCGGCGCACTACGAGCACATGAGTGCAGGTAAGAAAATGCACTCAGACCAGATCTGGGGGCACTTTTACTGGACTGAGGGGGCAACTCACAGTGACCTTTTACATTGTTAAAAAAAAAAAAAGAGTGAAACAGGGTTAATATTCCTTTTATTTACTGTTGATCTCAACTTAAACTCTGCTTTGCACTGTTGCATTCCAACTGCTTTATTGAGTAGACCATTCAATAACAACTAATGTGCTTCACTCAGTATAAGAAGGTGCTCCATTTCTGCACTGTGCGTTCTTGTGTGTGGATTTTTAGTTGTGACCCTACTTGCTCTGTACTGCAGGTGATTGATACTCCTTGCTTGTAGACTGTTAGATATCTGGCTGCGTTTGCTTGTGCTTGTTTTGAGTGTGTTTACTGTGTTGGATGCAGTTGTTGGAAGAAGGTGTAAGTGCCACCTTTGGACCAGATCAGAGACTCGATTTTCAGGGGTGGTATTCCACAATGTGGCCAGAAAATTTAAGCCCAAATTGAGAAAGTTGAGGACTTTCCAGTAGAAATGGTGATCTGCACTAAAGCTTGAGTTTGAGCTTAAATTTTTGGGAAAATAGAGAACACCTTGTTTTGTGAAAAAAGTCCTGGTCCCGGAGGTGCTTTTGAAAACAATAAAGCTGAAAAAACAAAAACAAAAACCCACAGTTTTATTTCCAATATTGATAACAAAGAACAAGAACATCCTCCAAAGGGATAACCTCAGCATGTCTTTAGCAGATAACTGAAAAATTATTTTCTTATTACTATTCCATGTTTATGTTCTTCTAGTATGCTAGCATCAAAAGTAAACAGTAAATGTGTATCTAAACATGCAGAAGTGTGTTCTCTCTTGAAGATGTGTTCTTATTTTCACTTAAAAAAAACAACAACAACAAAATAATAATATAATTAAACCAGGCACATCCAAACATTGCATACAGGTTTATGATGATGGTATGAAGGGCTCAGGGTGTCACATTCATTAATCATTATTAACAGATGGAAATTGGATCATGTGTGGTGTCCGGCGATGGTCTGACGTCCTGTCCAGGGTGTGTTCCTGCTTGCGCCTGCCTTTACCTGCAGTTGCTGCAGCAGTACTCTAATACTGTGTGGGTTGTTCACATATGAACTAAGTGTTCTTTGCTGCTCTTCTCTTGCAGATGGCTTGATTAACGGTGATATGAGTGCGGAGAAACGTTCTCTAGACTTATCCTACGCCAGCAGCTTCACCCAGCCTGCAGCCCCCCGGAATCAGCCCCTTACCTACATGGGCAAGTTCTCCTTCGACTCGCAGTATCCGGCCAACTGGAACCAGGAGGGCGTGATCAACATTGTCAGCGCGGGCTTCCTGGGCATGGCCCAGCCTTCCTCAGCCTCCTCCTCGCCATCCTCCTCCATATCTCCGGGTCACTTCTCCAGCACCCTCAGCTGCACGGCAGCCCAGACCCAGGCCGACATGGACCACATCTATTCCCCTCCACCTCCTTATTCAGGCTGTGGGGAAATGTACCAGGACCCTTCAGCATTCCTCTCAACGTCGGCCTGCCCCATCTCCTCATACCCACCTCCATCCTACTCCTCACCCAAAGCTACAGGAGATCCCACCAGTGTCTTCCCCATCATCCCAGACTACACCGGCTTCTTCCAGCCGCCGTGCCAGAGGGATATACCCTCTATTCCAGATCGGAAACCCTTCTCCTGCCCGCTGGATTCCTTCCGAGTGGCTCCACCTCTCACCCCCCTCAACACCATCCGGAACTTTACCCTGGGTGCCCCTCCTGTGTCCGAGGGTCCTCGGCTTCCAGCTGCGGCCTACGGTCCCCAAAACCTTCCACTGCGGCCAATCTTGCGGCCTCGGAAGTACCCGAACCGTCCCAGCAAGACTCCAGTACACGAGCGGCCATACCCTTGCCCGGCCGACGGCTGCGACAGACGCTTCTCTCGCTCAGATGAACTCACGCGTCATATTCGCATCCACACGGGTCACAAGCCCTTCCAGTGCAGGATATGCATGCGCAACTTCAGCCGCAGTGACCACTTGACCACGCACATCCGCACACACACAGGCGAGAAGCCTTTTGCCTGCGACTTCTGCGGACGGAAGTTTGCCCGCAGCGACGAGCGCAAAAGGCACACCAAGATTCACCTGAGGCAGAAGGAAAGGAAGTCATCCACAGCTCCTGCAAACTCAGAGCGCTCCATCAGCATCGGATCCTCTGCCGTCTGCTCATCAAGCTCTGGTCAGTAAGTTCCTCCAAGATCAGCGGTTCCCAGCCACTGTGTAGTTTGATGTTGCTTTCCTTGCTCCCAACACACCCCATCAAACTAATCTGCCTATTAACAAACTTATCCAGAGCTGAGGGGCAGGAAAAATCAACCATGCAGAACACTGTTTCAGGAAAGTTTGGAAACAACTGCCCTTATGTCTGACAGGGCAGGACGCAACACTAGGACACAATCCACATTCCAAACCTGCAGCAAAACTGGGGGGAAACCAGACTGAAAACCTAACGGACATGAATGGGGGACACTGGATGCACAATTCCTAGAGGCACATTTTCCTTTACTGCTTTTTCTATTCACTCCCATCTCAGACAGACTGAACGCACTTTCTTTATAATATTTAGGTCAAAAAATAATTTAATGTGGCATGCGGGACTACATGTTCTAATTAAAAAGTGCAATGCACAAACGGTTACGAGAGAGAGAGAGGACTCTTGTGTTGGTCTGTGGGTATTTACAATGCTACAGCCTCAAACTTGCAATAATGCAAAAAAAGACTCAAAGCGTGTTTCTATAGGCGAGCTGAACCTAACGTAGATTTATTGTGCCTTTGTATTGTCTTTTTGTACATAGCAGCAAACCTGCAGAGGCTTTGAATTAAATTGTACAGCGGTCCTTTAATAAGAGTTTTTGAGAAACAGAAGTATATATTTTTGTATAAAAACTTTTGTGTTTTGTGTTGCAAGTGTTTCCATTGTGGTAAAAGAGGGGGGAAAAAAGCCTGTAAATAATTGGACTCATACGTGACGCTTGTTTTTGTGGATGTTCACACTGATATCCTGTATCTGGAATGAGATAACTAATGCAGGTCAGTGGCTTGCTGGCCTAACTTTGTCATTGTGAAGATACAATAATAAATAAAACCTGATTGGGATGTTTGTGCTGCAATTGCTGTGCATTAGTATAAGTAGGAAAATGTGAAGTTGACCTCTGAAAGGGGGTTCCCGCTTTTGCATCCGTCATTTCTGACTCACCATCTCACAAGGGTGAGCACCCACACACACTATTGGGTTTACAGTACAAAGCAAGAGTTATTGTGTGTGTGTTGATATTTCTATGCAAGATTATAGCTGAGTTAGGGAAAAACACTGCAAGACATCAGGCCCAAAAAAAAAAAAAAAGGTCAATCAAGCTGAAAGCCTTGGAGGCTTTCATTTCAGCCTTTCATGCATTCAAGTTTCCATATTCAATTATTATTAAAAAAAAAAAAAGGGCTGGCAGCAATACTACAGAATAGCACTTAGGGACATCCCCCAGGATACGTATTGCCAAATTTAAAATAAAATTCCCCCAAAGAGTATTTTATGGTTGCAAACACTAAAAGGACTGTTAATATTTTCATTCTTTCATAAACAGCCCACAACAAACCCCATTTATCCCTTCTCTTCTGGCACAGCATGAAGCATCATAGCTCTCCCTGGGAACACATTCAAACAACACTTGTAAGCAATAAACGAACCCTGTGTAAATATATATATAGAGAGAGACACACAGATTCACAAATTAGATTTTGCATGAAACTAAAATGGAAAACATTTGTGTTCTTATTGCGACCTGAATGTGGTTAAAACGACAACACTAAATCACACCTGCAGAGGCGGGGACAAACCCAGTTAGAACATGAAACTCTATTGTTGATGACATCTAAATATATATTGAGGTGATGGGCAATAGAACATATGTAGTTTTACTTACTATGAACATACATCTTCATATGAAGCTTTTCTAAAATGCACCGAAATTAAAGCAAAGGAACAGAATGTGTTTTTCAGACTAAACGCGGGATTGAGAACATATACAGAGGTATATGAATGTTAAAAAAATAAAACACAGTTAGCTTCATTTATTAATATTAAAACGCCCTGGTATTGATGTAATACCATAGTTTACAAACAGCTACATCCATAAATGGTTGGTTTGGAGAAGTCAACAGGATGAAGGCAAGACCTCTACAAGCCTCTATACCCAACTGACCATTCAACTGAAGCACAGAGTAATCGTAAATAGTATATGACAAATTTCTCATTGTGTGTGAGCTATGCTACTGGCACCAGTCCACTCAGCCGACGGGCCACAATCTTCAGGGACATAATTACAAGTAATTACCATTCAAAGAGGACAAAATCAGATTACTGCACACCAGCATGCTCTCAACAGTGGAACAGTCCAGAAGAACAAAATGTCCATTTTTATTCCGTTCACAGAACCACATGTGTAAGTCCTGAACTTATGAAGGGGACGAAAAAGATAATATCTGAAATCTGTGGTGAAAATTTAAAAAAAGTGATTGCTTTGACTCACTTTGAAGCTCCATAAATTTTTAATAGCACCTTTTACCAGCTTTCTGCATTACAACTGTCCTCCATTTACAACTCAATTATCTCTGCCACATACAGAAGTAGATTTAACAGATGTGAACGCCCTGATGAGCTTCTAGTGTAAACTCCAGCACAAACGTTGTAACCAATACAAGGCCATAATTAAAGAGTCTGCTATAAAAATTAGTTCACTGTGAAACCTGGTTTATTATCCGTGACCTCCTCCTTAGTGTTTAATGCATGATTAACATTTTTTTCTCAAGCCCGTGCACGCAGTTACCAGTGACATCGCCAGCACCCATGACAGCTCATGAGCAATTCATAATGACAAGTCAAAGTGTGGAGGCGAAGATCTGGTTCACAGGGAGAGCTACAATCATGCAGCAAACAATGCACATCAGGCTGGTTGACAAAGGCCCCAGGAAAACATGATAAATGCAAACCTCATTTACATAGTGCAGGCACTGCAGCTGCTGCAATTTAAAGGCATTTCCCGCCGATTAAAAAAATAAACTTAAAGTTGAATTATGACCATTTTAATCATACTTCAAAGTCAATATATAAAATTTTGGCATTATAATGCTTTATAACTGATTGCAAAAAAAAAAAAAACTTTTTAAATAAATAACACACATGTAAGTATTAGAGGTTATGTAGTGTGTACACAATCATAGTATATATATTTAGAGCAAGATTACATTCAATATTCAATATAAAGGCCATTGGTGATTTTTATGCAGACCATATTTCCCCAAAACCACAGATGACAATGTCAGGGGAGCAGAACTGTAGATAATGTCCACGATGTACCATGAGCTCCAACCAGTTTTTCTGATGGAGGTTTAGAAATAACATCTCCGTTGTGTCTGACTAGTGCCCAAAGTGGAGACCCAGGCAAAAAACAGCCTTCTAAAATGTCACTTGGGGACCTGGATAAGGCTCTCCACCGCACCAGAATTCATCCGGCTGAGGAATCTCCAGCAGCCACGTCTCTTCATTGCCGTTTCCCCCATCAGGGTGTATAACTCTGTAGTAGTGGCAGTCTCTCCCTTCGTCCAGATCATATGGCGGTGCCAGGATGTCAAGAAAGGCAGCTGGTCCATCTACGGCCTCGATCTGGTGCAAGTTATCCCTCAGAGGTGTCAACAAGCATGGGCCACTATGCTCCGTTAACTCGCATGTGGACCTACGCACTGCCAGCCACACAGGGGCTTGCTGGGACTGGGGTTCGGATTGGGGGGACTGGGAGTTGGGCAAAGACTGGGATGGGGAAGAAGGCCCCCCTCCCCCAGCCTCAGAGGCATTTTCAGGTCTCTCCTGTTTATCAAAACACCTGATCCGTAACTTTCCGTACAGTACCTTCAACATACCGTTCATCCCCGGGTGGTCGTGCAAAGGGATGACAGCCCCCCTCCTCAGCAGGAACACGCCCATGCTGAACGCGTCCGTTTCGCAGATGTGCATGTAGCTGACCGGCGCTTTGGCGGCGGAGCTGGAGCCTGCAGCCGCGTTCGAGCTCCTCTTGGGCGGCGAGATGTTGAGGTCCGCAGCTCGGAGCTCAGCCAGCAGTGCGGAGAGCTCCGAGCGCAGAGCCGAGGACGATTTACTGTCCGCGGGAGAGCAGTTTTTAAAAGTCGCCTTAGCCTTGTTGGCTATCTGCTGGATCAGTGGAGACTTACCGTTCCGCGGCATTTTGGGATATTCTCGTAAAAACCGTTACGATTGGACGGTCTCGAGCCCCTAGACTCGCCAAAACTCCAAGCACGGAGTCGCTATTCCTGCTGTTTTCTCGGACGCCTCGACAGCCGTAGATGTTACTTAAACGTTAGCAGCACATTAAAATGTCTCAATACACTCAAAGTACGGCTATTTTGGGTCATTTTTACTGTTTTTTTTTTTGTAATTAAATCCCGCACACTCGCTCCTCCACCGCCCCATTCATGTCTATTCGATCCACACGTCCGCAGCTACCGCGCCTGCGTAAATAAAGCGAGGCTTCATGGGAGTTGGGGTTTATTTACATTTGAGAGCTGCGCTTGAAAACAAGCACTGCTTCACTCTAGCATATAAATCCTACAATATGTGTCGTCGTTACATACCTGACCACTACATGTTAAATGCAAAAACTTAAATATGCCAATGCTTTATCTGTATTTATGATCGATCTGTGTTGTCGAACTACAATACCCAGAACTCCCGCTCGAATCCCCTCTCTGGTGAGTAAGGGGTCCGTTGGGGCATTCAACCCTTTCCCTTCCCCCCACACCCTCT
The DNA here is from genome assembly GCF_029633855.1 of Hoplias malabaricus. Taxonomy (NCBI): domain Eukaryota; kingdom Metazoa; phylum Chordata; class Actinopteri; order Characiformes; family Erythrinidae; genus Hoplias; species Hoplias malabaricus. Next base: position 34,033,502 of record NC_089802.1, read on the forward strand.
CTGGACCGCAACATCATGTTTTTCTCCCTCCTTTTTCTCTCTCATCTCTCGCGCTGAAACACCCTTCGCATATAGCTGATAAAATAGGATAGTATAGGATTACAAATAGGGCTTATAAAAATTCACATCCACTCCACCTTATTACCTGAACACGTTTATATGATGTGTTTATCATAATATCTATCACTATCTATCTTATCTATCTATCTATGGCCTCTCACATATTAGGTGTAATAATGCCTGCCTGCTTATAAATAAATAAGCCAAAAATAAATACACTGAAGACTCATAAACATTATGTCTAAATTGAATTATGTAAAACACAACCTTGTATTTCTAAAATATTATAATATTCAATTAAACATATTCAGAAGGCATTTGCATAGACCTATTTGGCCATGGGAAATATATTTTCACACCCCCCCCTCTCATTATTTTTATTGATAATTTAATGCTGCTTACAAAGATAATTTGTGAGTTTTCAGAAACTTCTTTTCATCAACTAAAGGTGAATTATTGATTTAAGGAGGATGCCCAGTATAAATGTGAAGCTCCCTTGTCATGAGGGACAGAGTTCCAGTCATCAAAACTTCAACTCATCAAAACCCCATGCACACCTGATCCAGATCATAAGCTCATTATCAGGCTCTTACGGTGGTGGGGGTTGGGGTTAAATATGATTGAGTGTGCATGAGTGAGTGTGTGAGTGAGAGATTGATTACAATCCAGCAAATAATTAAATTCCATGCAGATCAGTAGAATATCTGTCATTATTTCATGGTAGTCTACGATAATTTGTGTATTTGCTGATTTTATATATTTTGTATTATTTATATATATATATATATATATATAAATCTCTGTACCTATAATTTTTGAGTAGAGATTTATCATATTCCTGTATTGTGTTTTTTATTGTGTATTGTGTCTTTGCTGAACATTTCACATAACACCCACGTTTAGAATTATATATAAAAAAAGAAATTTCAAAATGGGTTCCCAAGGGCTTTATGGATGTACAGTGTACAGGTTGTACTGAGACTCTACTTTATTTCTTCACAGCCATGTCCAGGATGCATGAAGCCCAGGTCAGATTTAATCTCATTAAGAAAAACAGGCTGTAAACAGTCATTTTGGGAAAGAATGAAAGAAAGGGAGAGCTGGAGAGAGAGAGCGAGAGAGAAGTGAGGAAGTGTGGCTGGGCAGAGCTGGGCACTCGGACTCAGTGAAGTGTACCTTTCGACAAGTGCCACAAAAGACCATCCTCTTGAGAAATAATGAGGCCCTGCGCATTTACGCTGAACACAGCTACTTCCAAATACCACTTCCGGCAGCGGTAATTCAATTAGACCCCCACTCTCAGCTGCCAGGATATGGAAATCAGCTATGATGACACATATCAGAGATCTTTTCACCACAGTCGTCTTAAAGGTAGATTTTGGAGAAAGAAAACAGCACAGAACCATGGTAATGCATCGTTTCATTGCCGTATCATTCAGTAGAAAATGGCATGTATTTCATATTGTTTTGAATGTGTGTGATAGGGTTCTGTTAAAAATTAATTTTACAATATAAGTTCTACTTCAACACATGACCTCTTCATTTCTCAATCAAAATGACAATTAAAGCTGGAATAGAAATTTGCAGGTCATTTTGTTGAAACACTCTTTACAACCCAATAGCAACTAGTAAATTAAATAATCTGGTGACTTAAGTAAAAAGACTTGTTATCTATGTTGGTCACAGGATTGTAAAAACACTGTCACTGCTAAACAAAGAAAACAAGGACAGAATAAGAAGGCTTCCAAATAAAAAAAGAGGCTCTATGAAGCCAGCGGTGGAGCCAGATGTATAGATCTGAACACAAGAGAAGAGTTTAATTTACTTTAAGCCTTATAGGGAACATATTTCCCCACTTTTTGCAAATAAAGACAATCCAGGGTTCTTAAGAAAACTGTCTGTGACATGCTTTTGTCAAAATACCACAAGGGTCAAACACATGTTCTGTTCAAGGCATGTGAAGCCACACAGTGCTTTGTAGCCAGTAATGTCTGAAAGCACAATCTCTAATGGGAACCCCAGGTTTTGGAAACCACAAAAATGACACCAGTATGGTTAACGATTGTTTATCATTGTATATTTTTGCACGTTGATGTTGTTTGGTTTTGGAAAAGTTCACACAGATCAGTAAAATATTTTAATTCCTTGTGGAACTGTTCAGCTGTCACTGGCTTCTTTCATCAGCCACCGATCCAAGGAGCATTTGAACCTCTTCAAAATCGAGTGTAATTTTATGAGTAGCCATTGTGAGTCAGATAAAAACAAATGCGAACTCTAATGTAACTTGTAAAGATTTTACAAACAGAGTTTGTGCTGGATGTCTGCATTTAGATGTGATTGACCAAGTACCTCTGGCTAATCAGAGCTCTGCAGGATTTACATGTCATAGTTATTCCCTAGGAACTAAAACAGTTCCAGGCACCATATTTGCCTAACAGAAAAGCAAAAAAGCCTAGTAGAATAGTATAGGTCACATGCAGTGGAAAAGTGCCATTAACTAAGGTTTGTCAGTGCTGAGGCTGGAGTAGCAGTAGCAGAGGCTGTGTTCTGCCTCATGTGAAGTCTGTGAAGCCTCACAATGATTTTGAACCTGTATTTCTTAAGGTAAACACACTAGTGTTCCTTTAAGGTCAAGTTTATCTGAGACTACAAGGGCATTGACCCTGCTATTCAGTCCAAAAGAGGTTTCATCCTGGCATCTAAAGGGCTTTAAGTTGCTTTGCTACATCTAAACTGAAACAATCATAAAGGCTTCTGAATTTTAAACAGTATTGTATCCAAAGACATATTACAATATTTTGTTGTGCATACATTCTCAAAACTGAAAGGCATATCTTATGTAGACAACAAAGCATGTTGTAGATGTAATCTATGTATACTCCACTGCCCTTATAGATGCCCCATTGTTAACTGAGACACATCTGAGACCAGCATGTGTCCATTACTTTGACAATAAGCAAGTTTTTCTGAGCCAGTGGCTAAAGTCCGGGGCAGATAAAGGCAACATTATTCTCCGATATTTAAAATGTGCATTACTTACATAGCGCAGGAGTCAGCGAGCCTGGACTTTCATACTTCTCTGAGAATTCCAGCCAAGAACCCTGAATGAGCGGAGTGATTCTTTGCCTCAAAGTCATCTCCATAGAGAACAAAAAGACCCAAGCGCAATGAAGGTTCTTATTGTTGCGCTCAGTCTGTTGTCTGTTCTGTCATGTTTGTTAGTTTATGCATATTCTTGCCATACCACAGTCTTTACTGTCTTCTACTAACTAAATGAGGGAAGCAGTAACTGAGAACTCTACAGATTATAAAAATGCATGAGCCGGAAAAAATACCTGCATCGCTAAAAGGAACAAGCCAATGAAAATATTTGTTCTTTACATAGAGTGAGCTCTGTTTGATTTCTATAGAATTTGAGCATCTTGTGAATAAGGCCTTATTTTGAATGCAATACATACGTATGTTTTCCGTCATTGGATGAGCTTCCACAATTTGAATTGGTTCCATTTATTCAGTATAAGGAATACTCACAATCACAATGGATCCAGATCGCTCTAGTGGTATTCCAGTAGGATGTCACAGCTTGGTTACTGCAAAATGACTCAGATGAAGTGAAAATGCTTTAACATGTTCTCTACAGGGAACAAAAGTAAACATATGGTATTTTACTGCGTTATTTACTGTATTTATTTATTTTTATTATTATTTTTTTTTTATTTGGGGGGTTGGGGGGCGGTGTTATAAAAAAGGCCTTAATGCCATAGAGCAGACTGTATCCACATAAATATTTCCAGGAATCCAAATGAAAAATCCAAAAAAAAAAAAAAACTGTGCTACACTGTTTATATTGGCTCTCTGCATTCATATCTCAGTCCCAGAGAAATCTGGGTCACTCACTGCTGGCTGCTGTCTGCAGGTCAAAATCAGTGTGTTGATAATTCAGAAAATAGACATGGAGAGTGGCCCCTAAACACACACACACACACACACAAAAAAGAAAAAAAAAAAAAACAAGGATACGATGCTGGAACATGTCCTGAAAGTGAAATATGACGCATTTCCTTGTGTCTGCAAATGTGATGTACAGTCAGTCACAAGCTGTTTAAAATAGATATTAATTAATCCAAGGGTCCCAAAATATTCTGGACTTTAAGGCCTTTTTTTATTTAAAACAAAATTAAGCTTAAACCATCATTTAAAATGGCAGATATATAGATACGATCAGATCAGATACAGGCATGCCCCTCAGTGTCACAGCTTGACATAGAATAGTCCACCAACAAAATATATCCAGCCGACAGCATCCTGTGTCCACTGATGAAGGACTAGAGGACGTCCAACACAAACTGTGCAGCGACAGATGGGCTTCTGTCTCTGACTTTACATCTACAAGGTGGATAGATGAGGTAGTTGTGACAAATTGAACAGTGAGAGTGTTTGAAAACTCCAGCAGTACTGCTGTGTCTGATCCACTCATACCAGCACAAATTTAATGTATATCATTCTTCATGCCACCAAGCATGAATGGTATCTTACACTTAAGATAAACATAATTGGAAAAGTTTGCCAGGGAACCAAAGGTGCTCCTTCTATGTGATCAGTCCAAAGCATGCATTTCAGTTCCACTTAAGTGTGTATTGGATAGAAATTTAGACTTTAAAATCATGATATATGAAATGCTCCTGTTGTTATACAGCCATGTGTTTTTGTCTAATGGTGTGAAAAAAAACCTTTACAGCTAGAGAAGCTTTTTTGTTATTTCATTTAATGTTTGAAACACTTTTGACATCCTGATAGCAAGAATTATAGTAATTATAGTAATTATAATAATTATAGCAGATGTAGGCCTGTAAAAATCAAATAATTCAATTAGGCCCACCTAACTTTCATGGCTCTACACACACACACACACACACACATTGCAGAAAGCTAGCAAGCTAGTAAGACCAGAGTGGCAGTAATGTTTACACCTTTAACAGCTATGCCTTTGGCTATACCTATAACCACTCGCACTGCTAAATGAAGAAAGAAACGCAAAACAAGCAGGAAACTACGTGTTTGCTCAAACTCTTGTGGACTCCTAAAGCTGTAGTCAGGCAGTGCACAATCAGGAGTTTGTGTGGGTGGTTCTGCAAAACTTGCAATTTGATCAATGAGCCAGACCTTCTGCACATGATTGTTGATAATGTTTACACTGACCCCAGAAATGAGAATGTCCCATAATGAAGAAGTCCTCAAATCCAGACTTAGGATCTAGGTTCCAGGCCAGATATATAATGGTCTGCTAGTACTGCTAATGTACTAGACTGGCCAGGTTTAGTGTCATAAAAGCCAGACATTATAAAATCCCGACCTGGAACCTGGATCCAAGATCTGGATTTGAAGACCTCTTCCTTAATGGATTTAATCGATCACTTCCTCTATATGTGGCTTACCCAGGATGGATGAGTCAGATATTTTTGGGGGAGTTACCTACAGCTCTACTTGCCCAGCAGTAAACAATGTATAGGGGATATAATATGACGCTCTTGGAGCTCCTGCCTTTGTTTCAGAGCTCTGGTGCGACGGGGGTGGGTGGGGGGGGGCACCAGGGCTGCTGACGTATTTACCCATGGAGAAGTTGTTGAAGGCGGCTGTGGTCTTTGAGCAACAGGTCCTGACAGGAGCAGTAAGATCCTATCTATCACAGAGAGAGAGAAAAAGAGAGAGTCTTTCACGCTTGGCCTCTGAACCGGAACAGGCATAACAACGTGCCTTTGAATTAGGAAAGATGAGGCCTGATGTTCAGCCGCCCAGCGAAGGTGTAATAGGTGTTTTTCTTATCACTTTAGTGGATCACAGCTCTGACAGGCCCACTGTGAGAGAGGGATGAGTCTTGGTCAAAGCTTTGCCCCCACAGTCAATAGGCCCCATTTGTTCTCCGATGAATACACACACGCTATAGAATCAAACCACAGAGCAGAACAACAGCAGCTATCAAAGCAGTAGCACAGCTGAGATACAGTGATCTCACCAGTGGTTTGTGGTGTACACATTTAGGGTTAAGAATGAAAGGGTTTAATATGGGTCTTAAAAAACCCAAAGCCAAAGAGCCTAATTATTTAGGGATGTAAACGTGATACATGCTTTAATGTTCACTGCACATCAGCAGAATGAAACAGGGCTTTTAACCACACACACACACACACACACACACACACACACACACACACAAAGTCTTGTGTCTGAATTGTGGGGACATTACATAGACTTAAAAAAAAACTACAAGACTTACTTTGTGGAGACTTACCATTAACTTTTGCGTAAATGTTTCTAGCTGAACCCTAACTCTAACCTTAACCAACCTTAAAACATGCCTCCACCTTAAAATGTAATGATTTACACCAGCTGGTCCCCACAAGGAAAACAACAAGGCTACACAATGTGAGCGTGTAAACATGCTTTGGTTTTCACAATATGACATATTCCAGGTATACACACACACACACACACTAGTAATTAGGGGGAGTGAACATACATACACCCAGAGCAACAGGTAGCCACTTCTGGATACCAATTGAAGATTAGGTGCCTTGGCTTAAGGGCACTTCAGATGTGTAGGTTATTGGAGGAAAAAGCTCTGTTTCTTTACTTCCACTCCCATTTTTCCTACCAGTCCTTATCCCACTTCTCTAGATTTAGGCCTCGGGTGCCCCAGTGTGTGTCACAATGTGTGTCGACTGGTGCTACGCCTTCAGTTTAAGCTATGGATGTCAAACTTTTAATTTGGTAATTTCCTCTATGTTCCAGTAGTATGTTTGTGCTAAGCTAATATATGTTGCCTGCTCTAGCCAGATCTAGGCAAATTTGTGAGTGTCGAGAGTGTTCTGTACTGTAACACAAGGTGTTGCCTCCAAAAACTATGTTTTTATGCTACAATTAGGTTTAGACATGACTATCTTGGGCTACAGTAGATTTGAAATAGTGCCGCATGTTGACAAACTGCACTATATGGACAAAAGAATTGGGACAGACCACCTAATCATTGGATTAAATCCATTTCATCCAACTTCATTCATACTTCATGTGTACAAAATCACACACCTAGCTATGCAGTCTGCCTTTACAAACATTTGGGAGAGAGCTGGTCATACTGGAGGCTGCAGTAATTTCAAGCATTTTAAGATGGCACCAGGGTTCAGAAATGAATTGAGAATGATCGCCAAATTCCAGTTCAATTCTTGAATTTGAATTAGAATTGAGATTGCGCAGGAAGTGGAAATGAAATTAAAATTTGAATTGCAGGAAGTAGAATTGGAATATATAGGCCTTTTTTTTTTTTTTTTTTTACCACAAATTAACATTAAAAACATACTCTAAAAAGCAGATCATTAAAATTGTAATATCTTTCAAACAACACTTCATTTCCCAGAATACCATGCTTTATCCAAGTCTTCAAAATAGTTGTCCAAACATTTAGGTCAGTCCTTAAAGTTTGAAATGTTGTCCTCGCTGGGCTTCACTGCCCAATTCAGCTGTCAGCATGTGAACTAAAAATCATTCAGGAAATTTTGTGAGGTGTTAGAACCCTTTGAAGAAGTCACAGACTGCTGTCAGGCAGAGAAAGCTGTCACATCAAGTTTTGTTATTCCTTATGTTAGTGGACTGAGACATGCAATCAAAGATACAAAGATGACTGGGAACAAGAAGTCTGTGTCCACCTTACAAACCTCACTTGAGAGATGACTAGTAAAATTTGAGGATATGGAATGCTTTCAGATGGCTGCAACACTCAATTCAAGATTTAAACTAGACTGGTGAAGAACAGATCATAATCAAACATCTCCTGGCTGCAAAAGTTGGGTCTGTCTTTCCAAAAATAAGTGCCACTTCGGACATTAGGAACAACAAGGAAACACCCCAGACTCTTTTCCTACATGGAGACTCAAACAGCTGCTGTCCCAACTGACACAGCCTCACATGAGCTCCCAGGTACTTGAGCACACCATGTTTGGCTGAGGATGCCGATCCTTTATCGTTTTGGAAATAAAACCAAACCTAGCGTTACTTGCATTTAAATACCTGGCCATACCTGCTTCCTCTGCACCTGTTGAGAGGATATTTAATGTTGCAGGTAAGATATTCAGACCAGAAGAATGGCGTTTGAGGAACTGTTAACCGTTACATGCAATAATGTTATACTGTAAAGTACTTTAATAAATGGTAATTGCATTTACCAAAAATGTTTCATTTGATTACTTTGAAATGAAGATTTTGCTAATTATTCAACATTAAGGGAATGCTTCATATTAGTGTCTGTACTTCCATTTGGAAGAAAAATGTATGATAAGTGTGTCACATCCTCATTGATATGTGTTAAGGATGAATTTCTCTGAATTGCAATAAATTCAATTCCATTTTCTGTAATTCCAATTCCAATTCAATTCAACATCCTGTAGGGTGGATTCAATTCAAATTAATTCATTAAAATGTCTTAAATATTCCAGGTAGGCTCTGGACCCACTGTGACCCTGAACTATATAAGTGGTTACAGATAATGAATGAATGAATGAATTTTCTTAAATTCTGAAATTCAGAATTTTGCACAGCCCTGGATCTCACCATTGCAGCAAGTCAGTTTGTGAAATATGTTCCCTCTTAGATATCCCATTATCAACTTTGAGCAATATTACTGAAAAATGGATGTTGTTAGGAGCCACAGCAACTCGGCCACAAAGTGGCAGGCCATGTAAGGATGCAGAGCAGGGTCGCAGAGTGCTGAGAGTGCATAACACAGTTAGAATTCCAAACCTCCTATTATAGCTGCAAAGGGGGACCAACTGCATATTAATGCCTGTGGATTTAGAATGGAATGTTATAAAAGTTAGATGTATTGTATGGGTGTCCCAGTATTTTAGACTATATAATGTATAATCACATTCAAATCACAATTGGCTCTGACCAAAGCTGTAATTTATGGGGTGGACTGGAGATAAGGACTCTAGGCTGTAGTGGAGGTGAAGCACTGGAGGAGGATGGTTGCAGAGTCACTTACAATGTCCATCCCAGGCAGGCCTAAGGGGCTCCCCATTGCTATGCTAATTTCCCCCTTGTCAGCAGAAGCTGGCCCTGTCAAGGTGGACCGACATGGAGGGAGGGGCTGGTGGGCAGGAAGGGGCCACATCCCCACTACAGGGGGCTTTCAAGCTTTGTGAAGAAAATGATGTATGAGACAGCGTCTCCTTTGGATCCTGAGGAGAACACGACAGAGAGGGCCGAGGCGAGAGAAAACACCGTCGGCGTAATGGAGACTGATGGCCTTGTCCTGTCTCCCGGTTATTGTCAGGGATCAAGATTGAAATGGGCCCTTCATACGAGGAACCTCATCCAGCTGGCGGCTGCCGTCTGCCCAGCACGCTGCGATGTCCACTGGCCTTCCACCCGCCACCGGCCAACTGACAGCTCTCAGGACCCTTGATTCCTCCATGGCTCTCTGTGGCATTCCTGGCATTTTCCCTGCATTACTCTCCCAGGTGTGGGACAGTCTCGGGACCAGAATGGTGGTCAGAAGGGGAGTGGACCAAAAAAACATTCCTTTGTAACCGAAAAATCCCAAATTATCTGGCACAGATTTTTGGTATGAATGTGCAGTCCTCTCTAGGATCTCAATCTCTATCTTGAATCTACAGCAAACCTATTGCTACTTAATAAAAATGATCATTACCGTGAAATAAATATACAAGACAACTTTTTTTTTAGTTTTTAAAAAACACCCAGACATATAACAGCACAGGAAATGAAGTGTGTATCCCTCAGTTCTTGTTGGTTTTGGTTCATTTTGGTCTAAAATAAAATCTAAAGCTCCAAAGTCATTGTTTACAACCCAGTCACCAAGCAACAACACAAACAATTAAACACCTCAAATGTTCAATTAACAGGAAAACAATAAACTACCAGAATACAAGTTAAACTGAATCCAAAGATTACTACATATATTACTAAATAGAGTATTACAAATATTCATAACACTCTTAAAATGTATATTCATTATAATTTATAGTTAGATTATGTTCACTACAGTGAGCTCCCGTCCACTGGTGGTGCAGCACAGAACAGCAAACTTCATTCAACCTCTGCTTCGTCATGATACATAGGCTTCACTTAATGTTACCAATCAAGCCACTTTCTTGCAAACAATGACAAACTGTCATGGGACTCGGGAAGAGAATAAAACACTGTGTCATATTGACAGCAGCATATGTAACAGTTAGTGACGGCTTTCAAACGACCAAGATATCGTAAAATCTGATCTTTCCAAATAGAAGGAAGTTAAAGAGGTGGCTGTGACAGTCGGTATAATCATTTTTATCTTAAATAGCTTCCTGAATGTGTAGATGTCCTATTCTAATCATTTTAAAAGGGCAATAATATTTACCTTTGTCAACCCCCCCGAAACACACACACACACTCACCTGAATGCAGACACATTTTAATCTAGTTTAATCCATGCTTCTTTTTGTTCTCCCTGTGTCTCAGTGGGTTTCCTCCAGATGCTCCGGTTTCGTCCCACAATCCAAAAACACACAATGGTAGGGGACTGGTTATTCGAAAGTGTCCATACGTGTGGTGCCCTATTTTGGACTTTTATAATTTACATTGCATAATGCTATATTTTGACTTACACTTACTTCCATATATAACGCAAGGGGTTTGGGGTTTAAATGGTTGTATACATTGTGAAATGATATTATTTACATAAATTAATTAATAATTAAATTAAATAAGGTTTTTGCAATGTTTTGGATATATGATAGTAATAGAATTAATGCCTAGTATAATAGTGTGTGGATATTGAGTGTGCCTATGAGAGAGAGTGTGTATATCTGCTTAGAAAAGTCCCAGGACAGAGTGAAATCTACACAGTGACAGTTGAATGCATCCACCAGAGGTTTTCACTTCCTCCAGCTGATGAGTGTGTGCATGTGTGTGTGGGTGTGTGTGTGTACATGTGTGTTAATGAGCGCACTCATGCAAGAGTGTACGTGAGTGACTGTCGAAGAATAATGGATGTTTGTCAGGAAACACACATGAAGTTGGAACAATACAGTGGACTGTGCTGCTTCGTGACTCTAATCAAATGGTGGGCCGGGGGTGGGGGGGTGTGGGGGGCACAGTAATAAGGACATGCAGCACAAACATCTGAATAAGGACAGGGTTTACAGGATGATTCATTTCCTGTCATGATACGAGAGTGGGCCCTGGACCTATCCGACCGTATGTTTTTCATCCGAGGTGTTTGAACTCATCAAGCATGGTAAATGTTTTCTAATGGCCCCTGAGATGCCTGAGAGTGTCCATTACCTTTCCTTTAATCACGCTACCCGCCACTTCTGTTATTCCTTTCCTGATCTCTACTGGAGCAAAATGAATGATTAAAAATATAAAACAAGAAATGTACAGAACAATACAACATTCGTTCATATGTCCATCCATCCATCCATCCATCCATCCATCCAGCCACCTACGTTGGGTCTTCACATGAAGCTGACTACTTCTTGTTATATTATTACTCAATGTTTTGCTTCTGTGTTGTTCCACATATATTTGAGACTATTGCTCAACAAGACTTGTTTAACACATCGTCACTGCCCTATGACATACACATATCTCCTAAAATGGTCATTTCTCAGGAGAAGGAATAACACCTTCTTCACTTTCAGTGGAAGTCATTGAAGTAATTCTATTGGTCCATTCATCATGTGATTTTACATTTGAGCTGCTGTGTTCAAATGATGCAGTAAAGTAAAAAACGCTCAAAAATGCAGATGCATGTTTTTAACTGTACAGCAGCGAATGTAACGCAATATCAGAAGAGAATTACCAACACAAAAGCACTGTTATTGCTACTGAAATAATAACTGTTATATGCATATTAGTTACATAGTAATAATACAACAATTAAGAAATAGAACACAAGAAGGTAAGTAGAGAATGGCCATCGCAAAAGGTAGCATCAAGGCAGCTATTTAAACTCCTGTATATGTTCCAGACTTCAATTACTGATATATTAGTTACATAGTAATTACACATCAAATAAACAAAATATGTAATTTGAACATAGGAGGGAGTGCAATAGAAGTTTTTCCCTCAAATTTGAAAGCATCCTTGGGTTCACTGAAAGAGTTTTTAAACCCTGTGTCCACTCACTGTCCACTCTGTGAGACACTCCTCCCTTGTTGGTCCACGTTGTAGATGTAAAGTCAGAGACAGTAGCTCGTCTGTTGCTGCACAGTTTGTGTTGGTTGTCCTCTAGTCCTTCATCAGTGGAGACAGGACTCTGTTGTCTGGATATTTGTGGTTTGTGGAATAAAGATGATCCACCATGAAACTCAAACCTGCTCTGTGGTGGTCTTCTGGGGTCCTGACCATCGAAGAACAGGGGGTAAGGGGGCAAACAAAGTATGCAGAGCAACAGATGGACTACAGTCTGTAATTGCAGAACTACAAAGTGCTCCTGTATGGTCAGTGGAGCTGAGAGAATGGAGAGTGTAGAAACAAGGTCATAATTTTATGGTTGATATTACTATCACAATTGCTACTTTATTGACATATTTATGACCTAGTATTTACCTGATAACAAAGTAATAGAACACAAGGTGTGCAATAGAACACTTCGATCAAAAAGGCCTCTAAGACCCCTTTAAATCCCCTATATTGACTTGTAGAGGCATTACATGACATATATTTCCATTCTAATCTAATAATACACCACTGACAATCTTATGACTTAGTAGTTATCTAATAATAAAGCTATAGAACACAAACACTGCAGTAGTGAATAGCCATCGCAAAGGCCTATTATTAATGTATAACAAAGGTAACACCCTAAGATTCCAGCACATGACCCACAATTCACTGTTGGCTTCACTGTTACTACATTACCGACATAGTAGTTACACAGTAATTACATGTCAAATAGCACACAAGGGAGTGCAGAATAAATTTATAATTACAAATGCCAGTATTGTGTAATACTTTGTGTAATGTGTAATTGTGTAATGAAATTTTAAAGGTGTTATGTGGCCTACACTTCAATTCCAAATTCTTAATACATTACCTACAAATTAGTTACTTACTAGTTACATGATAATAATAATAATACAACACAAGGCTCAGTGCAGTAGAGAATATAAATGCAAATTTCCATGATAAATATATAACAAACATAAACTCTTTTAATCTCGTATGTACTCATAATCCTTTAATATTACATACATAGGCTAGTTGTTACCCAACCCTAGAGCAATAGAATACAAGAGGGAGTTCATTAACACAAGCAATATCATAGCTGTGATTCAGTGGAACAACAGTGAGTGTTGTATTGGTTTTGTCCAAATGTTCTGCAAAATAAACAAATCAAGCAGCTTTGTGCATTGTTATTAAATCTGTTCCAGTAATACACGCCCAGCCGAAGCTACCTGCTTGTTCACCTACTTCCTATTCTAATGATCTATTCCAAACTGCAGTGAAACTGCTGCAACATTTAGGGTGGACCAGAGGCACTAGAATGTAACTACTGTTGCATTTAATGTGGACAAGAGGCACCAGAAAGTAATTGTTGCACTTGTTATTACTAATTCAATAATGTGGAAAAGTAAATACAAATATGAAGCTGATTTACTCGTATTATATTGGAGTTATTAAATGAAATGTTTTGATAAATTAACCGTTGTTTATTTTGCAATTTGTAATGTGCGAATTGTAACAGAAGTTAATCAAATATTTGTATTATATATATATATATATATATTTATATATATATATATATATATATATATATATATATATATATATATATATATATATATATATATAATTTATTTATTTATTTTTGCTCTGGACATATGGCAATAACAATAATGTCCTGAATCTTGAGTTATTGTAAATCGTGATGTAACCTTCAGTAATAAGTGGCCTTCCCCAAACTGAAAAAAATAACAAATGGCAGCTTCTTTAAACCATGAAATTTTTATTTGCTTAGCACAATTCCATAACTTTCCTGTATTCCCTTTTTCATGGTAATGGTGACGGTGCTTTCCGTCTTCACTTCACTTCAGCTTCACTTTTATTTTCTTAGGTGCCGTATCCTTTTTCACTTCTTTTCTGTTGCGTTCTTCACAGGAATCATCCAGTCACAAGAAAGGGCCCCAAAACCAAATGGACACATTAAAGAAAATGGGTGGGTGGGGGGTGTAGATTTTGAGCTGAGGTAATAAGAGCGAGTGATTATACGTAAAGAGAGAGAGAAGGAGGGAGAAACAGGGGAAAAGAGGAGAACGAGAGGGAAAGAAAGACAGATGGAGAGAGGAAGAGTGAGAGAAAGCTATAGAAATGGTAGAATGAGAAAGAGATAGCAAGGAATAGAGAGAAGAGGAAGAGAAGGGGTGATGGAGGGAGAGGGAAATAAAGTGGGGGGGGGCAGAAAAAAGCATTAGAGAGAGAATCAGAAAGAGATAAAAAGAAAGAGAGCAACAAGCATGAAGGATGGAGCGAGAAAGAGAACGAGAGATAGGGAGAAGAAAACAGAAAATGTTGGGGCTAGGTTTGCGGTGCTTTGTGGTCCCTAATGCCCCAGTGCAATGTGAGTGCGGGGGCAGAGAGTTGAGTGAAGAGCAGAAGGGCATGGAGCAGTCAGGGGGAATCCACAGCCTCTAAACAAGGATCTGAAACCCGCCAGGCAGAACTCTCCCCGCAAAAGGTCAAAGCCTGCCCTTTTAAGGCTGTTTCTGAACCTGCTGCTGTAGCTAAAATTAATATCCCTCTGCTATGATTAAGAGAAGAATGACTCAACACGGCACAACACTCCAAAACACCACGCTCAATCTGCTCTCGTGATCACCAATGACCCTGGACTCACCTTCAATCTGGACCTGACATCTAATAGTCCGATAAGAGCTCCAATAAATGAGTATGTAATTGACTAAAAATGACATGCCGATAATTCTTATCCAATAATTACTGAATTTTGCATGAAGCATTTAAGAGCATTTAAACCACAAAAAAGATTGTAATTTCTTGGATCTTAGTCTTAGTTTATGGTTAAGTTTAATCTTAGGGTCATGTTTAGGATCAATTACTCACAATATGGACTGGTTTCTTACACTGGATAGGCATCAGAATTTCATGCGTACATCCACAAAGTGCAAACTACATATATATGTCTTCACTATGAGACCTGGCTGCAGAATTCTTGAGGCAATGTTCTCCAAATAAAATAATAATAATAATAAAAAAAAGTCATTTTCTCCAGTGAAAGGATTTATTCCACTTCTCCACTGGCAGATTGGACTTGTTTCTGGAAGTAATAAACAATGTATACAAAAATTAATATAAAACAATAATAATAATTTATTAATGTCTATCAAAAATGATCCAGTTCAAGGTCGAGGTGGGTCCGGAGCCTGCCCGGAATCTTACAGGCAGGAATAATACACCCTGAACAGGGCACCAGTCCATCAGAGGGCATCACACACTTAATCAACCACTCCCACACTTCCACATATGGACACATTTGAGCAGACAATACAGATACCAACATGCGTTTCTGGACCATGGGAGCATATGGAGGAAACCCATGCATATACAGGGAAAACAATCAAGCTCCTCACAGTCAGTGGAACCCACAACCCCAGGACCCTGGAGCTGTGTAACATCACCCTTAAAAATAAAAATATAGAAAACATTCATTTCTTTAACAAGTAAAACATTCTATGAAGAAAGATGTTATATTGTCTTATAACATATTTAAAACCGAAAATATTTCTAAGAATGAGAAATATTAGACACAATGACTAGATTATTAATGATTTAGTTCCTAAGCTTTTTCTGTTTGTTTGTTTTTTACTCATTGTTTGCAGAAGGTCTCTAAAGCTTTTGCTGCATTAAGAAAAGGGAGAGCTTTACACTAGATGGCAGAACACTGCTTTGATGGCAGCCATGAGAGCATTAAAGAAGTCAGGTATTGATGCTGGACCACAAACTTCGTGACAACTCCTCCCACAGGTACTGGAGCTCTATCCCTCCAGAGAGTACAGTTTATACCCCACTTGCCCACACATGACATTGAGTGTGGCATTTTCTTGTTTAGTTTTTGTGCTGAATTTGACACATAAGGGAACTGAACAAACATTAAGGTTGAATCCCATTTCTTAATTTTACCCCTTCCCCTTGTTTTTCAGCGTTATCTAGCCCCATGGATCTGAGTTACAAGGTGTAGTGCTTATAAGCTTCATTGGTCAAGAGCCTGCTATGACATCAGAACACAATAAAAGGGCAGCGCTTCAGGGGCTTTGTGCTGCGAGTTTTGGGGTTTTATCTTAATTGTTGTGGGATGCTTTTAGGTTGTTTATTGGTGTTTGGACGTATTAGGTCTTTCTTTGTAGCAAGAACTGTGTTTTGTCAGAGCCCTTAATCTTAGGGTGTAACACTGCAGCTTTGGTAACATTTCAGCTGAGTCTCTTTACAAGCCAAAAGAAAGTAATGTCAATACTTCTTTTAATTTAAATACTTATGCTGGAATGAGTCATGTGTACTTACACTGTATGTAGTTAAGTTGAAACAACAAGCAGTTTAAAGTCCAACCAACTTGCAGAAAGTAACTCAAAGCCAACCTTGACTTAAAATTATGAGTTGAAATAAATACACATTCTAGTTGGATTTAACATAAAATTTTAAGGCAGCTTTTGAACTCATGTTTTTGTGTTGAAGCTGGTGATCGTTTTTTACAGTGTGCTGGACTTTACCACAGTTCAATTTAGGGAATCATATGCCTTCAAATGGTTCAACAATCATGTATCATCACCCTGTTGTTTCAAACAAAAAGCCGCCAAATTTAGCTTCATATCACAGAGAGTTAGCTCTGTGATATGAAGCTAAATTTGGCGGCTTTTTGTTTGAAACTTCCAGTCCCACCTTAAATTTTGCAGTAGCCACACAAGCTAGAATGTAATTGCATCACCAATTAAGGTGGAACTACATTAAAATGGTGATCACAATTTTTAAAGATGAAAATACTGAATTTTGTGGCTTTCATTTGCCACTGCTCTCAGTGATGCCAGGCCTTCAATTTAACATACAACTGTAAGTAGTCTGAAGGTGTTTTATTACACAGTATGGTATTCAATGATTCCATGATACAATTATTATCAACAACAATGTTAAAATGCTAATACTTCTATGTATTTTTTGGGAGAGAGATAAATGTGTAGTGTGATATACATGACAAACTTGTGAAAGGAACCTGTTTGTTTTTATTTAAAAATTAATTTAAATATTTCAGTGTAGGTTTGTTGATTTTTGAATTAGAATCTCTTAATTTGCTGAGTAAAAGTTTCAGGGAGAATTGTAGCATCACACACAGCAGCTTTAATGGAAAAAATTAATGCTACAGAGCAGCTTGTTTCAGTTTCAAAGGGCATATAGCCCTACTTCTTGTCCCTACCCTCTTTTCCAAACAAGAATTGAGAAAACGGACGGCTAGGGGCTAAGTGGTCACGTTACAAACACTTTCATTTTTCACTTTCAAACTTTTTCATTTTTAATTAGTAAATTAAATTAAGCAGATGTTTGTTCCCCACAGAGAACGTGTTCCACTGCACGACTAGGAGCATCAGGCATGTGACCAGGGGTGCCCAAATTTCTGCACACAAGTTAAAGCCACAACTCTGTGGGTTTTATGTGTCATTGTTGATGGCACGGGTCTGCTGCCAGGTCGGTGAGGTGGAAACATTTTGCTGGCCGCCACATTCGTCTCAGTTCCCGCCGCTCTGATGGAGTTTACTCGTCGCCCTGAAATGAGTGATCATTCAAACCTCAAACCACTACTACAGTGAAAGTGGCCCAATTCATCAGCGAGAACTCGTAGTGCAGTGGAGGTGGGTGTGGGGGGCTTTGGGGTTGGGGGTGGGGGCGGGGGGGGTGTCTATAGACTTTCCTTTCCGTGACAAAATGGTTTGATCCTCCCCCAGGTGAGCAGGGCCTCTGATGTATGAGTGTTGTTTTCTAGAGTCTTCAGAGAATCTTTGAGAGCCAGTTCACTGACTCAGAGGACATACATCACCATGAGGAGTCATCCTGTGGATAAAATACAAAACACACCTTGCATTTTTCAATTAAAACTCTACAGAACCTCAGCCTGTGTCAGGCCTAATTAGAACCTGTAGTACATGGATTCTGCTTGTAAACAAAGCGGTTTCTTATTTCATGATTCTTTATCTTATTGTGTTGTGCAGTCACTGTCCTCTGTTTACAAGGTTGACATTGAATCTATTGTCATTGTCTTATCTATAATACTGACAGTGCACTCCACATTCAAACAGTTTTCTGCCATATTCTCCCTCCTCCCCTGACGTGAAGCTCATGTGGGTTACCAGGTTAAGGAAAACAGAACCTACATGAACAAGGACAAGACCTGTAGAGATCAAGAACTGTAACTTTGTATTAATCAGAGGTTTCTGTTCAGGAGAAAATTAGGCAAGTCAGCCTCCATTTTGTTGTCTCTAAACAGTTTAAACCGCCAATATTTCCTCTTGTTTTACTCCGTCTCTGGTCATGGAGCGTTGAGGATTGGTCTGGTAGAATCTAACATTATATGTGTTTATCTGCTCACTCCCATGGCTGCAGCACACAGTTTGAGTCTGCTTTTGTGTGTCACATCTAGGAAACTGGGATGTGGAAACTGTAATGTGATTGGACAGAGGGTAGGATCCCGGGCCTAAATACCCCACTCAAAAAGAATATCCTGGGTGTAGCACTGCTGTCAGTGACGCCACGCCTCCAATTTAACACACAACTGTATGTAGTCTGAAGGTGTTTTATTACACAGTATGGTATTCAACGATTCCATGATACATTATTATCAACAGCAATGTTAAAATGCTAATACTTCTATGTATTTTTTGGGAGATAGGTAAAAGTGTAGTGTGATATGCATGACAAATGTGAAAGAAACCTGTTTGTTTTTGCTTTAATATTCATTTAAAAATATTTCAGTGTAGGTTTGTTTATTTTGAATTAGAATCTCTTAATTTGCTGAGTAAAAGTTTCAGAGAGTGTTTTAGCATCACACACAGCAGCTTTAATGGAGAAAATTAATGCTACAGAGCAGCTATTGGCTCAAACAAACATTTCCAACAGTAGCCACGCTGTGTTTACATGGCTAGATACATAAGTAGACTTCGTATAAATTATGGCCGGATGTTGGGGCTAAATTTGGTAAAATGATTAATTAGCTAATAACATATGCTAATGAATTAATGTTGCTAGCACTAATATTTACACTAACTTAATTTAAGCAAATATAAATTAATAAATAAATGTATAAAAATGATTAGTGTTATATGAATGAGTCACAATTATTGGGGGGGTGGGGGGGTGAATTGGAGTCCCCTTATCTCTCCCTGAAAAAGACTCATATATTGTGCTAAAGCTTGCCAGCTGCATTCATCTGCAGTGAGAGAGAATGTATTGTCCCTGGCCCCAGACACGTCCGCTGGGTATATGCAGGAAACTGAGCTGCTTCAGAACCAGTACGATTCATGCTCACTGTCCCTAAGGAGATTCTTTTCTCAGAAATCACAGACATGCCTCTGTTGTATTGTTTCATTTACTGTTCGTGCTATCAGTCTCAATATACAGGGGATACCACAGATATTTTTTTTATGTGCGACAAAGCAAAGTAAGCAGAAAAAAGGAGAACACCCATTGCTAGGTCTGGCACGGGTTTCCCCATTAGCATCCTGTTGGCTGGAAGTGGTGTAGAATGATGATGATTACAGGGCAGTGTGTTGTCCATATGCTCTGGATGTTGCACCGTTAGACTGAGTGCGCTAGTAGTAATCAATGGAATTTTGCTTCAGATATTTCACCAATGACATATTTACTTTTAATGTTCACACTCACAGAAAAAAACTGCCATGGTCACCCTCAAGGGAACATATTCTATACCTTTGTTAGGGAAGATAATAAAAATAAAAATACTATTTTACAGTTATTCAGCTCTCCTTCTGTAGAAGAGAATGTAATGTACCTGTAAGGAACACAACTGGACCACTGTTATACCTTTAAAGATACACTTACACTGTTTGTACATTTAGTGACGAATAATGTACCTGTACCATACCTTTTTTTTTTCTGAGAGTTTACCCAAACTTCCCGCCACCACACATTGCACATAAGCTGTTTGATCATTCACTCACACATCATCAACACACATACAAGTAAATAGACAATTTGTACATTATAGTTTTTTATAATTATGTGATTTTTCAATCATAGATTGAGCTCCAGTCCACTGGTGGCGCTGTTTAAAAAAATTCTTGCAAACTCTCTGCCAGAGGTCATCAAATCTGCAATTTGGTCCAGGTTCCAGGCTGGAATTTTACAGTGACCAGCCTGACACTACTGCTTGCCTGTCAGGTGCATGTCAGCCATGTTAAAATCCCGGCCTGGAACCTGGATCCAAAATACAGATTTGAATATCCCTGCTGTATGTTACGAACCCAACAAATAATAAGCACAGGAGCAGTGTACACACGTGTGGGATAATGTTACACAGGGGAAAAAGCCTCAGCTTCTAATATTCTAGACACATTTTAAAATGCTAAATTATATTTTGTAAACATTTTATGAGTGAGAACTATACTTTATACACATTGTATGAGGGTAGAATATATTTTGTTCACGTTGCAAAATGGCAGATGGCTAAATGGCTATATTTTGTGCCATTGTATAAATCCTGGGAATAATCTTTTAGTCAAATTCATACAAAGATGCTTTTATACCCAAAAAATATATGGCTTTCTCTTGGAGTGGTATTTCGGAGCTTATTTGGCTGAGCCCTGGCTTACAGTAGAGTTTGACGGAGGCCAGGCAGTTATAGTGTGTCTAACAGAGCAACTTTTACATCCCTTGAGATTGGGGTCAGCTGGGGGAACTTTGGGGGCAGGAGGCATTGCACGCAAGCTTATCCATGGACAACAGAGGAAGGATAAAACTAGCAGAGGAGTCACGGCAGAGGGCAGATCTCGTGTAGGAGCTGGTGCTAGGTGGTGTGGCAGTGTCAGAGGTGGACTATGCAGTCAGGAGCAGGTTAATGTACTGCACCAGCTCACTCACCTGTGCCTGGGGGCCAGCAAAAAGCTGTGGTAATAGGATGAACATATTGTTTTGTTTCTTTAAAGAGGACTTTTAGTCCGCTGTAGTTAGGATGTTGTGGCTGTAGGACTTCAATAGGCCTACGTGGTAGGATCATGGCAGTGTTTGTATGCGCTGGGTGGAGTGGGTCAGACACAGCAGTGCTCCTGGAGTTTTTAAACACGGTGTCCACTCTGTTAGACACACCTACCTCGTTGGTCCACCTTGTAGATGCAAAATCAGAGATAGGCTCATCTGTCGCTGCACAGGTTTTGTTGGCCTTCCTCTAGTCCCTCATCGGTGGACACAGTGGCTGGATATTTTTGGTTGGTTGACAATTCTCAGTTCAGCAAAAACTCCAGCAGCACTGCTGTGACTGATCCACTCATACCAGGTCAACACACTAACACCAGTGTAAAACATGTATGAATTCAACTTGATACCAGCCTGTACTAAGTGCTTGTCAGCACTCTAATGTGGTTAAACCATTAAAGAAGAGGTGCAATGGAAAACTGTGTGTAGGAGTAGCACATAATTAATTGTGATAAATATTTCCAATGTAAAGCCACATTGATCACAACAACACCCTGCAGGTCGCTCATGGCCTTTCTGGGCCGTCGTCAGAGTGAGAGCCAGTGGGAGAAGCAGTTCGCCACATGTCTCGCACCTGAGTCATGCTTTGCTTTGTTGGAGGCTTCTGCTTGGTGTCTCTGGGGCAAGGCCTCTCTAGGCCCAACTGCTGGAAAGCACTCACTATCTCGGGCCGTTTATTTTTCTTGGCCCAAAGCACTGCACTGACCCTTTACCAAGGCCTCTCTCCCTCTGCTCTGTTTATATGTGTGTCTATTGACGGTCACTCAGAGGTAAACAATAACACAATGCAACAGACTAACACTATCCAAGTGTCCTCTCAGGAAAGTCTCTTACAAAATGTGGGTTTCCATATAAAATATTTCATATATATAATATACACACACACACACACACACACACACACACACACATTCTGAGGGCCTATGAGACCCCACTGTTGTAACTCATATATAATGAGGCCTGGAATTGTCCTGCTGAATTAGACATGGTAAAAGATGCCATCTCTCCAAAATACCAATATAAGCCTCTGCATCAATGGTACTTTCACATAACTGGAGATCAAATATGCCGTTAGCACTGATACAATCCCATGACGTCTACTTGTTTTCCACTTTTCATTAGTAACAGTCTAGAAGGACTTTTTCATCTTTGCACATAGAATCCAACGTCAGTTTTTTACCAAAAACAAGCTAAAACTTGGACTTGTCTGACCACAGAATACATTTCCACTGTCTTTCATTCCATCTCAGATAACGTGGGCCCAAATTATTTGCTGCCTGTGCAATAAAAAAAAGAAATAACATTATTACTTTTTTTTTTTGAGTGTGCTGCAGGCACAGATTCTAAATTTGTTGATCTTTACAGGATCAGGTTTGTCCGTTAAGACGTTTGAATTTTTCTCTTTGTGCTTTTGTCAGTTAAATAAACTTTCATGAGATTTAGAATATCACTCATTCACATTTATACAAAAAGTCCCAGCTTCTGGAAATGGGCTTTGTACCAAGTGATCAATTCTAATATTTGATTTGCTGCTAGATACAAGCCACAGGAGTCCTGTTTTGCTTCACATGTAGCAGTGTTTTTAAAGTTTGGAACTTTCCATTACTGAACATACACAGGAAGCTACTAAGCAATGACAGCGGGCCCAAGAGTTTTTCTTTTTAATGCAGTATTTACAACTGTTTAGGCCGAGCTTCACTCAAGCACTCAACCAGTCCGTGTAATTCTCATCACTGAGCGGCCGTGCAAGCAGCACATGATTTACAGCATCGGAGCTCAGCAGATGTTTCAAAACTAACAAATAAAGAAAGCAATTCTTAATCATTTTTTATGACTTCTGGACATGGTTCACTGTCATTATTGAAACGGCTCTGTGAAGCAAAATGGAATTATAATGTATTTGACAATTGATCTCATTTGAGGTCAATGACCAAATCATTAAAGAGGACATATTAGAACATATTAGGGGAAAAAAATCTGTTTTTCAGTGCATTAGCACATTCATTTAGAGACCTGGAGCCTTCCAACCCACAAATAGTCAAGTCTTTTTTTTTTTTGTGCACTGCCTAAGTCAGAAAACATGGGCTAAAAGAAGTTATACTGATTTTGTGCTGCTTCTTACATAGAGTACAGACACTTTAGAATTGTCCCGCCTCCTGATCGGAGTCTCTCCAATCACAGCGCTGGACCTGCGTTTATATGAGAGCAGGTTAAATGGAGACAAACAAACACAGTGAGGGTGGAGAAATAAGAGTACTGAGTAAATATAAAGAAAACAAGAACTAAAGAGAAGAAAGAGGACCTTAAAAAACAGCTAAAAACAAGAGATTCCGTTCCTCACTGCTTGCTCATGCTGAATTGGGCTGTTGCTCATTCTCATTTAAAACTACAGGCGCTGAAACAGGTCGTTCTGAACATGGCTGTTTATACAATGTTTAGAACAGTGCTGTGTTGTTTGTTCCTTGTCACAGACATTTCTTTAACTGGAAATGAGAAATCGTCTTCTGCAGACTGTAAAGGCAGCTTCTTGTGAAGGTGTTATATCATCCAGCTTTTTTTCTTTTTCTACTTGGTATGCCAAGATTTGGTTAACAGCTTCGAGGTGCTCTTCCTCGCTTGGGGAACATGAAAAAAAAATAAAAACTTTCTGAGGTGCTAGATCTCAGCTAGATCTTTAATTTTTCATTTTTAATTGTATTTGTTTTATAGTAGTTTTAAATAGTTTTCAAGTTTTTTCTATCATTGTACTAATTAAATGTTTTCCCTTTTATTATTATTTTTTTTTTTCTATTAGTCATGACTAGGTTAGGAGTTACACACTTTCATATTTAATAACTTATGCTTTAAAGAATTTCTGTAAAACAGCTGCATTCATGTATGAAATGTGCTATACAAATAAGGGTTATAATAGTAATAATAATAATTATTATAGACATTGGAACATTTTTGTGAGGGTTTGACGGCAGCTACTTTATCATTAGTGAAGTTAGGTACTCATATATTATTTCAAAAGTATTGGAAGGAGCCACATCAAAACACAACTCCAGCTCCACAGTCGAATGCTGGGGGAGGGGTTATCCCCATCCCACCCACAGTTGTCAATGATCAAAATAATCTGCACACCACATTGTAGCTGCTATCTTCTATAGAGATTAAGCTAACTGAGATCACAATTAATGCACTGCAGAATAACTGCATGAACTAATTTACAATGGGTGTCTACAGATATTTGGACATGAAGTTCAGCTATATCCTGTCTGGGGGGGAAAAAAAGTCCTTATCGTCTGTATCTCAGATAGTCATAGTCAATAAACCACAAGCCATGACCTCATTGCTCTCAACAGCTATACTTGCCTATATTGAGTATTGCCTAAAGATACTTGTAATAACAGTCTCTTGATATTACTCACTAATTTCTCCTCCATTCTGAGCATTAGAATTCACAGTTAGTGACAGTGAAAACAAAAGCATGGTGTTAATTTATATGAATTACTCATTGCTAATGGAAACCAACATAGAAATTTGGTCAGAAATGCCCACTCTTAAAAGGAGTGGCAAAAACTATCCCCAGCAGCCCAAATTTGGTCAATGAGAATGTTTGATTTGACCCATCACAGTTTATATATATAATATATATATATATTTATTATATATATATATATATATATTATTTAATACATTTGTAATTACATATAATAAAGCAAATATATGTTAGCACACTTGTGAATGGTTAATATTTTGACACCATACTGATTATGTAAGTACACACTATGTCACAATATGAAATGTAAATGATTATAATCAGGTAATTAATGTTTAGTGGGATACTCTTGTAATATGAAGTAGGCAAAATAGATTGCTAAAAGAATCTGCTATGAGTTATTAATATGATATCAGGGCTGACTGTATGTGTCATTGGAACCTGTCCAGACTGTATGTAACTACATAATTAATTGTGATAATTTGCAATTTCCTATGAATAATTACTTTATATACAAATAATGTTATTTAGCACATATTTAGAAACCCAGCTACTAGCTTTATTAATCTGAAATCAGAGCTGCCTCACATTTTGAGAGTAATGTTGCAAGTGAAACTTCAGCACGACCTTCAAGACTTCTCTAAAGCAGAAAAGTGAAGAAGCCTGGGGCAGTTGTGAACCGAGGTGAAGTGCAGTGAGGTCAGCAGATTGCATAAAACAAAAGCGGCTGCTTTGGCTAATTCAGAAGCTCATCAAATGAGGCCTTCATTAGCACAGCGCTATGAAGACCTGCTCCTAGCTGGAAGTCCTCTCGAGGATCAGGCATTGTCCCAACCACTGACGAACGCCCAGTCCTTTTCACTCGTCTACGAACGGCCATGCTAGCGCTAATTACCTGAGGGCCTCTTCAGAGATGAGACGGAGCCGTCCGAAAAAAACCCCAGCTCACAATGGGCCCTCGGAGTGCTCTCCTGGCAGCAGGCCCTCAAAAGCAAGTCGAGCACAGTTCTGAGAACGGCACACAGCCTTCCGAGGGCCCTCAGGGACCATATCAGATCTGATCTGTGAGCCCAATGCTAGGCTAGCACTGTGGTGTGAAGGACTGGCCAGGTTGATGAGTACAGGGTCTGGGTAACAAATCAAGCAGCCAGTCCATTAGCCATTAACAAGACACATCTATGCCATGCCTCCATGTAAATGCACCTGATTCTATGGATGTGCATTTGCAAATGAGTGAGACTCTAATGGTTTCATAGCTGCGGTGCAACACTTTGCTTTGGCATCGTGTTTATACATTTGTATGAAAAAGTTTGGGCTCTCCTGATCAGTAACGTATTTTTGTTGACTATTAGTGGACATAAGGGAAGGCTTTCTGTACAGAACACACTCCTGAACATCTGCACATCTTTGACTTTATTTAATTAACAAGGACAACACACATTAATCAGCAATGAAATAGCAATGAACCAAAAACGTAGCTACTAAGAATATTCAGACATTGGAATTTGAATATAATTGTTTTTAAAATACCCTATAAATAAATAAGGTGTAAAATAAATAAAACCATGGTTTTCCAACAAAGCAACATAACAGCCCCTGAACAAAGAAACGAGAGAAAAACAGAAAAGAAATGAGGGACTGGCATTTATTATTGGTGACGTTCATTCTTATGTAAAAAAAACACAGCAGTAAACACAATGACAAATATTGAAGTCAGCTAAATTTATTGAGGAGATGTCATTCCTAGATGTGACTGTTTCAATGTGTGATTTTAACTACATATTTATTAGATAAAAACACTATCTGGAATTCTGACATTGCTTTAAATATTGTTGCGTAATTAAGGATGAGCCAAATGTGGCTTCCATCAAATCCTCACAGCATTGTTCCTACATCTATTGTAAACCCTTCCCAGAAGTACAGAAGCTGTTGCAGTAGGAAAGAGGCACACACTCTAAGTTTCAGAAAATCATACAGAGGACAGTGCTCCTAGTGTCTCAGAGATAGATAGATAGATAGATAGATAGATAGATAGATAGATAGATAGATAGATAGATAGATAGAACTTGACTGATCTCATATCAGGAGATTTAGGAGTGGGTTGAATTTTAACAGATTAATAAAAAGGAATAAGAAATCCAGAACAAAGCAAATCATATGACTATGAACTAGCACCACCTTTTGGACATAATGCTTCATTGCCAAAACCCTGCTCAGACAATACACCAGAGGTGTGCAGACCGTCAATCCACACTCAGATGTATAGTTACTTGGGTAAAAGAATGGCCGCTTTAAGAGTAGACAAGTGAAGATTTCAAAGTTTACTTTTTCACTCTGTTCTTTAATGATCAAGACCCCCAAAGGACCACCACGGAGCAGGGAGGCTATTATTTGGGTGGTGGATTATTCTCAGTGCTGTAGTGACACTGATGTTGTGGTGGTGTGTTAATGTGTGTTGCACTGGTAGGACTGGATCAGACACAGCTGGGCTGCTGGAGTTTTAAAGCCCTCAGTGCCACCGCTGCATCTACAATGTAGACTAATGGGGTATTTGTCACAGTGTTTAAAAACTCGAGCAGCACTGCTGTGTCTGATCCACTCATACTAGCGCAACACACACTACTACAACATAAGTGTCACTGCAGCGCTGAGAATGCTCCAACGCCAAATCATACGTGTTCTGGGGTCCTGTGTGGGCCTTGACCATTGACGATGGTTGTATTAAAATAGGAAGACATTTCACAACTGGTGTGCACACGAACATATGACCGAGAGCCTCATGACAGTGTGGGTCATGCTGTCGAGAAGAAGAACTTTGAGAGGCACTGCTAAAAATGAAGAATTAACCAGCACAGAAAAATGAACTGTTCATCTTTCATTTCCACACGCTGCTAATCTCATCTCAGATCATCAAAGACATAAGGGAACAAACCCCTTTCACACAGTCACCTGCCCACCATCACATCTGCCTCCTTACTGTCTCCCTTTGATTCCCTGGGCCCAGTGAAAGGACTGTAAGACCCCCACCACCACCCTCCAACAATACAGGAACTGAGGAACAGGACACGTGTGGTGGCTCCCTAAGCTTTTACGAGCAAGGAATAAAAAGAAAAGGTTCAAGGACTGAAGGGTTATTTTCCCTAAACACCCAAGGCAAATGAACCAAAATGGACCTCATGAATGATCTACAACCCCAAGCCTTTTGGCCTATAGATTAATTTATTTTTAAAATCTGTTTATACATTTCAGGACAATTGTAATATATGGGTCATTTTTTAACTGTGTGTGTGTGTGGGGGGGGGGGGGGGGGGGGGCACTGTGGAAGTAGCATCCGGAGGAAACCCATGCAGACACAGGGAGAACACCCCAAACTTGCTGAACGCAATCAAATCCTTATAGCAATGTTCCAGATAGCCTATGGCCTTCCCAAATACTTTAACGAAAACTATCAAGAAAACTATGTGTTCCCAATGAAAACTAGACGAGAATTAAATTTAAATAATAATTTGAAGAGGAGAAATTTGATGAAATGTTTTGCACTTTTTGTCAACAAATAATGACTAAATTATAATGTGAAATAGTGATAGATAACATATGACCTTCAAACAGAAAATCACAGGGAAATAAAAACAGGAAACTGCTGCGTATGTTTACTGCTGTCAGGGCAACGGGAGGAGTATCGTTTCTTCGAGTGTCTGCGATTCGTTGGTATCAAGTTTGGCCAATGATTCATAGAGTTCAAAATATTGGAGTCAACTCTGTCTCAATTCACAAACACCTTCTGTAGTGCACTTTGAGCTTAAAATGTTAATATTAATTAAATGCAAAATGTACATGTTCTTTCCACAATTTTGGATGCTAACGTGTTTTTAAATGTAACAAATTTTAAGCTATTCTTTATAAATTTAATGAACCAAAACTAGACTAAAACTAACAGTAACTAATACCACTTTAGAATAAGACTACCCTTATATAGGTTTAAACATGGTTTAAAATGTATTATTGGTTTCCCAGGAAACAAGGAACGTCCCTGGACGTTCAAAATAGTTCTAAAAGTAGTCTGTCCGTCAAGGACATATTTTAAACGTCAACGGACGTCCAAAATCCATCTTAAAAATGGTGACCAATTGATAACGTCAGTGGACGTCCAAAATGCGTTTCAAACAAGTAATTTATTTCGGAACCAATTAATAACGTCAATGGACGTCCAAAATACGTCTAATAGTCGTCTTTTCAATGTCTGCGTTTGGACGTCTTTTCAACTTTCATTTTCAACCTTAATAATACGTTGATTAGACGGCAGTCATTACGTTATTTCAACGTTGAATCAACTGGGTTGGGAACTATTAATGGGTGTTAATTATGTTGTAAATACATTAAAAGTCGTTAAATTACATTAAATTAATAATTAGTTATAACATTTAGTTAAAAAGGGTAAAAGTGGCCTGTTATTTGCCAAATAGTGAACCCACATCCATCTACACTGTAAAACCTCAGATCTTGCCAAATACCGACCTTACTTTGTCTTCCCCATTAGTCGACATTAACCCTGTCAGCTTCAGCACATTAATACGTTTAACCATTTAACCACTAATTGTAATCAATTTTCTACTAACCGATTGTCTTTTTATATATTAATGATAATTTGGTGTAACATATAAAATGAATAAATTCACATTCAACAGACCTCAGCGCAGTGTTGCCTTTTACATTTTTAGTAAATTATCTGACACTTATATTACAATATTTAGCAAATATCAGGTCACTTTTGCCCTCGTGTTACATTATTAAACACATTTAAAGTCTTTACAACCTAAAAAATAACCATTTAATAAAGAGAATTTAAACGATTTATAAACCTTTATAAGTGTAGTCTTATTTTAAAGTGGTAGCCAATAATTAAGCGACTAAACTGAGTCTAAAACTCAGACATTTTAGACAAAAAACTAAAACTAAATGAAAATCAGCTGCCAAACTAAACACTGTTCCCAGAACAGTATTTAGAGGTTGTTAAGGAAGACAACCCTATTTATTATAGTTATAGTATACCTCTGACTTTACCTTGAACTGTGAATGCTCTGAATGGAATCTCACAGTAAACTGTGCTGTCAGGGTGACATCTAGTGGTCAGTTCAGGGCACTTCCTAAAAAGAACCCAACCGTGAGGCGTTCAGTAAAAGCTTATGTAGATTGTGCCATTGTTTCTTTGACCTTTAGCTGTTACAGGGTTGTACCACGTGGTCACTGGTCAGATCACATGATCAGATAACGTTGCATCATAAAAATCTAGTACGGGAGCTTCTGAGAGCACTTTGGCTCCTTTGCAGCAAGACCACCAGAGCCAATCAGTCAATGGCAATCAATTTCAGAGAATGACTGTACTGTCCACTGTGCAAGTATTATTATTATTTTTTTATAAGAGAAAACCTTTAGGAAATTTCAATAAGTACATTATTGTGTGTAAAACAGTCTGTGTTATATCTGATTCACATTTCCTGAATAAACTACAATACAATACAAAGCAATGCGTGGAAGACAAAAAAGAAAAAATAAATAAATAAATATATCAGCAGAATTAAAAAATGACGAAAATATCAAAATAGGAAAAAAGTGAAACAATGAAGAATGTAAAAGTATAGAGAACAAAAAAGAGAAATAGGAATTGGGCAATGACGAAAAGAACGAAAGAAAGAAAGAAAAGGAAAAGAAAGAGAAAATGAAAGAAAAAAGACAAAAAATATAAATGAAAAATAAGGGACAGAATATAAAAAAATATGGAAAAGAAAAGAAAAGAAATAGAAAAAAATCAAGGAAGGATGAAAAAGTGGAAAGAGTAAGGAAGAATAAGAGGGAATTTAAAAAAAAGAAAGAACAAACAAAAGAAAGAACAAGAAAAGGAAGAAAGAAAGTACAAAATAACAAAGGAAGGATGAATAAAAGATAAGAAAGATGAAGAAAGATGAGAGAGTTGTGAAAGAATGACAGGGATGTACAGTCCAGTGTGTGTTTGAGGATAATTATCAGTCTGCTCTGTTTCTTGTTGAATTACAGTAAACTCTGCTCATGGAGCTTGTTTTCTGTGTTGGACGAATGAATCCTGTAAACTGCTGCAATCAGACGTCCGGTTATGTCCAGTTAAACTCTCTGTTCTGTAACTCAAACCGTAAAGACTGTTTAGGAGCTTTTTTTCTTCCTGAAACATGCTGTACAAATGTTAACATGTTGTTTTACAGACTAATCATCCTTGGACGAGTGCACTAACGCTCCACTCTGCTCCTGACACCGAGTACACAGTCAAACTTCACCAGATGAGCTGCTGGAAGAGTCCCAAGCGTAATGAAAGGCCTTTTGGTAAAACTGATGATGGTGATCTGAATTACAGCCCACAAGGCACAGCGCAATTAACATGTGTGTGTGTGCGTGTATATTTGAGTTCGGTCAGCGAGGGGCAGTCAGTAGAGCTGCTGGGGTCTGCCAGCTCAGCTTTGCTTCTTTATTGATACATGAACAGTGAAGTGATTATGCTACTCCACTCTGGATAGCTTTGGAAATAGGTCACTATACACGAACACAAACTTCAACACCTTCATGACACACTCACAAACCTGGTTTCCGACCATCCTCCTGAAATTACATAGTGTGTTGTCTGCAATGCTGAGCGCGGAGTAGCAATGACAGAGGTTCTGTTATTTCTATTACAGGTCAGTGAAGGGTCACAATGATTTTGAAGCTATAATTTTAAGGTAAAAGTGCTACCTAGAGTTACACATTTAATCTGTGTATTATCACATAATATATACTTGTTAATTAACAGACTGATTTTTATTTATTTTATTAATGTTTTTATGACATAAATGGCATAAGAGCATCCCCAAACCATAAAACTCTACAAGAAAGTCAATAAACATGCATCATTATGCAAACTGTAAATTACCCCTTGCCTTAACCTCCACCCTTTCTGTAAAAACACAACAGCCAGTGAAGTTTTAAAGCTCCTTAAACAGTGCACCTTAAATGGGCAATTTCCACACAAGGTTGAAGTAAGCTTCTTAATTAAAGTTTGCATTTCATTTTAAATATTTGAAAGAACATTCCGGTGTCTAATTATATTCTTATTATATTAAATGGTCCAGTAGTTACACATTCTGGTAGTTATAAGTCAGATTATATGCTCCACTTTAAACGAGACTTGAAAACGAGGCTGAAATGAACTTCTTAATTAAGGTTATTCACCAGTTTCTGTTTCCCTTAAACAGTTTGCCAGTTACATTCCGGCTTCTTAGCTGAACTATTTATTCCACCTTAAATGGTGCAGTATTTACACTCTCGTTTCCACATTAAACGGGTCCCTAAGCTTAATTAAGCTTCTTTATCAATCTTATTTGCCAAATACCGCTCCTAATTAAATGCATTCTGTCTTCTTGGCTGAATTACCCAATTGAATTAAATTGAAGTAAGCTGACTTTTTTAAAGTATGCTTTAAATATTTGCAATTACATCCTGGCTTCATTCTTGAATTTGCCATTCCACCTTAAATAGTCCAGTAGTTACATTCTCATCAAATTATATGTTCCACCTTACAACAGTTCTGCGGCAAGTTTGATAATTAAGATTTTATGCTTCATCTTAAACATATGCAAATTTTAATTTTCCATTCCACCTTAAATGGGAAACCTATTCTGGCACATGTAGAGTTGGGAAGATAAATTGTGATCATTTAAAAAAATAATTGAAAAGTGTCATTCATCATTTACAATTGATATGGATTCTTATTACCATATTTTAGCATACTGCAGCATGATTGGTTCAGCACAAAACCCCAAAGCCATATCATATTTCATCTTCCTATGGCTGCGTACATTTAAAAACCTATAGAGAAGCCCAGACTATGCCAGCTAACAGTAACAAGTGCAGCTGGTAGAGGCATGTCTGCGGCTGCGCTGTTAAAAGAAGCTGCCTGCTCTATGGCTTTCAATGTATCTATGCTTTGTGGTTGATTTACCCACTGTGGGAACCAGACTGAGTTCATCAAGCTAACCACAGCGCCCTAGAAATATTCCTACATCACCCCCAGTCCACATGTTACTAAACCAGCTACTTACACGCTGCACTCCAGGGCTGGTTCATGATGGGTGTATGAAGATTTCTATGTTTGCATTCTGTGTGGTGCAGAAGCCAGTCACTCTGAAGTCTGCACTTCAAAATCATTGCAGTCAAACTTTTGCTCTGCATACATTGTTAGCCCTCTTTCACTCTGTTCTTTAGTAGTCTGTACCCCCACAAGAGTACCACAGAGCAGATATTATCTGTGTAGTAGCGTGTCTTGTGTTGCTATAAGTGGATTAGATACAGCAGTGCTGCTGGAGTTTTTAAGCACTTGCTGTGTCCAAAATGCGCAGTCACACAGCTCCAGGGACCTGGAGGTTGTGGGTTCGATTCCTGCTCTGGGTGACTGTCTGTGAGGAGTTGGTGTGTTCTCCCCATCTTCGCGTGGGTTTCTCCGGGTGCTCCAGGTTCCTCCCACAGTCCAAAAAGGTAGGCTCTGGACCCACCGCGACCCTGAACTGGATAAGCGGTAACAGATAATGAATGAATGAATGAATGAATGAACGAATGAATGAATGTGTCCGAAATGGCTCCCTATTTACTCTTCCCCACATAACTAATTATAAAGTGCACTATTTTATGGAGCTGAATTCAGAAACAATTAGCAAACAATTTCAGACACTACCTCATGTGGGTTTTAACCACAAATAACAGTGTATTATAGGTATCTGCTATCCAGCAGTGTACAAGGGTGTACAAGTGGGAAAGAGAGGGATTGTTTGAGTGCACTGAAAATTGTCCAATATGTTTTCAAACACTACCCCAAAATATCGGAATCTCAAAATAGAGCACTATACAGTGAATATGGCACAGTTTCTTACACAGAGACTGTATCCATTCACTGTCCACTCTACTAGACACACCAACCTTCTCTGTCCACCTTGTAGATATAAAGTAAGAGACAGTAGCTCATACGTTTTGTGTTGTCATCCTCTATTCTGTGGTAACTGGACACTGCCCACATGATATTGTTGCTGAATATAAAAATGTTGTAGTGCACTCACCTGTATATAGACATATTAAAAGGTATATATTATAAGCTGCACAGCAGACTTTTGATTCAATATACACTACTGCCTTTACACTTTTTGAAAAACTTTTTATAAAATTCAGAAGAATTGCTAGCTCTCCAGTCTGTGCACTGGAAACAGGTCTGAGTTGTTTACACTAACATCAGTAAAAGAGTAATATATATACGCCTCAGTCCAGTATGTTAGGCAAAGATGCCTCCAAATGTTAAAAATCATGTAAAAAGATGAGGATATTGCTCTATTCCTGCTCCATGGGTGGGTAATATATTGAAATATTTTTGCTGGTTCACAGCAATTAAGGTGGGACTGACTCCTACATTTGGGAGACTTCTAACTGCATAAAGGTAAGCACAGACCTAAAGCGCTACAAAACTAAACAGCTGAAGTTACAAATGTGTTTCTGTGCTAGTACAATCAGCAAATAATAATAATAATAAAAAATAAAATTCAGATTCAGCCACGTACAAACAAATTTTGAATGTAAATCAAGCAGAGATGGTAGCATCTCCCCAGGTGGTTATAATGTTTTAGTTCATTGGTCAACTTCTCCACACACCTCTACATCTGTAACTGAAAAAGCACAGCTTCATGGTGGTTTCTCTATTTACAACATTTTTAAGCTTATGGGCCCTGTCTAAAAAAGACACATTATCTCCTGTTTACACAGGTTCAGCGTATCATGGCAAACTGAGCGGGTCCAAATGACCCACAGTGATTTCAGAGAAAATACAATAGCATTAACTCACAGCAAATATCTATGACAGACATTTAGGGCCACATCATTGAAAAAATCTCAGAATAATTTTGAGAAAAATCTCAGAATGATTGAGTAAAAAAGGTTTGTATGATTCTGAGAATATAGTCAGAATATTTAGAGAAACACTGTTTGGTTTATTATTTATTATAATATGTAGACGGACAGATTCACAGTCTGAGCGCCATGAGTGAATTGTGAAAGAAGCAGTTGATTTAGAATTATTTATTATTTGCTACAGAATTATTTATTAAATGCATCCACACGGCATGACGATTAAACCGCGTCAGTGCAGCCCCCGACTGCGATGCCTAAGGCTTTAGTTTATTGTACGAGTCCGAGCCGTAATGAGATGGAGCCTCGTGGGCGCCGGAGTTCCACTCGCTCTGGATCCGTCATTTTTATGATCACTAATTATATCCCGTGGAACTGCATGCCGTCTTCTGAATAAACATGTTCTTGCACCGATTCAGGGTTTAAATACTAATCACAATCTGGTCCTGATGTGGAAGAGAACTTATCTGATGTGTGTTTATTCCTGAAATCTATACCACAGTATGACTTAAGCATCACACTGCATTCCACAGTTACACGGTGTGTCTGCTCCATTATAGGTGCAGCGAATTATTCCGAGATTTTTCTCAGAATTCTGACTTTATTCTTGGAATCTTATTTACTTATTTTTTTCAATGCCGTGGCCCTAAACCTCTGTCTTAAATATCAGCACCTGACCAGGGTAAATTTAAACAAAAACTATGACGGAAAAAAAATTGCTAAACCACATTTTTCACAAAAAAAAACCAGACAATATCTAAATAAATAAATAATAATTTCAAGAAAAGACCATTGACGAACATGTACTTTTGGTCAACTAATAAAATCTGAAAATGCGAAAAACGTAGCTATAACCCCTTATTTCTAGTTTGTACACAGAAAATCCCAAGGAAACATAGCTAGCTAGCCAAACTTTATCTGTTTGCTGTTGTCAGGGTAACGAGAGCGGCTGGGTGGAACAGTGAAGAGTCGACTCACAACGAATCAATTTTTGAGCGTCTGGGAGTTATTCGTATCAACTGTTGAGCAATGAATCATAGAGTTGAAATTCTTAGAGTCGACTCAGTCTTGGTTTGAAGCCCCTTCTCCACAAGCTTCTGCAGCAAATAAATGCAAAAAGCCAAATTCATACCATCATATTGGATGTTAACATTTTTTATAATGTAACATAATTTTTAAACTGTTTATGAAAGTTTGTATTAAATAATACCTTTGTAAAACAAATTTCATAATTCATGTACCAAATTATGCTTTTGTTTTAATTTCATGGACTAAAACTAGACTAAACTGTTTTTAGTTATTGTCAACTAAAGCTTAATCAAAATCAGCTGCCAAAATGAATGCTGCAGCACCACAAAGCTGAGCACTATGAGAGGTTGTGAATTGAAACGCATTGAAAGCGCTTTCCCACACACCTCTCGCTCCTCATCCAGTTTCCAGCATGTTATGAATTATGATAACATCCGTGGAGACAATAAACAATGACAAGAGGCTTTCTGAAGGGAACCAGGGGGCAGAGGGAAACAGACATTAGCCTTCTGGAGTGCTGGAGGAAGAAGAAGTGAGGAAAAAATAGGGCTCCGATGCCCTCAGATCTGCCGCCAGGCCAATATGAAAGAGCACAAATAACAAACGCTCTCATTAAATCGTGACATTTCCAGCCTGCCTTCAATGCCATTTCTGTCACAAGGAGCTTTTTCTCTCACTCTTTTTCTCCTGTCATCCTGCCCCAACTGTTGGGACTGTTGAAACTGAGCCAAAAGAAGAAAGAAAAAAAAAGGACTGTGACAGTGAGGTCAGTGTAACTGTGGCGGTTAGAAGGTCAACATCTTTGAAAGTGCCCCTGTCTAAGAGGTACTGAACTCTGGGAAAAAGGAGTTGAATCTGAACTATAAAACTAGGACACAAGTGTCTATAAGGCAAAGCACTAGATAGCACCCCCATGTGGATCTCTCCTAAAACCTCTCTAGGCCTTGGATCACCTGGGATTGAACCCGCGACTGTGCCACTTTGAAGCCCCCTTCCCCCTCCCAACAAAATAACAACGAAACCACTTAAACATGTAATCATTTTACAGATATGAATGCAGAATGCCTAAGGACTCTGAATGGTAGAGCACAGAGTATATGCCAAGAGAAACTTCAAATAAACCTAAGAGGTATAAGAAGATGCTTAAGAAGCTTCTTAATCCAGTATACCACTGGTGAGCTAAAGCATTAAGACCTCCCACCTAATGCGGTGTGTACATACTGAGCATGAGTCAAATTGATGTCCATAAAAATGTCTGGTCGTAATGTTTTGCCTCATTAGTGGAAACAGTGATTAAAACTGCAAGGATGTGACACGGGGGTCAGTGTAACTGCAGCAATCAGAAGGCTGCCATATGTAAAATGGCCTTACTCTAAGAGATGCTGAACTTTTAGAAAGAGATGGTGATGCACCTTAACATCTGCACAGCTGTATGTGTGTGTGTGTGTGTGTGTGTGTGTGTGTAGGGCTGAGTGATAAAGGCTTGTATTGTGGAGTACAGTGTGGGAAAACTCTTTAAGGCCTGCTCTCCTCTTTGCTGCTGAAAGAGACGCCTGTATAACGAACAGCTCCATGACTCACTCTCTATTTCCGTTGACTGCCTCTGTTCACTAACCCCCCTCCACCTGGATGGGACTGTATATGATTGTGTGTGTGTGTGTGTGTGTGTAAGGGGTGACATTTCAAACATATTCTTGGAAACAAATGCCACAATATGAGAATGATTTTAGAATGGTACATTTGCATGCATTAATTTGCTATATCTGTACAATAAAGAGTAATAACACTGCAAATATACAAGTCATGTATATATTAATGTTTAATTAATACAGTGATATACAGTACAAGTCAAAAGTTTGGACACAAGCTCTCATTAGTCTTTGGTGGAATAGGGCTATTCACTGTATAGAACTGTGTACCAGCCCCTACCTCTGCAGGCGAGCAGTTCCACAAATTAACTCTTGATGAGGCCACAGCTGTTCACTGAAAAACGTTCCAGGTGACGACCTCATGAAGCCGACTGAGAACATGCCGAGAGTGCGCAAAGCTGTCATCAAAGCACAAGGTATAAAACATATTCTGGTTTGTTTAACCCTTTTTTGTTTACTACATAATTCCATATGTGTTCCATCATTTACAATGTAGAAAATAATAAAAAAAACGAAGAAAAACCTTTGAATGAGATGTGTCCAAACTTTTGACTGGCACTGTACATTCACAACATGGGGAAAATGACCCAAAACAAAAAAAAAAAAAGAAAACCCTCCTTCAGTGGGTGTGTCCAAACTTTTGACCGGTACTGTATATAAGTGTATATTGCTAAGTCAGAAGTGTCTGTTCACACACTCACTTTGCGAGGACTTGTCTGTCTTCCTTATGGGGACCAAGTAAGCTGGTCCCTACTATGTATATCATTATAGTTTAATACGGAGACGAGTTAGGTTTAGTCTGAGGTCAGTTGTACTAGTCATAGCTCTTGGTAGTTACAGTTAAGGATCAAAGTAATAGGAAGTGTTTTTACCTTAGAATCACAGCTTAGAGCCTCTGTCATTGCTACTCCCTGCTCAGCAATGCAGAAAGTGTAACTTTTGGAAAAGGGTAGGAAACCAATCCTAACCCCCCCTCACCCTTGATTTCAAGACAATGCTGTGAAAACGAATTACACACTCTGCAAATGTAGGGGGAGCCCATGAGCAAAAATACCCAATCTGACCTAAGCTTAAGCTTTAAAAATGAACAATCCTATAAAGATAAAACCCTATAAAGATATAAAGACTAGAAGGTGTTTTCACATAAGAAGAGAATTAATTTTTGCATTGTGCATCACAGAATACCAAATCTTATCTACTGTTCCTTTAAAAATCCACAAAATTAATGACCGTCTATGTAAAGTCCTGACAATGCATAAAAACAGACTTGTATGTGTGTGTGTGCTTGTGTCAGAAATCCAATTAAACTGTTATACAGTGTCACCAGTGAAGCCGTTTGCTTAATATTTACTGAAAGTATCTGCTTGCTGAGAAATAGAGTAGTGTTAATATGGGCACTGACGTCCGTTCCATTTCCAGTCAGCCGCAAACCACATTACACACCAGCTCATGACAAATAATAGCCCAAACCTGAAACATCTGTCAAACAAAGCTCGACCAAATTATCAGGTGAGTGCTCCAAAATAAACACCTAAAAACCAAAGGCCCATCCACTGGGGTCGCCTGAGAATCTGACAGTACTGTGGGAAACGCTTCGCCCTGTACCTGCAGAAACTAATAAAGCATGAGGAGCGGTTTTGGCTTGACCGGACGCCTGGATGAAAGGCGAGGTAATAAGAAAGAATAAGTGTTTTTGGCTGTGGGAATTTTTTTTTCCATGAAGAGAATGGAGTGAGCGGAGAACCCTTTCCAGACCACAGTGTGACGGCTCCAAGAACCAAACCCTTCAGGGGAATTGCTCAAATAACAGTAATTGTACTGTGTTTTTTCCTCTATGACTTCTCATACAAGGACTTGACTGGAATATTTCTTTCTTGATGCCTCTAATAATGCTGTCAATAACATGTGTATTAATACTTCCAGCTCGGAGCATGGTTTATTACCCCTAGTGTAGCTATAGTGTACAAATGTGTACAGGCATGTTACAGTAAGCCAGCACCACTTGAGTCTTTTGTGTTAAAGGAAATGTTTACAATTTTTATTCTCACAGTTTGCTTTCCGGTTCGCTTGTGCAATGGAAAAAAATGTCCAGTGTTTGTACGCAGCCCTGGCTTGGTAAATGGGAAACAAATGAAGTGTCTTGGTCTGAAATGGCTTAGGGGATCTCTCCCTACATTGCTCACAGAGAAAAGGCATCTGGAAAGGCATCGTGGAGAGAAATCAGAATGAAAAGATATGAGGATGTTGCTGTAGTCCAGCTCCAGGTCGGTAACGTTGAAGTTTTTTTTTTGTTGTTGTTGTTTACATTTACTCAAGGTGGAACTGACAAATTCAGGAAAATGCTAATTCACAGCCCCTTTCACACCTGCACGGTAACCCAGAAATGTTGCCCAGTTTACCCAGAGGAGCTGTATGTGTGAACAGATACACCCGAAACATTCATCCCGGACCTTACATGGACTTTATTCTAATAGAGCCCTACTAAAAACTCCAGGTAAAGTCAGAGTCAGTGCATGTGTGAACAGAGCCGCTAATGTCCCGGATTATTCATGGTATTTCCTGCACACACTGCACAAGCACTGCCCCATGCCTAAAGCAAGTGTCACCTTTCCCCACTTTGAGAACGCACATGACAGAGAAAATCCCTCTGTGCACTTCTTGTGTGGAGAACAACAGCGGTAGAGAAACCAGTGTTTCTCTAGAGTTTTTCCCGTCTTCATGTACAAAAGAGGCTCATGAAAATAAACACATACCAAAAGTACCAAAAGACCTACAAACCAGAATTGCTTGAGATACAGATTAGTTTATCTGTTCAAAATAAGGTGCGCAAATAGAAAATTAACCTGTTCCCTGTTGTGTGAAAAAGGCACAGCTCTGTATTGTAAGCGTGGGCGTCGTTGCTAGGTTACATGCATTTTGCGGAGTGATACCTGAAGAGCTTCAGTGAGACGTGCCATTATCATGTAATATTGGCACTCCTGGAACATCTCTCAGCCAATCACATTGCAGGGTCGGAACTAACTGTGGTGTAATTGAATTTATTCGGGGCTTAGTAGATTCCCCAGAATCGCAAACATTGCCTTTAAATGGCAGAGGTCAGGCCTAAAATATAACCCTTTATTGCAAAGCTAGAAATAACAATTCATCAAAGCTGACAGCAAACACTCGGCACACATTCAACCTCAGCTCATCTGTGTGTGTGTGTGTGTGTGTGTGTGTGTGTGTGAGAGAGAGAGAGAAAGAGAACAGACTCTAATAAACCTCATAAGCAGTGACTCTAATTTCACCATGTAGTCCAAAGGGACACAGGGAAATGATGAAAAGTTGTTATTAATACGTTTCAAGATAAAATTTCCATTTCAAAGCAGGAAGAAAGCAGCCTGATATTTATGCATCATATAATGCAATGTAAAGT
This sequence comes from Hoplias malabaricus, assembly GCF_029633855.1. NCBI lineage: Eukaryota > Metazoa > Chordata > Actinopteri > Characiformes > Erythrinidae > Hoplias > Hoplias malabaricus. The sequence goes on from NC_089802.1 coordinate 34,074,345, forward strand.
TTCCTCTTGTGCAGTTGTTGCAGTGCTTAAGATTTTTAGAATCCCTTTCACCCCTACCCTGACCCTCCTCCACCTGGGACTCTTTTTGATAGGCTCCAGATGTGGACCCACAGCACTGCCACTGTAGAACTCACAAAAAAAATGCTTCCCAACAACAGGACATGTTTATCTTCATACAGATTGTCAGACAGACTTTATAAGGAGAGGTGGTTGTTAGGGAAAATCATGTTTTTTCCTTATCAGGTACAATCGCCAATGGCACAGTCTGAATCAGCGTCAGTACCCAGGGCACATAAGCATTTCAAACTTTCCCTCACACCCCATTTGTATTTTCATATTATTGCTAAAGTGAACCCAGATGTGAGAGACATTGTACTGAAGCTGGTCCAATAGCTCCATTTGGAATACCGTTTAGCATTTTATCATCCAGCCTAGCAATTTTCCCACACATGACTTTGATTACATGACTGGGAGGAGTAAGGAAAATGTGTGTATATGTGTATGTACATAAATGGTGACCTATCACAGTTTGGTATTTCCTCAATGTAAGATACAGAGTATGTTTGTGAAATTGACATCCTCAGAGAGCTACTGGTACAAATCAGATCCTGGCTTCAGTTTCTGAAAGACTCACTGCAATCAGTGTTATCTGAGGTCTTATGTAGTGTTCTGTAATCCGTATTCCTGCACAGTAGCATTACTAGTGATTAAATGCCTCATAAATACAGATGTGATGTTTGATCAGGAAAAAAGGATCGCCACTGTTATTGCCAAGAGTCAGCTAGAATTGTGTAAAGCCCCCCAACTCATGTTTCATGGCTGCCATCAAATCCTCACAGCAATGTTCCACTACATGTAAAAGGTAAAACTTCCTCAGAAGTGTATTTCTGTTACTACACCAAAGAGAGACAAATGAAATATTAATACATCTTTATGTCATCACTGGAGCCAGGAAATTAGACTGAATTATTATTGCAGGGGTGGCCAGTGTGGCTTGCTATTAATAATAAAATAATTAAGCTGTTGGGTCTGTGTACATTTGGGCCAATCAGTTTTCTTTTTGAAATGGGATATGGGAACTAAAACAGGAAAATGCTCCGTCTGTTTCTAGGGCTGTGGTCAGGGCGACCTCTTTTCCCACTGCCCTCTCTTTTTCTCAGCAGGACAGCCCTAGAAACCGCAATCTGAAACCATTTTACACACGGCAAAAAAAAATCCTCTGCAGTATCTGCCGCTTTGTCTCAGAATTCTGGGAAAAATTTTCCTTTAGAACTGTGACGAGATTGTGGTTTAAAATGGCATGTGACGATGCTTTCTTCCTCATAACATCAAAATTATAATGACGAGTCGACTCCTAAAGATTCTTTGAGCATCTGAAATCGAAACTGTTGGATTCTAATCAGTCTTGCTTTACGATTGTTGTCATTGGAAGTTGGAAGTTGTCATTGCTGTAGTACAGTGTTTGTGTGCATGCATATTTGTGTAAATACATAGCTTGTGGCTCCTGGTAGTAAAGTTTATTTATTTATTTATTTATTTTGTGTGTGTGTGTGTGTGTGTGTGTGTATGTCGCCCTGTGAAGAAATGGCACCTTCAGCGTCCAATGATTCCGGGTAGGCTCTGGACCCAAAGTGACCCTGAATTGAATAGTGGTTACAGACAATGAATGAATGAATGAATGAATGAATGAATAAACGAATGAACGGACATCCTTTATTGGCCCTAAATGGGCCAAAGGGAAAAAGAAGCAGCATTTTGGGCTTCAAGGGATTCTCAGTTGAGTGGCATGATCTGAGGGAACCTCATGCACCCCCCTACTTCTCAGAAAAGACTAAAAAGAAAAACATGGCTTCCATTTGCTCTTTCATTAGTGTGCTTTGTAAAGGGCACTTGGACCATCAGGGAGATGGCATGTTTATATCTCTGAAGTAGCTGAAGTTGCATCCAAACAGAAGTTCAATTACTGCACAGAAAAGTACCAATGGAGCGGCAAGGGAGAGATTACTGAGAAATGTCCTCAGGCTGAAGGACTCTCAATAAGAGGAAACTCTACTTCACTGGAAGTGCAGTTAATATTTGAAGCAATTACTCAGATTTGAGACTAGAATAGAGGGAAGTGAATTCAAACAGACCCAAGTAAACATAGGAAAATTAGGCTTAAATTGAATTATGCAAGTGTTTATATTTTATACCGATTTGGAATCTTTAAGGTTTTGGACCTTGGTCTAATGCTATTTTATTCATTTTTAAAACGAAGTAGAAAACAAAACTACTAGAAAGAAACAAGACAAGTGTAATCTCAAAGTTAACACACAACATTTGAAAAGCCAATGTCAGACCACAGATAAGACATCGATATGGGCTATGTCTAAACACTTGTTTACTCATTCACTAAGCCCTAGACTGTTCTATATTGAAGTATGGTACCAGTGAGTAAGACTACACATTTACATGCACCAGAAACATTTAACATTGTGACATTATTGTCGCATAAACAATTTGAAATACTGACATTTCTCAATCAAAAATACTACTAAATCTTGACAACATTTATTTATTCTAGCTTTTTTTTCACTAACGTTCTGACACTGATACTTTGTAGGGATTTAACCCTGAGAAAGAGAGAGAGAGAGGTGTGCAGACGTGAGGTTGAATTGAAATTATTGAATTTAAGCTCAGAGCTGCATCCCAATTGCATACTTACTAAATCTAACTAGTGTTTGAGTATGTAGTACACTTACAAGCGTTTAATTTGAGCAGTCAATTTTGAATATGGTAGAGATGAACACTATTGTCAGTCCAGCTACTCACATCTGGAAAACTTGGCTCTGTCGCAAATAGTGCCCTAACCACTACATAGTTTACATCACAGATTCTAAAACTAATACTACTACACCCAGTCAGTGCATTAAATGTTAGACAGAGGGACATAAAGGTTATATTGAATATAAATTATGTTATTATTTGACATACAGTGCAGCATTTTAGTGCTGAGACTGTTACGCAGTGTGGAAGGGAATATTTGAGTTTCAGCTTTTAAAAAACAAAAAAAAACAATCACTACTGGCACTACATATCCCATAATGCCCCAGCATCTTTCTATAGAGTCCAAGCCAGTTTACAGTTTTTTTCGTAAATATTTAAAAGAAAGTTGTCCACGCAAACATATAGCTCTTAGCTCTATTTTTGGTTATAGTCGTTTATAACAGAATGTACATATTACAGCACTACTGAAAAGGCACCTGTTATATTAGCAGACATGATATGTGCTAGCTTATAAACAGTGCCTTACTAACAGAAGCTTCCAGATTTTATTTCTTCAAATGCACATTTCATTAGTGTTCATTTGTTATTCATTTTACACCCATATCAGAACAATGTCAACTTTAGTTTTAAATAAATTAATCAATTTAACCGTCTTTTTTGTGCCCCAAAAATTGGGAGACAGAGGGGTGCAGCTGTGCCCCTGTAAATACAGTGTGTCCCAGTACAACCAATAGTCTAGAAACACCCCTGCCCTGTGCACACATTTAATCCCAATCTTAATTTTGACCGTAATGTGAGCTTTTTTCCCCCCACTGCACCACATTTAACATGCTTTAATATATAAGGACAAGACGAACCTAACACATCATGAACTCATTCATTTCAAGACATTAATATGATTTTATGGCCTTAGGAGCTGCCAGTACTTTTTGCCATGACCTTGTCTAGTCCTGCTTTCAGCTGTCGAAACATTATTGCCTTGGACTGAGTTATCAAAGAGCTTAATTATTTTTATCTGTAGAATTATGGTTTAGTCAAATGTTTGGGTACGTTTTATTGCTTTATTTCTGTTTAACATATTGGAATAAATCAAATGTATAATGGGGCATGAGCAAAAGGTTTTTTTCCCTTCAACATTATATCCTGCAAACAAATCGTAAAAATACTATTAATGATATTGATTATTTGTTTATGTATTTTTCTATAAAGTGCAGTTTGCATGAGATGAATGATCACATTTCTTTAATGTCCATGATTGAATCAGTTTATGGTCCATAGAGTGGGCCCCCCAACATGTTGGCAGTCATGTTTACAAAACATATTTCAAAGATCAAAGATCTTACTTGGGGCGGCACGGTGACACAGCAGGTAGTGTCACAGTCACACAGCTCCAGGGACCTGGAGGTTGTGGGTTTGATTTCCTGTCTGCGTGGGTTTCCTCCGGGTGACTGTTTGTGAGGAGTGTGGTGTGTTCTCCCTGTGTCTGCGTGGGTTTCCTCCGGGTGACTGTCTGTGAGGAGTGTGGTGTGTTCTCCCTGTGTCTGCATGGGTTTCCTCCGGGTGACTGTCTGTGAGGAGTGTGGTGTGTTCTCCCTGTGTCTGCGTGGGTTTCCTCCGGGTGACTGTCTGTGAGGAGTGTGGTGTGTTCTCCCTGTGTCTGTGTGGATTTCCTCCAGGTGCTCCAATTTCCAGTCTCCAAAAATTGGTAGGTGGATTGGCGACTCAAAAGGGTCCGTAGGTGTGAGTGTGTGAGTGAATGTGTGAGTTGCCCTGTGAAGGACTGGCGCTCCCTTATGTGTGAATAAAACTGTAACGTTTCTGAACCTATCTCCCTGCTTCTCGCAACAGCACCTTTGAGAGACGAATGAACTCAAATTCATGATATGAATGTTGATTCATATACATGGTTTACAGATATGAAGATCACTCACAGTGGGTCATAAATCACTTACCGCGTGTTAGAGTCAGTCAGAGATTTATTAAACGCATCACATGAAGCAAGGACAAAACCAGGAAAAATATCCCAAAAATCAGTACAGAGAGATAAACAAGTCCAAAAGACAAAAACGAGTATCAGAAAAGAAGTCAGAAAAACAAAACCGTAACCTGTTTAAGAAACAGGTGTCTCAGAATTACAGAAATTGCTCACACTATGCTCTACAACTATGTAGACAAAACAGAGCTTAAAGGAACACTCTGTAGTATTTTTACCTTAAAATTACAGCTTGAAAATCATTGTGATGCTTCACTGACCTGTAATAGGGAGAATAGAGCCTCTGTCATTGCTACTCTGGGCTCAGGACTGCAGAAACTGCACTATGTAACATCTGGAGGAGGGTAGGAAACCACCCCTTCCCTTCCCTACCAATGTCAGTACAGTGCTGTAAAATATAATTGCACTAAGGAGAGCCCCAGGAGCAGAAAAAAAGACCAAAATTTTGCCTAGTGTTCCTAAATGAGTAAAAAACTGTTAAGCACAAGTGTCCTATGCCACTGTAAAAGTTTATACTTCTGTGTTGGGGCCTGCATCGCTTTTCAATTACACCACCAAACCACTTCTTCACAAACATCTCTTCAACCCTATGTACAACCCTATGTATGTTTCTGACTCTTCTTGATTTGAGCAACTTGAACCATGTCCATCCGACTGCAGACCTATCACAGTCGTTGTGGTCTGCGTGGACAAAACAAGATACATTTCTGGAGAGGTGCACGTCAGGCCACGCTGCCTACAGCATAGGTTCAGCACAGAAGCATAAATTGAGCTTGATACTCAGGAGACAGCGACCTCTGTTGGTTTGGAGGGGCAGCACCTTGGGTGTATGTAACAGTTGATATAACATCATTCATTGTATTTAATCTTTGGCTATTCCTGCTGTGTTCATTATTGTCAGACTAATTAATGACTTTCTATTGAAAGACTGCAGAACGAACAGTGACACTAGAGTGTTTTCACCTACATTCTGATAAGCATGAGCCTTGTTACAACAATTATAATTAGGACATTAGAGCTATAATTTAAGTACATGTGAAGGTAAATACTTTGGTACTTTTTTCAAGTGGAGATCTACAATGAGGAGAACTTCTACAAAAAATACTATATGAAAATACCATATAATACTATATATTATATAGTAGTATTTACCTTTAGTATCTGTACTTTTATTCAAGTACATGGTTTGTATACTTTGTTGTCACGCCTTCGTCCTGTCAGTCTGTTGTCCCCGCCATGTGCTTTATTCGCACATGGCTATGTTTTGTTTATGTCCTTGTCTCCGCCCTCGTCCCGCCTCCTCGTCCGTGTCATGTGTTACCCGTCCTCGTTATCTGTCCAGGTGTTTCTCGTTTGTGTGAGTACTTAAGCCCTCTTGTTTCACGTCCTGTTTGTCGTTCATTTCACTTCATTATGTATTGTTCTCCGGTCTTGTCATGTCGCGTCGTTTATCTCTCGTTTCTAGTCAAGTCATGTTTGTTTCCTAGTTTTGTCGTTTAGTGTATTTTCTGTCTCAGTATTTTATGTCCTCGTCTTGTAGTTCCCTTTATAGTTTGCCTGTGTTTTGTTATATCTTTGGTTATTAAATATATCCCGTGTTTTAGCGAATGCGTCCGCCTCCCTCAATCCGCCCCTCGCTCCTGACAGAATGAACGACCCTCAGGACGCAGCTAGCACGGACTATTACATCAAAGGTTGTGCCGTTCGCCGGACTCCATTCCGCACAGGCCACAAAGATCCTGTGGAGGAGGCTTTGAAAGCGGCCTCGGAATGGAGTCGCCGGCTCCAGCTCCTGCCTGGCGCTGTTCCGGATCCTATAGCGGTGGAGTCGACTCGGGAATCGAGTCGTTGCGCCAGCGGGAGTCGAAAGAGTCGGCGGAAGAACCGTGCTGGAGTTCCCCCCTCGCTGGAGGATTACCCCCTCAGGTCCGGGGAAATTTTTGGGGGGGCGTTAAGGGTAGGGGCTGTTAGCCTCACCTCCGTACCTCTGAGGCCTGAGGCTAACAGGGGCGCACCTCGAGGTGATCTAATGGGTGCGCCTGTGAAACCCCCTAAACCCTTTACAGCTCCAGCGCGAGCCCGGCGAGCAGCACAAACCCCTGTCCTCGAGAGCGCGGCGCGCGGCTCTCCTGTCTTCGTGAGCGCGACGCGCGCCTCTCCTGCCTCCTTGGACGTCGTCGCAGGTCCCCCTGCCTCCTTGGACGACGTCGCAGGTTCCCCTGCCTCCTTGGACGACGTCGCAGGTTCCCCTGCCTCCGTGGACGACGTCGCAGGTTCCCCTGCCTCCGTGGACGACGTCGCAGGTTCCCCTGCCTCCGTGGACGACGTCGCAGGTTCCCCTGCCTCCGTGGACGACGTCGCAGGTTCCCCTGCCTCCGTGGACGACGTCGCAGGGCTTCCTGTCCCGGTGATGGCGGCACCCGCCGCTCCTGTCTCGGTGATGGCGGCACCCGCCGCTCCTGTCTCGGTGATGGCGGCACCCGCCGCTCCTGTCTCGGTGATGGCGGCACCCGCCGCTCCTGTCTCGGTGATGGCGGCACCCGCCGCTCCTGTCTCGGTGATGGCGGCACCCGCCGCTCCTGTCTCGGTGATGGCGGCACCCGCCGCTCCTGTCTCGGTGATGGCGGCACCCGCCGCTCCTGTCCCGTTGATGGCGGCACCCGCCGCTCCAGTGTCCGTGATGGCGGCACCCGCCGCTCCAGTGTCCGTGATGGCGGCACCCGCCGCTCCAGTGTCCGTGATGGCGGCACCCGCCGCTCCTGTCCCGGTGATGGCGGCACCCGCCGCTCCTGTCCCGGTGATGGCGGCACCCGCCGCTCCTGTCCCGGTGATGGCGGCACCCGCCGCTCCTGTCCCGGTGATGGCGGCACCCGCCGCTCCTGTCCCGGTGATGGCGGCACCCGCCGCTCCTGTCCCGTTGATGGCGGCACCCGCCGCTCCTGTCCCGTTGATGGCGGCACCCGCCGCTCCAGTGTCCCGGTGATGGCGGCACCCGCCGCTCCAGTGTCCCGGTGATGGCGGCACCCGCCGCTCCTGTCCCGTTGATGGCGGCACCCGCCGCTCCAGTGTCCGTGATGGCGGCACCCGCCGCTCCTGTCCCGTTGATGGCGGCACCCGCCGCTCCAGTGTCCGTGATGGCGGCACCCGCCGCTCCAGTGTCCGTGATGGCGGCACCCGCCGCTCCTGTCCCGGTGATGGCGGCACCCGCCGCTCCTGTCCCGGTGATGGCGGCACCCGCCGCTCCTGTCCCGGTGATGGCGGCACCCGCCGCTCCTGTCCCGGTGATGGCGGCACCCGCCGCTCCTGTCCCGGTGATGGCGGCACCCGCCGCTCCTGTCCCGTTGATGGCGGCACCCGCCGCTCCTGTCCCGTTGATGGCGGCACCCGCCGCTCCAGTGTCCCGGTGATGGCGGCACCCGCCGCTCCAGTGTCCCGGTGATGGCGGCACCCGCCGCTCCAGTGTCCCGGTGATGGCGGCACCCGCCGCTCCAGTGTCCCGGTGATGGCGGCACCCGCCGCTCCAGTGTCCCGGTGATGGCGGCACCCGCCGCTCCAGTGTCCCGGTGATGGCGGCACCCGCCGCTCCAGTGTCCCGGTGATGGCGGCACCCGCCGCTCCTGTCCCGGTGATGGCGGCACCCGCCGCTCCTGTCCCGGTGATGGCGGCACCCGCCGCTCCTGTCCCGGTGATGGCGGCACCCGCCGCTCCTGTCCCGGTGATGGCGGCACCCGCCGCTCCTGTCCCGGTGATGGCGGCACCCGCCGCTCCAGTGTCCGTGATGGCGGCACCCGCCGCTCCAGTGTCCGTGATGGCGGCACCCGCCGCTCCAGTGTCCGTGATGGCGGCACCCGCCGCTCCTGTCCCGGTGATGGCGGCACCCGCCGCTCCTGTCCCGGTGATGGCGGCACCCGCCGCTCCTGTCCCGTTGATGGCGGCACCCGCCGCTCCAGTGTCCGTGACGGCGGCACCCGCCGCTCCAGTGTCCGTGACGGCGGCACCCGCCGCTCCAGTGTCCGTGACGGCGGCACCCGCCGCTCCAGTGTCCGTGACGGCGGCACCCGCCGCTCCAGTGTCCGTGACGGCGGCACCCGCCGCTCCAGTGTCCGTGACGGCGGCACCCGCCGCTCCAGTGTCCGTGACGGCGGCACCCGCCGCTCCAGTGTCCGTGACGGCGGCTACGGCCTCTCCTGTCCCCGTGACGGCGGCTACGGCCTCTCCTGTCCCCGTGACGGCGGCTACGGCCTCTCCTGTCCCCGTGACTGTGGCTACGGCCTCCCCTGCCCATGTCCGTAGGTCGGCCCGAAGGACTTCAGGGCCGATCCCCAGAACTGTGCCTAGGCTGGTTCCTCAGACTGCCACACAGACATTAGCCAGTCCTGGGCACCCCCCTGTTATTTTGGTTCCCTTGTCAGTCCCTGTCCTGGTTCCCGTCTCTGTCCTTGTCCCTGTACCCGTGTCTGCCTTTGTCTCTGTCCCTGTCCCGGTCACTGTGTTTGTGTCAGTCCCTGTAAATGTCCTTGTACCTGTTCCCCTACCAAGTCCAGTCCAGTCTCCTGTCAGCCCTGTCCAGTCTCTGTTTCAGACCCCTGTCCAGTCTCATGTCCAGTCCCCTGTTAGTCCTGTCCAGTCTCTGTTTCAGACCCCTGTCCAGTCTCAAGTCCCGTCTCCTGTCCAGTCCCCGTTCCAACCCTCGGTCCTGTCTCAAGTCCCGTCTCCTGTCCAGTCCCCTGTCAGTCCTGTCCAGTCCCTGTTTCAACCCTCTGTCTTGTCTCACGTCCAGTTCCCGTATCAGTCCAATGTCCAGTCACCTGTCTTGTCTCCGGTCCAGTTTCCCTTTCAATCCCCTGTCCAGTCTCCAGTCCCGTCTCCGTTTCAGTCTAGTGTCATGTCACCTGTCCTGTCTTCTGTCCAGTCACGTACCCCTGTCCAGTCCAGTGTCTTGTCACCAGTCTCTGCTCCCGTCCAGTCCCAGCACCGAGTCCTGTCACCTGTCCCGTCTTCCGTCCAGTCCCTGTTTCCATCCAGTGTCATGTCCAATGTCAAAAATCTCGTCAATTCCCATGTGTCCACTCCTGTCCTGTCCAGTCCGTTCTCGTCTCTTGTTGCCCCCCTTTGTCAGTCTCCTGTCATGTCCCGTGTCCCGTCTAGTATATTCGGTCCTGTCGTGTCCCCAGCTCCTGTGTCGGTTCCCGTCCTGTCCTGAGTCCTGTCACCTGTTGGTTTGTTGTCCTGTCTTGTTTTTCGTGCCCTCTCCTGCGCCAGCTCCTGGGGGGGTTTAGGAGTACGCGCCCGGGAGTTGCGCGTTCTTGGGGGGGGCATCTGTCACGCCTTCGTCCTGTCAGTCTGTTGTCCCCGCCATGTGCTTTATTCGCACATGGCTATGTTTTGTTTATGTCCTTGTCTCCGCCCTCGTCCCGCCTCCTCGTCCGTGTCATGTGTTACCCGTCCTCGTTATCTGTCCAGGTGTTTCTCGTTTGTGTGAGTACTTAAGCCCTCTTGTTTCACGTCCTGTTTGTCGTTCATTTCACTTCATTATGTATTGTTCTCCGGTCTTGTCATGTCGCGTCGTTTATCTCTCGTTTCTAGTCAAGTCATGTTTGTTTCCTAGTTTTGTCGTTTAGTGTATTTTCTGTCTCAGTATTTTATGTCCTCGTCTTGTAGTTCCCTTTATAGTTTGCCTGTGTTTTGTTATATCTTTGGTTATTAAATATATCCCGTGTTTTAGCGAATGCGTCCGCCTCCTTCAATCCGCCCCTCGCTCCTGACATTTGTCCACAACTGGTTAATACAGAATCTCTGACAGAAGATGACATATTGTGCTTTTAAACATATAAATTGTATATATAGACATATATTATATAAGCCTAACAGGTTTTTCGGCCTGAGTGTAAGTTATAGGGTGATCATAAGGAGGAGAGAGTGTCTACGACAGAACTCCTCTTCTCCAGGACCACCTGTTCTCTGATGTGCAAAAGCCTCCACTTTAAACAGTTCAAAAACAAATGGCGTGGGCAGAGATGGTGTTTTCAGTCGAAGCAGACTGGGACAGAACTGACGCATGACAGGCCATCTGAGCTGCTGCATCACCCTTAGCACCTTTCACCATCTTCTGGATTCTTTTCTTCTGACACCGACTGAGGTGTCACTTCAGCCTACATCCTTAAAGAAAGGACTGAGAAAGGACTGCAGATTTGTTTGGTTTTGTCTCATAGACGGCCCTTTTAGTGCCTCATTAAGCATGTCTACATACACACTACACACTAACTTTAGCAGGTTCTAGGTAGCCTAAGACACTTGTCTGACCCAAGAACTATAAATGGTGGTCCATTCATAGTCCTGTTTACATGCATGCCGTAATAATCTGTGGTGATAACTCACTTCATGACTCACTTCAGTTTACTCACAGATGAATTTCACACTGTTTAAACCTTATATAAATGATTCGTTCTCCTTCTACATAGTGGTACCAATGAAATAAACAATGTAAAGGCACACTTAAATGGCTGTATAATCAGATTTTGGGTTCAATCTTCAGTAATGCCAGAGCTGTCGGTGCTCTCCTCCAAGAATGTTGAAGGATCACTAGGTAGGGTTTGGTATTTTAAAATATTTTGGTATTTTATAATAAATGGGTACACGTTTCCCCACAATTGCAGACATCCCCTTTTATTGTGCAATGAGAGGGGGAGTTGGAGGGTGGTTTCCTACCCTCCTCCTAAAGTTACATAGTTCAGTTTCTGCTGTGCTGAGCAGAAAGTAGCAAAGACAGAGGCCCTATTCTTCTTATTACAGTTCAACCAACCATCACAGTGATTTTGAAGCTGTAATTATAAGGGAAAAATACTACCTAGTGTTGCTTTAAGGCTTTTAAAACAACATGGAGGAGACCAAAAATTAAATGTGCAATTATATTCCATTGTACAACAAAATGTGTCTACCACATTTAACCCATCCATGGTGCCACACACACACACACACACACACACGTGGCCAGCCATCCCCAGCAGCAATTGGGAGTTAGAAACCTCGGTCAAGGGAACCTCTGAGGGAGTAGAACAGCAGTGTTCCTTCACTCCCACCGCCCCAAATTCTCCTGCTGGTTGTGGGAATCAAACCAGTGACCTTCTAGTCCTAAGCCTGCTTCTCTAACCATTAGGACATGACCTGGAAGATGCAAGTAAATATCCAGTTGTGAGGATTAAACAGTTAAATATATTCCCAACTTTTTAATGAAATAATGTGTTTAAAAAGGAAATCAAAATCAAAAGCCTGCAGTTGAGAGAGTCTGTGCTACCCCAACAACAACTCAGCACCTGGCATCTCTTACAGTTTTCAAGTTTGACCTCCATTAGATTGCACCACTTTTGACTCTTAGATATTTATAAGCAGATTTACTACAGTAAAAAAAATTGCAACAGCTCTAAGTGCTTGCCAGTAGAGCAGTTTAAGTATGTACATTTTAAATCTGATATAGTCCAAACCACATTTCAATAACACCAACCTTAGATCAAACTAGCAAACTGGCAGTTCAGCTGCGTTATTTACATCATCATGGTTTAGTTTGTCTTGGTTTTAGCTGATAATTAAAAGTCAAACATTGGCGTTAACATAAACATAGTTAAAAGTTTTCACGTCACCGCTCTCAACCGAAGACTCATAATCCAGTGGCGGTAATAAAAATTAGACATGAGCTGAAAACACCAGGATCAGCCACAGTACAATGAAGCCATTCACAAAGGGATTGCATCACCTCAGTTCTGGCAGCCACCAGTGTCTGAAATCCAAACATGTTTTTAATAACTGCCAGTAAATAGTTATAATCTTCACTACTGACAAGTGGAATCAATACACAGGTTCTTTCACAATGTGTGGGGAGCTGATATATTGCCAACCAGATGGCTTTTATCCATCAGGGAATAACTGCTGCTGGTGAAATGTGCTACATTTGTAAATAATTACTTTAAATAACGACATGAAATCATTAGTAACTGTGGATTCATTTTTGAAAGAGTTCCATAGAAAATATAAAAATACAATTTGCAGATAAACCTGCTGTAACCTGAAAACTGCCAGAATCTGTAAGAATAACACAGCTCAGGGTTATATAACAGAAACACGTATTATAATAGTGTCACAGTAAGTTAATGATTAATGGCCATTATTGTATAACAATAGTAATATGACAAAAGATATCCAAATATTTGTATTTTTGTAAAAATAAATGATCAATTATTATAAAATATATTAAAAAATTTGGTATGATGTTGTCAAATTCATAATTGTTAATAAATATAATTGTTCAATATTGATGTATAACCTATATATTTAATACTGTAAACAGGACAAGTTCATTCATTCATTCATTATCTGTAAGTGCTTAGTCAGGGTCACTGTGGGTCCGGAGCCTACCTGGAATTAATGGGTGCAAGGTGGGAAGACACCCTGGGGGTGGGCGCCATTCCTTCACAAGGCGACACACACTGATACATTCACTCACACATACGGACACATTTGAGCCGACAATCCACCTACCAACGTGTGTTTTTGGAGGGTGGGAGGAAACCAGAACACCTGGAGGAAACCCACGCAGACACAGGGAGAACACACCACACTCCTCACAGACAGTCACCCGGAGGAAACCCACGCAGACACAGAGTGAATACACCACACTCATCACAGACAGTCACCCGGAGGAAACCCACACAGACACAGAGAGAACACACCACACTCATCACAGACAGTCACCCGGAGGAAACCCACACAGACACAGAGAGAACACACCACACTCATCACAGACAGTCACCCGGAGGAAACCCACGCAGACACAGAGTGAATACACCACACTCATCACAGACAGTCACCCGGAGGAAACCCACACAGACACAGAGAGAACACACCACACTCCTCACAGACAGTCACCCGGAGGAAACCCACGCAGACACAGAGTGAATACACTACACTCATCACAGACAGTCACCCGGAGGAAACCCACACAGACACAGAGAGAACACACCACACTCCTCACAGACAGTCACCCGGAGGAAACCCACACAGACACAGGGAGAACACACCACACTCCTCACAGACAGTCACCCAGAGCTGGAATCGAACCCACAACCTCCAGGCCCCTGGAGCTGTGTGACTGCGACACTACCT